>NC_082723.1:76819001-77156501 GCF_030144855.1 Hypanus sabinus | reverse complement strand
CCAGAGTGCAACATGACAGAGTCTGCGTTCTTCCTCACTGGGGATGAGATTTCCCAGAGTGCACCAGGACAGAGTCTGTGTTCTTCCTCAGTGAGGATGAGATTTCCCAGAGTGCACCATGAGAGAGACTTTGATCTTTCTCACTGAGGGTGAGATTTCCCAGAGTTCAACTTGACTGAGTCTGGGTTCTTCCTCACGGAGGATGAGATTTCCCAGTGTGCACCGTCACAGAGTCTGTGTTTTTCCTCACTGAGGATGAGATTTCCCAAAGCGCATGGTGACAGAGTCTGTGTTCTTCCTCACTGAGGATGAGATTTCCCAGAGCGCACTGTGACAGAGTCTGTGTTCTTCCTCACTGAGGATAAGATATCCCAGAGGTCACCTTGAGTGAGTCGGGGTTCTTCCTCACGGTGGATGAGATTTCCCAGAGTGCACCATGACAGAGTCTGTGTTCTTCCTCACTGGGGATGAGATTTCCCAGAGTGCAACATGACAGAGTCTGCGTTTGTTCTCAACTAGGATGAGATTTCCCAGTGTGCACCGTGACAGAGTCTGTGTTCTTCCGCACCGAGGATGAGATTTCCCTGAGTAAAACATGACAGAGACTGTGTTCTTCCTCACAGGGGATGAAATTTCCCAGAGCACATCGGTGATAGAGTTTGTGTTCTTCCTCACTGGGGATGAAATTTCCCAGAGTGCACCATGACCGAGTCTGTTTTGTTCCTCGCCGAGGATAGGATATCCCAGAGTGCACCGTGACTGAGTCTCTGTTCTTCCTCACCCAGGGATGAGATTTCCCAGAGACCACCATGACAGAGACCGTGTTGTTCCTCACCGCAAATAAGATTTCCCAGAGCGCAAGGTGACAGAGTCTGTTTTCTTCCTCACTTGGGATGAGATTTCCCAGAGCACACCGTGACAGAGCCTGTGTTCTTCCACAATGAGGAAGAACGTTCCCAGGGAGCACAATGACAGAGTCTGTGATCTTCCTCATCAGGGATGAGATTTTCCAGATCGCACCGTGACTGTGTCTGTGATCCTCCTCAGCAGGGATGAGAATTCCCAGAGCACCGCATGACAGAGTCTTTGTGATCCCTGACTGTGAATGATATTCCCCAGAACGTGCCATGACAGAGTCTGTGTTCTTCTTCACTGGGAAAGAAATTTCCCAGAGTACACCATGAAAGAGTCTGCGTTCTTCCTCACCAGGGATGAGATTTCCCAGAGTGCACCGTGACAAAGTCTGTGTTCTTCATCACTGAGGATGAGATTTCCCAGAGTGCACCATAACAGAGTCTGTGTTCTTTCTCACTGGGGAGGAGATTTCCCAGAGTACAGCATGAAAGAGTCTGTGATCTTCCTCACCGGGGATGAGATTTCCCAGAGCACACCGTGACAGAGCCTGTGTTCTTTTTCTCTGGGGATGAAATTTCCCAGAGTGCACCATGACCGAGTCTGTTTTGTTCCTCGCCGAGGATAGGATATCCCAGAGTGCACGGTGACAGAGTCTCTGTTCTTCCTCACCAGGGATGTGATTTCCCAGAGATCAGCATGACTGACACTGTGTTGTTGCTCACCGCAAATAAGATTTCCCAGAGCACACGGTGACAGAGTCTGTTTTCTTCCTCACAGGGGATGAGATTTCCCAGAGCACACCGTGACAGAGTCTGTTTTCTTCCTCACAGGGGATGAGATTTCCCAGAGCACACCGTGACAGAGCCTGTGTTCTTCCACAATGAGGAAGAACGTTCCCAGGGATCACCTTGATAGAGTCTGTGTTGTTTTTCGCTGGGGATGAGATTTCCCAGAGTGCACCGTGACAGAGACCGTGTTCTTCGTCACTGGGGTTGAGATTTCCCCGCTCGCAGCGTGGCAGAGTCTGTGTTCTTCCTGACTGAGCATGAGATGTGCCCAGACAGGCACACGTAGTTCACCAAACTCACCGAGGATTAGAGTTCCCAGAGCACACCTTGACAAAGTCTGTGTTCTTCCTCACCGAGGATGAGATTTCCCAGAGTGCACCGTGACTGAGACCGTATTATTCCTCACTGAAGATGTGATTTCCCATAGCGCAGCATGACAGTCTTTGTTCTACCTGACTGTGGATGATATTTCCCAGAGCGTGCCATTACTGTCTCTGTGTTCTTCCTCAGCTAGGATGAGATTTCCCAGAGTGCATCGTGACAGAATCTGTGTTCTTCCTCACCAGGGTGAATTTTTCCACAGCACACCATGACAGCGTCTGTGCTCTTCCTCACCAGGGATGAGATTTCCCAGAGCGCACCGTGACAGAGTGTGTATTCTTTCTCACCGAGGATGAGATTTCCCAGATCGCACCATGACAGAGTCTGTGTTCTACCTCACAGGGGATGAGATTTCACAGAGTGCACCGTGACAGAGTCTGTGTTCTTTCTCACCGAGGATGAGATTTCCCAGATTGCACCGTGACAGAGTCTGTGTTCTTCCTCACTGGGGATGAGATTTCCCAGAGTGCAACATGACAGAGTCTGCGTTCTTCCTCACTGGGGATGAGATTTCCCAGAGTGCACCAGGACAGAGTCTGTGTTCTTCCTCAGTGAGGATGAGATTTCCCAGAGTGCACCATGAGAGAGACTTTGATCTTTCTCACTGAGGGTGAGATTTCCCAGAGTTCAACTTGACTGAGTCTGGGTTCTTCCTCACGGAGGATGAGATTTCCCAGTGTGCACCGTCACAGAGTCTGTGTTTTTCCTCACTGAGGATGAGATTTCCCAAAGCGCATGGTGACAGAGTCTGTGTTCTTCCTCACTGAGGATGAGATTTCCCAGAGCGCACTGTGACAGAGTCTGTGTTCTTCCTCACTGAGGATAAGATATCCCAGAGGTCACCTTGAGTGAGTCGGGGTTCTTCCTCACGGTGGATGAGATTTCCCAGAGTGCACCATGACAGAGTCTGTGTTCTTCCTCACTGGGGATGAGATTTCCCAGAGTGCAACATGACAGAGTCTGCGTTTGTTCTCAACTAGGATGAGATTTCCCAGTGTGCACCGTGACAGAGTCTGTGTTCTTCCGCACCGAGGATGAGATTTCCCTGAGTAAAACATGACAGAGACTGTGTTCTTCCTCACAGGGGATGAAATTTCCCAGAGCACATCGGTGATAGAGTTTGTGTTCTTCCTCACTGGGGATGAAATTTCCCAGAGTGCACCATGACCGAGTCTGTTTTGTTCCTCGCCGAGGATAGGATATCCCAGAGTGCACCGTGACTGAGTCTCTGTTCTTCCTCACCCAGGGATGAGATTTCCCAGAGACCACCATGACAGAGACCGTGTTGTTCCTCACCGCAAATAAGATTTCCCAGAGCGCAAGGTGACAGAGTCTGTTTTCTTCCTCACTTGGGATGAGATTTCCCAGAGCACACCGTGACAGAGCCTGTGTTCTTCCACAATGAGGAAGAACGTTCCCAGGGAGCACAATGACAGAGTCTGTGATCTTCCTCATCAGGGATGAGATTTTCCAGATCGCACCGTGACTGTGTCTGTGATCCTCCTCAGCAGGGATGAGAATTCCCAGAGCACCGCATGACAGAGTCTTTGTGATCCCTGACTGTGAATGATATTCCCCAGAACGTGCCATGACAGAGTCTGTGTTCTTCTTCACTGGGAAAGAAATTTCCCAGAGTACACCATGAAAGAGTCTGCGTTCTTCCTCACCAGGGATGAGATTTCCCAGAGTGCACCGTGACAAAGTCTGTGTTCTTCATCACTGAGGATGAGATTTCCCAGAGTGCACCATAACAGAGTCTGTGTTCTTTCTCACTGGGGAGGAGATTTCCCAGAGTACAGCATGAAAGAGTCTGTGATCTTCCTCACCGGGGATGAGATTTCCCAGAGCACACCGTGACAGAGCCTGTGTTCTTTTTCTCTGGGGATGAAATTTCCCAGAGTGCACCATGACCGAGTCTGTTTTGTTCCTCGCCGAGGATAGGATATCCCAGAGTGCACGGTGACAGAGTCTCTGTTCTTCCTCACCAGGGATGTGATTTCCCAGAGATCAGCATGACTGACACTGTGTTGTTGCTCACCGCAAATAAGATTTCCCAGAGCACACGGTGACAGAGTCTGTTTTCTTCCTCACAGGGGATGAGATTTCCCAGAGCACACCGTGACAGAGTCTGTTTTCTTCCTCACAGGGGATGAGATTTCCCAGAGCACACCGTGACAGAGCCTGTGTTCTTCCACAATGAGGAAGAACGTTCCCAGGGATCACCTTGATAGAGTCTGTGTTGTTTTTCGCTGGGGATGAGATTTCCCAGAGTGCACCGTGACAGAGACCGTGTTCTTCGTCACTGGGGTTGAGATTTCCCCGCTCGCAGCGTGGCAGAGTCTGTGTTCTTCCTGACTGAGCATGAGATGTGCCCAGACAGGCACACGTAGTTCACCAAACTCACCGAGGATTAGAGTTCCCAGAGCACACCTTGACAAAGTCTGTGTTCTTCCTCACCGAGGATGAGATTTCCCAGAGTGCACCGTGACTGAGACCGTATTATTCCTCACTGAAGATGTGATTTCCCATAGCGCAGCATGACAGTCTTTGTTCTACCTGACTGTGGATGATATTTCCCAGAGCGTGCCATTACTGTCTCTGTGTTCTTCCTCAGCTAGGATGAGATTTCCCAGAGTGCATCGTGACAGAATCTGTGTTCTTCCTCACCAGGGTGAATTTTTCCACAGCACACCATGACAGCGTCTGTGCTCTTCCTCACCAGGGATGAGATTTCCCAGAGCGCACCGTGACAGAGTGTGTATTCTTTCTCACCGAGGATGAGATTTCCCAGATCGCACCATGACAGAGTCTGTGTTCTACCTCACAGGGGATGAGATTTCACAGAGTGCACCGTGACAGAGTCTGTGTTCTTTCTCACCGAGGATGAGATTTCCCAGATTGCACCGTGACAGAGTCTGTGTTCTTCCTCACTGGGGATGAGATTTCCCAGAGTGCAACATGACAGAGTCTGCGTTCTTCCTCACTGGGGATGAGATTTCCCAGAGTGCACCAGGACAGAGTCTGTGTTCTTCCTCAGTGAGGATGAGATTTCCCAGAGTGCACCATGAGAGAGACTTTGATCTTTCTCACTGAGGGTGAGATTTCCCAGAGTTCAACTTGACTGAGTCTGGGTTCTTCCTCACGGAGGATGAGATTTCCCAGTGTGCACCGTCACAGAGTCTGTGTTTTTCCTCACTGAGGATGAGATTTCCCAAAGCGCATGGTGACAGAGTCTGTGTTCTTCCTCACTGAGGATGAGATTTCCCAGAGCGCACTGTGACAGAGTCTGTGTTCTTCCTCACTGAGGATAAGATATCCCAGAGGTCACCTTGAGTGAGTCGGGGTTCTTCCTCACGGTGGATGAGATTTCCCAGAGTGCACCATGACAGAGTCTGTGATCTTCCTCACTGGGGTTGAGATTTCCCAGAGCGCACCATGACCGAGTCTGTTTTGTTCCTCGCCGAGGATAGGATATCCCAGAGTGCACGGTGACAGAGTCTCTGTTCTTCCTCACCAGGGATGTGATTTCCCAGAGATCACCATGACACAGACCGTGTTGTTGCTCACCGCAAATAAGATTTCCCAGAGCACACGGTGACAGAGTCTGTTTTCTTCCTCACAGGGGATGAGATTTCCCAGAGCACACCGTGACAGAGTCTGTTTTCTTCCTCACAGGGGATGAGATTTCCCAGAGCACACCGTGACAGAGCCTGTGTTCTTCCACAATGAGGAAGAACGTTCCCAGGGAGCACCTTGACAGAGTCTGTGTTGTTTTTCGCTGGGGATGAGATTTCCCAGAGTGCACCGTGACAGAGACCGTGTTCTTCGTCACTGGGGTTGAGATTTCCCCGCTCGCAGCGTGGCAGAGTCTGTGTTCTTCCTGACTGAGCATGAGATGTGCCCAGACAGGCACACGTAGTTCACCAAACTCACCGAGGATTAGAGTTCCCAGAGCACACCTTGACAAAGTCTGTGTTCTTCCTCACCGAGGATGAAATTTCCCAGAGTGCACCATGACTGAGACTGTATTATTCCTCACTGAAGATGTGATTTCCCATAGTGCAGCATGACAGTCTTTGTTCTACCTGACTGTGGATGATATTTCCCAGAGCGTGCCATTACTGTCTCTGTGTTCTTCCTCAGCTAGGATGAGATTTCCCAGAGTGCATCGTGACAGAATCTGTGTTCTTCCTCACCAGGGTGAATTTTTCCACAGCACACCATGACAGCGTCTGTGCTCTTCCTCACCAGGGATGAGATTTCCCAGAGCGCACCGTGACAGAGTGTGTATTCTTTCTCACCGAGGATGAGATTTCCCAGATCGCACCATGACAGAGTCTGTGTTCTTCCTCACTGAGGGTGAGATTTCCCAGAGTTCAACTTGACTGAGTCTGGGTTCTTCCTCACGGAGGATGAGATTTCCCAGTGTGCACCGTCACAGTGTCTGTGTTTTTCCTCACTGAGGATGAGATTTCCCAGAGCGCATGGTGACAGAGTCTGTGTTCTTCCTCACTGAGGATGAGATTTTCCAGAGCGCACTGTGACAGAGTCTGTGTTCTTCCTCACCGGGGATGAGATTTCCCAGAGTGCACCGTGACAGAATCTGTGTTTTTCCTCATTGAGGATGAGATTTCCCAGAGCGCAGCTTGACAGAGTCTGTGTTCTACTTGACCGAGGATGAGATTTCCGAGAGCGCATCGTGATAGAGTCTTTGTTCTTCATCTCTGGGGATGAGATTTCCCAGAGGGCACCGTGACAGAGTCTGTGTTCTTCCTCACTGAGAATAAGATATCCCAGAGGTCACCTTGAGTGAGTCGGGGTTCTTCCTCACGGAGGATGAGATTTCCCAGAGTGCACCATGACAGAGTCTGTAATTTTTCCTCACTGAGGATGAGATTTCCCAGAGTGCACCATGACAGAGTCTGTGTTCTTCCTCACTGGGGTTGAGATTTCCCAGAGTGCACCATGACAGAGTCTGTGTTCTTCCTCACCGGGTATGAGATTTCCCAGAGTGCACGTGACACAGTCTGTGTTCTTCCTCACCGAGGATGAGATTTCCCAGAGTGCACCGTGACAGAGTCTGTGTTCTTCCTCACTGAGGATGAGATTTCCCAGAGCGCACGGTGACAGAGTCTGTATTCTTCCTCACCGGGGATGAGATTTCCCAGAGTGCACCATGACAGAGTCTGTGTTTTTCCTCACTGAGGATGAGATTTCCCAGAGTGCACCATGACAGAGTCTGTGTTCTTCCTCACTGGGGTTGAGATTTCCCAGAGTGCACCATGACAGAGTCTGTGTTCTTCCTCACCGGGTATGAGATTTCCCAGAGTGCACGTGACACAGTCTGTGTTCTTCCTCACCGAGGATGAGATTTCCCAGAGTGCACCGTGACAGAGTCTGTGTTCTTCCTCACTGAGGATGAGATTTCCCAGAGCGCACGGTGACAGAGTCTGTATTCTTCCTCACCGGGGATGAGATTTCCCAGAGTGCACGGTGACAGAGTCTGTATTCTTCCTCACCGGGGATGAGATTTCCCAGAGTGCACCTTGACAGAGTCTGTGTTCTTTTTCTCTGCGGATGAGATTTCCCAGAGTGCACCGTGACAGAGCCCGTGTTCTTCGTCACTGGGGTTGAGATTTCCCCGCGCGCAGTGTGGCAGAGTCTGTGTTCTTCCTCACCAGGGATGAGATTTCCCAGAGCAAACCGTGACAGAATCTGTGTTCTTCCTCACCGAGGGTGAGATTTCCCAGAGTTCACCTTGAGTGAGTTGGGGTTCTTCCTCACGGAGGATGAGATTTCCCAGAGTGCACCATGACAGAGTCTGTGTTCTTCCTCACCGAGGGTGAGATTTCCCAGAGGTCACCTTGAGTGAGTCGGGGTTCTTCCTCACTGAGGATGAGATTTCCCAGAGTGCACCATGACAGAGTCTGTGTTCTTCCTCACTGGGGTTGAGATTTCCCAGAGTGCACCATGACAGAGTCTGTGTTTTTCCTCACTGAGGATGAGATTTCCCAGAGTGCACCATGACAGAGTCTGTGTTTTTCCTCACTGAGAATGAGATTTCCCAGAGTGCACCATGACAGAGTCTGTGTTCTTCCTCACTGGGGTTGAGATTTCCCAGAGTGCACCATGACAGAGTCTGTGTTCTTCCTCACCGGGGATGAGATTTCCCAGAGATCACCATGACAGAGTCTGTGTTCTTCCTCACTGGGGTTGAGATTTCCCAGAGGGCACCGTGACAGAGACCGTGTTCTTCCTCACTGAGGATAAGATATCCCAGAGGTCACCTTGAGTGAGTCGGGGTTCTTCCTCAGGGTGGATGAGATTTCCCAGAGGGCACCGTAACAGAGTCTGTGTTCTTCCTCACTGAGGATAAGATATCCCAGAGGTCACCTTGAGTTAGTCGGGGTTCTTCCTCACGGTGGATGAGATTTCCCAGAGTGCACCATGACAGAGTCTGTGTTCTTCCTCACTGAGGATGAGATTTCCCAGAGTGCACCATGACAGAGACTGTGTTCTTCCTCACAGGGGATGAAATTTCCCAGAGCACTTCGGTGATAGAGTTTGTGTTCTTCCTCACTGGGGATGAAATTTCCCAGAGTGCAACATGACCGAGTCTGTTTTGTTCCTCGCCGAGGATAGGAGATTCCAGAGTACACCGTGACTGAGTCTCTGTTCTTCCTCACCAGGGATGAGATGTCCCAGAGATCCCCATGACAGAGACCGTGTTGTTCCTCACCGCAAATAAGATTTCCCAGAGCGCACGGTGACAGAATCTGTTTTCTTCCTCACTTGGGATGAGATTTCCCAGAGCACACCGTGACAGAGCCTCTGTTCTTCCACAATGAGGAAGAACGTTCCCAGGGAGCACAATGACAGAGTCTGTGATCTTCCTCATCAGGTGTGAGATTTCCCAGAACAGACCGTGACAGAGTCTGTGTTCTTCCTCTCTTAGGATGGGACTTCACAGAGTGCACCGTGACAGAGTGTGTGTTCTTCGTCACTGAGGATATTTCCCATAGTGGACCTTGACAGAGTCTGTGTTCTTTTTCTCTGGGGATGAGATTTCCCAGAGTGCACCGTGACAGAGACCGTGTTCTTCGTCACTGGGGTTGAGATTTCCCCGCGCGCAGTGTGGCAGAGTCTGTGTTCTTCCTCACCAGGGATGAGATTTCCCAGAGCGAACCATGACAGAATCTGTGTTTTTCCTCATTGAGGATGAGATTTCCCAGAGCGCAGCTTGACAGAGTCTGTGTTCTTCTTGACCGAGGATGAGATTTCCAAGAGTGCACCGTGACAGAATCTGTGTTCTTCCTCACTGAGGATGAGATTTCCGAGAGCGCACAGTGATGGATTCTGTATTCTTCCTCACGGAGCATGAGATTTCCCATAGCGCATCTTGATAGAGTCTTTGTTCTTCATCTCTGGGGATGAGATTTCCCAGAGGGCACCATGACAGAGTCTGTGTTCTTCCTCACTGAGGATAAGATATCCCAGAGGTCACCTTGAGTGAGTCGGGGTTCTTCCTCACGGAGGATGAGATTTCCCAGAGGTCACCTTGAGTGAGTCGGGGTTCTTCCTCACGGAGGATGAGATTTCCCAGAGTGCACCATGACAGAGTCTGTGATCTTCCTCACTGGGGTTAGAACTTCCCAGAGCGCACCATGACAGAGTCTGTGTTTATCGTCACTGAGGATGAGATTTCCCAGAGTGCACCATGACAGAGTCTGTGTTCTTCCTCACTGGGGTTGAGATTTCCCAGAGTGCACCATGACAGAGTCTGTGTTCTTCCTCACCGGGGATGAGATTTCCCAGAGTGCACCGTGACAGAGCCTGTATTCTTCCTCACCGAGGATGAGATTTCCCTGAGTAAAACATGACAGAGACTGTGTTCTTCCTCACAGGGGATGAAATTTCCCAGAGTGCAACATGACTGAGTCTGTTTTGTTCCTCGCCGAGGATAGGATATCCCAGAGTGCACCGTGACTGAGTCTCTGTTCTTCCTCACCAGGGATGAGATTTCCCAGAGATCACCATGACAGAGACCGTGTTGTTCCTCACCGCAAATAAGATTTCCCAGAGCGCACGGTGACAGAGTCTGTTTTCTTCCTCACTTGGGATGAGATTTCCCAGAGCACACCGTGACAGAGCCTGTGTTCTTCCACAATGAGGAAGAACGTTCCCAGGGAGCACAATGACAGAGTCTGTGATCTTCCTCATCAGGTGTGAGATTTCCCAGAACAGACCGTGACAGAGTCTGTGTTCTTCCTCTCTTAGGATGGGACTTCACAGAGTGCACCGTGACAGAGTGTGTGTTCTTCCTCATTGAGGATGTGATTTCCCATAGCGGAGCTTGACAGAGTCTGTGTTCTTTTTCTCTGGGGATGAGATTTCCCAGAGTGCACCATGACAGAGACCGTGTTCTTCGTCACTGGGGTTGAGATTTCCCCGCGCGCAGTGCGGCAGAGTCTGTGTTCTTCCTCACCAGGGATGAGATTTCCCAGAGCGAACCATGACAGAATCTGTGTTTTTCCTCATTGAGGATGAGATTTCCAAGAGCGCAGCTTGACAGAGTCTGTGTTCTTCTTGACTGAGGATGAGATTTCCGAGAGCGCACCGTGACGGATTCTGTATTCTTCCTCACGGAGGATGAGATTTTCCATAGCGCATCGTGATAGAGACTTTGTTCTTCATCTCTGGGGATGAGATTTCCCAGAGCGCACGGTGACAGAGACTGTGTTCTTCCTCACCGAGGATGAGATTTCCCTGAGTAAAACATGACAGAGACTGTGTTCTTCCTCACAGGGGATGAAATTTCCCAGAGCACATCGCTGATAGAGTTTGTGTTCT
The DNA here is from genome assembly GCF_030144855.1 of Hypanus sabinus. Lineage (NCBI taxonomy): Eukaryota > Metazoa > Chordata > Chondrichthyes > Myliobatiformes > Dasyatidae > Hypanus > Hypanus sabinus. The sequence goes on along the minus strand of NC_082723.1, from coordinate 77,145,627 downwards.
TCCTCACTGGGGATGAAATTTCCCAGAGTGCACCATGACCGAGTCTGTTTTGTTCCTCGCCGAGGATAGGATATCCCAGAGTGCACTGTGACTGAGTCTCTGTTCTTCCTCACCAGGGATGTGATTTCCCAGAGATCACCATGACAGAGACCGTGTTGTTCCTCACCGCAAATAAGATTTCCCAGAGCGCACGGTGACAGAGTCTGTTTTCTTCCTCACTTGGGATGAGATTTCCCAGAGCACACCGTGACAGAACCTGTGTTCTTCCACAATGAGGAAGAACGTTCCCAGGGAGCACAATGACAGAGTCTGTGATCTTCCTCATCAGGTGTGAGATTTCCCAGAACAGACCGTGACAGAGTCTGTGTTCTTCCTCACTGAGGATGTGATTTCCCATAGCGGACCTTGACAGAGTCTGTGTTCTTTTTCTCTGGGGATGAGATTTCCCAGAGTGCACCATGACAGAGACCGTGTTCTTCGTCACTGGGGTTGAGATTTCCCCGCGCGCAGTGTGGCAGTGTCTGTGTTCTTCCTCACCAGGGATGAGATTTCCCAGAGCGAACCATGACAGAATCTGTGTTTTTCCTCATTGAGGATGAGATTTCCAAGAGCGCAGCTTGACAGAGTCTGTGTTCTTCTTGACTGAGGATGAGATTTCCGAGAGCGCACCGTGACGGATTCTGTATTCTTCCTCACGGAGGATGAGATTTTCCATAGCGCACGGTGACAGAGACTGTGTTCTTCCTCACCAGGGATGTGATTTCCCAGAGATCACCATGACAGAGACCGTGTTGTTCCTCACCGCAAATAAGATTTCCCAGAGCGCACTGTGACTGAGTCTGTTTTCTTCCTCACTTGGGATGAGATTTCCACACGCGCAGTGTGGCAGAGTCTTTGTTCTTCCTCACCAGGGATGAGATTTCCCAGAGCGAACCATGACAGAATCTGTGTTTTTCCTCATTGAGGATGAGATTTCCCAGAGCGCAGCTTGACAGAGTCTGTGTTCTTCTTGACCGAGGATGAGATTTCCCAGAGTGCACCATGACAGAATCTGTGTTCTTCCTCACTGAGGATGAGATTTCAGAGAGCGCACCGTGACGGATTCTGTATTCTTCCTCACGGAGGATGAGATTTCCCATAGCGCATCGTGATAGAGTCTTTGTTCTTCATCTCTGGGGATGAGATTTCCCAGAGGGCACCGTGACAGAGTCTGTGTTCTTCCTCACTGAGGATAAGATATCCCAGAGGTCACCTTGAGTGAGTCGGGGTTCTTCCTCACGGAGGATGAGATTTCCCAGAGTGCACCATGACAGAGTCTGTGTTCTTCCTCACTGAGGGTGAGATTTCCCAGGGGTCACCTTGAGTGAGTCGGGGTTCTTCCTCACGGAGGATGAGATTTCCCAGAGTGCACCATGACAGAGTCTGTGATCTTCCTCACTGGGGTTGAGATTTCCCAGAGCGCACCATGACAGAGTCTGTGTTCTTCCTCACCGGGGATGAAATTTCCCAGAGTGCACCATCACAGAGTCTGTGTTCTTCCTCATCAGGTGTGATATTTCCCAGAACAGACCGTGACAGAGTCTGTGATCTTCCTCACTGGGGTTGAGATTCCCCAGAGCACACCGTGACAGATCCTGTGTTCTTCCTCAATGAGGAAGAACGTTCCCAGGGAGCACCTTGACAGAGTCTGTGTTCTTTTTCTCTGGGGATGAGATTTCCCAGAGTGCACCGTGACAGAGACAGTGTTCTTCGTCACTGGGGTTGAGATTTCCCCGCTCGCAGCGTGGCAGAGTCTGTGTTCTTCCTGACTGAGCATGAGATTTGCCCAGACAGGCACACGTAGTTCACCAAACTCACCGAGGATTAGAGTTCCCAGAGCACACCTTGACAAAGTCTGTGTTCTTCCTCACCGAGGATGAGATTTCCCAGAGTGCACCGTGACTGAGACTGTATTATTCCTCACTGAAGATGTGATTTCCCAGAGCGCAGCATGACAGTCTTTGTTCTACCTGACTGTGGATGATATTTCCCAGAGCGTGCCATTACTGTCTCTGTGTTCTTCCTCACTGAGGATGAGATTTTCCAGCGTTCACAGTGACAGAGCCTGTGTTCTTCCTCATTGAGGATGAGATTTCCTAGTGTGCACTGTGACAGAATCTGTGTTCCTCCTCACCAGGGATGAGAATTCTCAGAGCAACGCATGACAGAGTCTGTGATCTTCCTCACCAGGGATGAGATTTCCCAGAGAGCACCATGACTGAGTCTGTGTTCTTCCTCGCCGAGTATGAGATTTCCCATAGTGCACCGTGACAGAGACTGTTTTATTCCTTACTGAGGATGAATTTTCCCAGATTGCACCGTGACAGTGTCTGTGTTCTTCCTCACCAGGGATGACATTTTCCACAGCGCAACATGACAGAGTCTGTGTTCTTCCTCACTGAGGATGAGATTTCCTAGTGCGCACTGTGACAGAATCTTTGTTCCTCCTCACCAGGGATGAGAATTCCCAGAGTAACGCATGACAGAGTCTGTGATCTTCCTCACCAGGGATGAGATTTCCCAGAGAGCACCATGACTGAGTCTGTGTTCTTCCTTACTGAGGATGAATTTTCCCAGATTGCACCGTAACAGAGTCTGTGTTCTTCCTCTCCGGGGATGAGATTTCCCAGCATGCACCATGACAGAGTCTGTGTTCTTCCTCAGTGATGATGAGATTTCCCAGAGTGCACCGTGACATAGTCTGTGTTCTTCCTCACTGAGGATTTGATTTCCCAGAGTGCACCATGACAGAGTCTGTGATCTTCCTCATGAGGGATCAGATTTCCCAGAGCGCACTGTGACAGAGTCTGTGTTCTTCCTTACTAAGGATGAGATTTCTCAGTGAGCACCGTGACATCGTCTGTGTTCTTCCTCATTGATTCACCATCAATAACTCACTCTGAGACGTAAGGGCGAGATATTGGGTTTTAATGATTGGAAAAAGGAACCAGCAGTGAGTGACCACTGTTCTACGTCCTGGATACTCGGAGTCTGGCCCCAGGACTCGATTGCCTTTATCCAGGGGTCTGTGGGAGGTACCACAGAAGCAGTCAGCAGGGGGCGTGTCCAGACAGGGACACGTAGTTCAGCACACTCACCAAGGATGAGATTTCCCAGAGCACACCTTGACAGAGTCTGTGTTCTTCCTCACCAGGGATGAGATTTTCCAGAGCACACCGTGACTGTGTCTGTGATCCTCCTCAGCAGGGATGAGAATTCCCAGAGCATCGCATGACAGAGTCTTTGTGATCCCTGACTGTGGATGATATTCCCCAGAACGTGCCATGACAGAGTCTGTGTTCTTCTTCACTGGGAAAGAAATTTCCCAGCGTACACCATGAAAGAGTCTGCGTTCTTCCTCACCAGGGATGAGATTTCCCAGAGTGCACCACATCAGAGTCTGTGTTCTTCCTCACTGGGGAGGAGATTTCCCAGAGTGCACCATGACAGAGTCTGTGTTCTTCCTCACCGGGGATGAGATTTCCCAGAGTGCACGTGACACAGTCTGTGTTCTTCCTCACTGAGGATGGGATTTCCCAGAGTGCACCATGACAGAGTCTGTGTTCTTCCTCACTGAGGATGAGATTTCCTAGAGTGCACCATGACAGAATCTGTGTTCTTCCTCACCAGGGATGAATTTTTCCACAGTGCACCGTGACAGAGTATGTGTTCTTCCTCACAGGGGATGAGATTTCCCAGAGCACATCGGTGACAGAGTCTGTGTTCTTCCTCACTGGGGATGAAATTTCCCAGAGTGCACCATGACCGAGTCTGTTTTGTTCCTCACCGAGGATAGGATATCCCAGAGTGCACCGTGACTGAGTCTCTGTTCTTCCTCACCAGGGATGAGATTTCCCAGAGATCACCATGACAGACACCGTGTTGTTCCTCACCGCAAATAAGATTTCCCAGAGCGCACGGTGACAGAGTCTGTTTTCTTCCTCACTTGGGATGAGATTTCCCAGAGCACACCGTGGCAGAGCCTGTGTTCTTCCATAATGAGGAAGAACGTTCCCAGGGAGCACAATGACAGAGTCTGTGATCTTCCTCATCAGGTGTGATATTTCCCAGAACAGACCGTGACAGAGTCTGTGTTCTTCCTCTCTTAGGATGGGACTTCACAGAGTGCACCGTGACAGAGTGTGTGTTCTTCTCACTGAGGATGTGATTTCCCATAGCGGACCTTGACAGAGTCTGTGTTCTTTTTCTCTGGGGATGAGATTTCCCAGAGTGCACCGTGACAGAGACTGTGTTCTTCGTCACTGGGGTTGAGATTTCTCCGCGCGCAGTGTGGCAGAGTCTGTGTTCTTCCTCACCAGGGATGAGATTTCCCAGAGCGAACCATGACAGAATCTGTGTTTTTCCTCATTGAGGATGAGATTTCCCAGAGCGCAGCTTGACAGAGTCTGTGTTCTTCTTGACCGAGGATGAGATTTCCCAGAGTGCACCATGACAGAGTCTGTGTTCTTCCTCACTGGGGTTGAGATTTCCCAGAGTGCACCGTGACAGAGTCTGTGTTCTTCCTCACCGGGGATGAGATTTCCCAGAGTGCACGTGACACAGTCTGTGTTCTTCCTCACTGAGGATGAGATTTCCCAGAGTGCACCGTGACAGAGTCTGTGTTCTTCCTCACTGAGGATGAGATTTCCCAGAGCGCACGGTGACAGAGTCTGTGTTCTTCCTCACCGAGGTTGAGATTTCCCTGAGTAAACATAACAGAGACTGTGTTCTTCCTCACAGGGGATGAAATTTCCCAGAGTGCACCATGACCGAGTCTGTTTTGTTCCTCACCGAGGATAGGATTTCCCAGAGTGCACCGTGACTGAGTCTCTGTTCTTCCTCACCAGGGATGAGATTTCCCAGAGATCACCATGACAGAGACCGTGTTGTTCCTCACCGCAAATAAGATTTCCCAGAGCACACGGTGACAGAGTCTGTTTTCTTCCTCACCGGGGATGAGATTTCCCAGAGCACACCGTGACAGAACCTGTGTTCTTCCACAATGAGGAAGAACGTTCCCAGGGAGCATCTTGACAGAGTCTGTGTTCTTTTTCTCTGGGGATGAGATTTCCCAGAGTGCACCGTGACAGAGACCGTGTTCTTCGTCACTGGGGTTGAGATTTCCCCGCTCGCAGCGTGGCAGAGTCTGTGTTCTTCCTGACTGAGCATGAGATTTGTCCAGACAGGCACACGTAGTTCACCAAACTCACCGAGGATTAGAGTTCCCAGAGCACACCTTGACAAAGTCTGTGTTCTTCCTCACCGAGGATGAGATTTCCCAGAGTGCACCATGACTGAGACTGTATTATTCCTCACTGAAGATGTGATTTCCCATAGCGCAGCATGACAGTCTTTGTTCTACCTGACTGTGGATGACATTTCCCAGAGCGTGCCATTACTGTCTCGGTGTTCTTCCTCACTGAGGATGAGATTTTCCAGCGTTCACAGTGACAGAGCCTGCGTTCTTCCTCACTGAGGATGAGATTTCCTAGTGCACACTGTGACAGAATCTTTGTTCCTCCTCATCAGGGATGAGAATTCCCAGAGCAACACATGACAGAGTCTGTGATCTTCCTCACCAGGGATGAGATTTCCCAGAGAGCACCATGACTGAGTCTGTGTTCTTCCTTACTGAGGATGAATTTTCCCAGATTGCACCGTGACAGAGTCTGTGTTCTTCCTCTCCGGGGATGAGATTTCCCAGAGTGCACCGTGATAGAGTCTGTGTTCTTCCTCAGTGAGGATGAGATTTCCTAGAGTGCACCATGACAGAATCTGTGTTCTTCCTCACCAGGGATGAATTTTTCCACAGTGCACCGTGACAGAGTATGTGTTCTTCCTCACAGGGGATGAGATTTCCCAGAGCACACCGTGACAGAGTCTGTGTTCTTCCTCACCGAGGTTGAGATTTCCCTGAGTAAACATAACAGAGACTGTGTTCTTCCTCACAGGGGATGAAATTTCCCAGAGTGCACCATGACCGAGTCTGTTTTGTTCCTCACCGAGGATAAGATATCCCAGAGGTCACCTTGAGTGAGTCGGGGTTCTTCCTCACGGAGGATGAGATTTCCCAGAGTGCACCATGACAGAGTCTGTGTTCTTCCTCACCGACGGTGAGATATCCCAGAGGTCACCTTCAGAAGGTCGGGGTTCTTCCTCACGGAGGATGAGATTTCCCAGAGTGCACCATGACAGAGTCTGTGTTCTTCCTCACCGAGGGTGAGATTTCCCAGAGGTCACCTTGAGTGAGTCGGGGTTCTTCCTCACGGAGGATGAGATTTCCCAGAGTGCACCATGACAGAGTCTGTGATCTTCCTCACTGGGGTTAGAACTTCCCAGAGCGCACCATGACAGAGTCTGTGTTTATCGTCACTGAGGATGAGATTTCCCAGAGTGCACCATGACAGAGTCTGTGTTCTTCCTCACTGGGGTTGAGATTTCCCAGAGTGCACCATGACAGAGTCTGTGTTCTTCCTCACCGGGGATGAGATTTCCCAGAGTGCACGGTGACAGAGCCTGTATTCTTCCTCACCGAGGATGAGATTTCCCTGAGTAAAACATGACAGAGACTGTGTTCTTCCTCACAGGGGATGAAATTTCCCAGAGTGCAACATGACTGAGTCTGTTTTGTTCCTCGCCGAGGATAGGATATCCCAGAGCGCACGGTGACAGAGTCTGTTTTCTTCCTCACTTGGGATGAGATTTCCCAGAGCACACCGTGACAGAGCCTGTGTTCTTCCACAATGAGGAAGAACGTTCCCAGGGAGCACAATGACAGAGTCTGTGATCTTCCTCATCAGGTGTGAGATTTCCCAGAACAGACCGTGACAGAGTCTGTGTTCTTCCTCTCTTAGGATGGGACTTCACAGAGTGCACCGTGACAGAGTGTGTGTTCTTCCTCATTGAGGATGTGATTTCCCATAGCGGAGCTTGACAGAGTCTGTGTTCTTTTTCTCTGGGGATGAGATTTCCCAGAGTGCACCATGACAGAGACCGTGTTCTTCGTCACTGGGGTTGAGATTTCCCCGCGCGCAGTGTGGCAGAGTCTGTGTTCTTCCTCACCAGGGATGAGATTTCCCAGAGCGAACCATGACAGAATCTGTGTTTTTCCTCATTGAGGATGAGATTTCCAAGAGCGCAGCTTGACAGAGTCTGTGTTCTTCTTGACTGAGGATGAGATTTCCGAGAGCGCACCGTGACGGATTCTGTATTCTTCCTCACGGAGGATGAGATTTTCCATAGCGCATCGTGATAGAGACTTTGTTCTTCATCTCTGGGGATGAGATTTCCCAGAGCGCACGGTGACAGAGACTGTGTTCTTCCTCACCGAGGATGAGATTTCCCTGAGTAAAACATGACAGAGACTGTGTTCTTCCTCACAGGGGATGAAATTTCCCAGAGCACATCGCTGATAGAGTTTGTGTTCTTCCTCACTGGGGATGAAATTTCCCAGAGTGCACCATGACCGAGTCTGTTTTGTTCCTCGCCGAGGATAGGATATCCCAGAGTGCACTGTGACTGAGTCTCTGTTCTTCCTCACCAGGGATGTGATTTCCCAGAGATCACCATGACAGAGACCGTGTTGTTCCTCACCGCAAATAAGATTTCCCAGAGCGCACGGTGACAGAGTCTGTTTTCTTCCTCACTTGGGATGAGATTTCCCAGAGCACACCGTGACAGAACCTGTGTTCTTCCACAATGAGGAAGAACGTTCCCAGGGAGCACAATGACAGAGTCTGTGATCTTCCTCATCAGGTGTGAGATTTCCCAGAACAGACCGTGACAGAGTCTGTGTTCTTCCTCACTGAGGATGTGATTTCCCATAGCGGACCTTGACAGAGTCTGTGTTCTTTTTCTCTGGGGATGAGATTTCCCAGAGTGCACCATGACAGAGACCGTGTTCTTCGTCACTGGGGTTGAGATTTCCCCGCGCGCAGTGTGGCAGTGTCTGTGTTCTTCCTCACCAGGGATGAGATTTCCCAGAGCGAACCATGACAGAATCTGTGTTTTTCCTCATTGAGGATGAGATTTCCAAGAGCGCAGCTTGACAGAGTCTGTGTTCTTCTTGACTGAGGATGAGATTTCCGAGAGCGCACCGTGACGGATTCTGTATTCTTCCTCACGGAGGATGAGATTTTCCATAGCGCACGGTGACAGAGACTGTGTTCTTCCTCACCAGGGATGTGATTTCCCAGAGATCACCATGACAGAGACCGTGTTGTTCCTCACCGCAAATAAGATTTCCCAGAGCGCACTGTGACTGAGTCTGTTTTCTTCCTCACTTGGGATGAGATTTCCACACGCGCAGTGTGGCAGAGTCTTTGTTCTTCCTCACCAGGGATGAGATTTCCCAGAGCGAACCATGACAGAATCTGTGTTTTTCCTCATTGAGGATGAGATTTCCCAGAGCGCAGCTTGACAGAGTCTGTGTTCTTCTTGACCGAGGATGAGATTTCCCAGAGTGCACCATGACAGAATCTGTGTTCTTCCTCACTGAGGATGAGATTTCAGAGAGCGCACCGTGACGGATTCTGTATTCTTCCTCACGGAGGATGAGATTTCCCATAGCGCATCGTGATAGAGTCTTTGTTCTTCATCTCTGGGGATGAGATTTCCCAGAGGGCACCGTGACAGAGTCTGTGTTCTTCCTCACTGAGGATAAGATATCCCAGAGGTCACCTTGAGTGAGTCGGGGTTCTTCCTCACGGAGGATGAGATTTCCCAGAGTGCACCATGACAGAGTCTGTGTTCTTCCTCACTGAGGGTGAGATTTCCCAGGGGTCACCTTGAGTGAGTCGGGGTTCTTCCTCACGGAGGATGAGATTTCCCAGAGTGCACCATGACAGAGTCTGTGATCTTCCTCACTGGGGTTGAGATTTCCCAGAGCGCACCATGACAGAGTCTGTGTTCTTCCTCACCGGGGATGAAATTTCCCAGAGTGCACCATCACAGAGTCTGTGTTCTTCCTCATCAGGTGTGATATTTCCCAGAACAGACCGTGACAGAGTCTGTGATCTTCCTCACTGGGGTTGAGATTCCCCAGAGCACACCGTGACAGATCCTGTGTTCTTCCTCAATGAGGAAGAACGTTCCCAGGGAGCACCTTGACAGAGTCTGTGTTCTTTTTCTCTGGGTATGAGATTTCCCAGAGTGCACCATGACAGAGACAGTGTTCTTCGTCACTGGGGTTGAGATTTCCCCGCTCGCAGCGTGGCAGAGTCTGTGTTCTTCCTGACTGAGCATGAGATTTGCCCAGACAGGCACACGTAGTTCACCAAACTCACCGAGGATTAGAGTTCCCAGAGCACACCTTGACAAAGTCTGTGTTCTTCCTCACCGAGGATGAGATTTCCCAGAGTGCACCGTGACTGAGACTGTATTATTCCTCACTGAAGATGTGATTTCCCATAGCGCAGCATGACAGTCTTTGTTCTACCTGACTGTGGATGATATTTCCCAGAGCGTGCCATTACTGTCTCTGTGTTCTTCCTCACTGAGGATGAGATTTTCCAGCGTTCACAGTGACAGAGCCTGTGTTCTTCCTCATTGAGGATGAGATTTCCTAGTGTGCACTGTGACAGAATCTGTGTTCCTCCTCACCAGGGATGAGAATTCCCAGAGCAACGCATGACAGAGTCTGTGATCTTCCTCACCAGGGATGAGATTTCCCAGAGAGCACCATGACTGAGTCTGTGTTCTTCCTCGCCGAGTATGAGATTTCCCATAGTGCACCGTGACAGAGACTGTTTTATTCCTTACTGAGGATGAATTTTCCCAGATTGCACCGTGACAGTGTCTGTGTTCTTCCTCACCAGGGATGAAATTTTCCACAGCGCAACATGACAGAGTCTGTGTTCTTCCTCACTGAGGATGAGATTTCCTAGTGCGCACTGTGACAGAATCTTTGTTCCTCCTCACCAGGGATGAGAATTCCCAGAGTAACGCATGACAGAGTCTGTGATCTTCCTCACCAGGGATGAGATTTCCCAGAGAGCACCATGACTGAGTCTGTGTTCTTCCTTACTGAGGATGAATTTTCCCAGATTGCACCGTAACAGAGTCTGTGTTCTTCCTCTCCGGGGATGAGATTTCCCAGCATGCACCATGACAGAGTCTGTGTTCTTCCTCAGTGATGATGAGATTTCCCAGAGTGCACCGTGACATAGTCTGTGTTCTTCCTCACTGAGGATTTGATTTCCCAGAGTGCACCATGACAGAGTCTGTGATCTTCCTCATGAGGGATCAGATTTCCCAGAGCGCACTGTGACAGAGTCTGTGTTCTTCCTTACTAAGGATGAGATTTCTCAGTGAGCACCGTGACATCGTCTGTGTTCTTCCTCATTGATTCACCATCAATAACTCACTCTGAGACGTAAGGGCGAGATATTGGGTTTTAATGATTGGAAAAAGGAACCAGCAGTGAGTGACCACTGTTCTACGTCCTGGATACTCGGAGTCTGGCCCCAGGACTCGATTGCCTTTATCCAGGGGTCTGTGGGAGGTACCACAGAAGCAGTCAGCAGGGGGCGTGTCCAGACAGGGACACGTAGTTCAGCACACTCACCAAGGATGAGATTTCCCAGAGCACACCTTGACAGAGTCTGTGTTCTTCCTCACCAGGGATGAGATTTTCCAGAGCACACCGTGACTGTGTCTGTGATCCTCCTCAGCAGGGATGAGAATTCCCAGAGCATCGCATGACAGAGTCTTTGTGATCCCTGACTGTGGATGATATTCCCCAGAACGTGCCATGACAGAGTCTGTGTTCTTCTTCACTGGGAAAGAAATTTCCCAGCGTACACCATGAAAGAGTCTGCGTTCTTCCTCACCAGGGATGAGATTTCCCAGAGTGCACCACATCAGAGTCTGTGTTCTTCCTCACTGGGGAGGAGATTTCCCAGAGTGCACCATGACAGAGTCTGTGTTCTTCCTCACCGGGGATGAGATTTCCCAGAGTGCACGTGACACAGTCTGTGTTCTTCCTCACTGAGGATGGGATTTCCCAGAGTGCACCATGACAGAGTCTGTGTTCTTCCTCACTGAGGATGAGATTTCCTAGAGTGCACCATGACAGAATCTGTGTTCTTCCTCACCAGGGATGAATTTTTCCACAGTGCACCGTGACAGAGTATGTGTTCTTCCTCACAGGGGATGAGATTTCCCAGAGCACATCGGTGACAGAGTCTGTGTTCTTCCTCACTGGGGATGAAATTTCCCAGAGTGCACCATGACCGAGTCTGTTTTGTTCCTCACCGAGGATAGGATATCCCAGAGTGCACCGTGACTGAGTCTCTGTTCTTCCTCACCAGGGATGAGATTTCCCAGAGATCACCATGACAGACACCGTGTTGTTCCTCACCGCAAATAAGATTTCCCAGAGCGCACGGTGACAGAGTCTGTTTTCTTCCTCACTTGGGATGAGATTTCCCAGAGCACACCGTGGCAGAGCCTGTGTTCTTCCATAATGAGGAAGAACGTTCCCAGGGAGCACAATGACAGAGTCTGTGATCTTCCTCATCAGGTGTGATATTTCCCAGAACAGACCGTGACAGAGTCTGTGTTCTTCCTCTCTTAGGATGGGACTTCACAGAGTGCACCGTGACAGAGTGTGTGTTCTTCTCACTGAGGATGTGATTTCCCATAGCGGACCTTGACAGAGTCTGTGTTCTTTTTCTCTGGGGATGAGATTTCCCAGAGTGCACCGTGACAGAGACTGTGTTCTTCGTCACTGGGGTTGAGATTTCTCCGCGCGCAGTGTGGCAGAGTCTGTGTTCTTCCTCACCAGGGATGAGATTTCCCAGAGCGAACCATGACAGAATCTGTGTTTTTCCTCATTGAGGATGAGATTTCCCAGAGCGCAGCTTGACAGAGTCTGTGTTCTTCTTGACCGAGGATGAGATTTCCCAGAGTGCACCATGACAGAGTCTGTGTTCTTCCTCACTGGGGTTGAGATTTCCCAGAGTGCACCGTGACAGAGTCTGTGTTCTTCCTCACCGGGGATGAGATTTCCCAGAGTGCACGTGACACAGTCTGTGTTCTTCCTCACTGAGGATGAGATTTCCCAGAGTGCACCGTGACAGAGTCTGTGTTCTTCCTCACTGAGGATGAGATTTCCCAGAGCGCACGGTGACAGAGTCTGTGTTCTTCCTCACCGAGGTTGAGATTTCCCTGAGTAAACATAACAGAGACTGTGTTCTTCCTCACAGGGGATGAAATTTCCCAGAGTGCACCATGACCGAGTCTGTTTTGTTCCTCACCGAGGATAGGATTTCCCAGAGTGCACCGTGACTGAGTCTCTGTTCTTCCTCACCAGGGATGAGATTTCCCAGAGATCACCATGACAGAGACCGTGTTGTTCCTCACCGCAAATAAGATTTCCCAGAGCACACGGTGACAGAGTCTGTTTTCTTCCTCACCGGGGATGAGATTTCCCAGAGCACACCGTGACAGAACCTGTGTTCTTCCACAATGAGGAAGAACGTTCCCAGGGAGCATCTTGACAGAGTCTGTGTTCTTTTTCTCTGGGGATGAGATTTCCCAGAGTGCACCGTGACAGAGACCGTGTTCTTCGTCACTGGGGTTGAGATTTCCCCGCTCGCAGCGTGGCAGAGTCTGTGTTCTTCCTGACTGAGCATGAGATTTGTCCAGACAGGCACACGTAGTTCACCAAACTCACCGAGGATTAGAGTTCCCAGAGCACACCTTGACAAAGTCTGTGTTCTTCCTCACCGAGGATGAGATTTCCCAGAGTGCACCATGACTGAGACTGTATTATTCCTCACTGAAGATGTGATTTCCCATAGCGCAGCATGACAGTCTTTGTTCTACCTGACTGTGGATGACATTTCCCAGAGCGTGCCATTACTGTCTCGGTGTTCTTCCTCACTGAGGATGAGATTTTCCAGCGTTCACAGTGACAGAGCCTGCGTTCTTCCTCACTGAGGATGAGATTTCCTAGTGCACACTGTGACAGAATCTTTGTTCCTCCTCATCAGGGATGAGAATTCCCAGAGCAACACATGACAGAGTCTGTGATCTTCCTCACCAGGGATGAGATTTCCCAGAGAGCACCATGACTGAGTCTGTGTTCTTCCTTACTGAGGATGAATTTTCCCAGATTGCACCGTGACAGAGTCTGTGTTCTTCCTCTCCGGGGATGAGATTTCCCAGAGTGCACCGTGATAGAGTCTGTGTTCTTCCTCAGTGAGGATGAGATTTCCTAGAGTGCACCATGACAGAATCTGTGTTCTTCCTCACCAGGGATGAATTTTTCCACAGTGCACCGTGACAGAGTATGTGTTCTTCCTCACAGGGGATGAGATTTCCCAGAGCACATCGGTGACAGAGTCTGTGTTCTTCCTCACTGGGGATGAAATTTCCCAGAGTGCACCATGACCGAGTCTGTTTTGTTCCTCACCGAGGATAGGATATCCCAGAGTGCACCGTGACTGAGTCTCTGTTCTTCCTCACCAGGGATGAGATTTCCCAGAGATCACCATGACAGACACCGTGTTGTTCCTCACCGCAAATAAGATTTCCCAGAGCGCAAGGTGACAGAGTCTGTTTTCTTCCTCACTTGGGATGAGATTTCCCAGAGCACACCGTGGCAGAGCCTGTGTTCTTCCATAATGAGGAAGAATGTTCCCAGGGAGCACAATGACAGAGTCTGTGATCTTCCTCATCAGGTGTGATATTTCCCAGAACAGACCGTGACAGAGTCTGTGTACTTCCTCTCTTAGGATGGGACTTCACAGAGTGCACCGTGACAGAGTGTGTGTTCTTCCTCACTGAGGATGTGATTTCCCATAGCGGACCTTGACAGAGTCTGTGTTCTTTTTCTCTGGGGATGAGATTTCCCAGAGTGCACCGTGACAGAGACTGTGTTCTTCGTCACTGGGGTTGAGATTTCTCCGCGCGCAGTGTGGCAGAGTCTGTGTTCTTCCTCACCAGGGATGAGATTTCCCAGAGCGAACCATGACAGAATCTGTGTTTTTCCTCATTGAGGATGAGATTTCCCAGAGCGCAGCTTGACAGAGTCTGTGTTCTTCTTGACCGAGGATGAGATTTCCCAGAGTGCACCATGACAGAGTCTGTGTTCTTCCTCACTGGGGTTGAGATTTCCCAGAGTGCACGTGACACAGTCTGTGTTCTTCCTCACTGAGGATGAGATTTCCCAGAGTGCACCGTGACAGAGTCTGTGTTCTTCCTCACTGAGGATGAGATTTCCCAGAGCGCACGGTGACAGAGTCTGTGTTCTTCCTCACCGAGGTTGAGATTTCCCTGAGTAAACATAACAGAGACTGTGTTCTTCCTCACAGGGGATGAAATTTCCCAGAGTGCACCATGACCGAGTCTGTTTTGTTCCTCACCGAGGATAGGATTTCCCAGAGTGCACCGTGACTGAGTCTCTGTTCTTCCTCACCAGGGATGAGATTTCCCAGAGATCACCATGACAGAGACCGTGTTGTTCCTCACCGCAAATAAGATTTCCCAGAGCACACGGTGACAGAGTCTGTTTTCTTCCTCACCGGGGATGAGATTTCCCAGAGCACACCGTGACAGAACCTGTGTTCTTCCACAATGAGGAAGAACGTTCCCAGGGAGCATCTTGACAGAGTCTGTGTTCTTTTTCTCTGGGGATGAGATTTCCCAGAGTGCACCATGACAGAGACCGTGTTCTTCGTCACTGGGGTTGAGATTTCCCCGCTCGCAGCGTGGCAGAGTCTGTGTTCTTCCTGACTGAGCATGAGATTTGTCCAGACAGGCACACGTAGTTCACCAAACTCACCGAGGATTAGAGTTCCCAGAGCACACCTTGACAAAGTCTGTGTTCTTCCTCACCGAGGATGAGATTTCCCAGAGTGCACCATGACTGAGACTGTATTATCCCTCACTGAAGATGTGATTTCCCATAGCGCAGCATGACAGTCTTTGTTCTACCTGACTGTGGATGATATTTCCCAGAGCGTGCCATTACTGTCTCGGTGTTCTTCCTCACTGAGGATGAGATTTTCCAGCGTTCACAGTGACAGAGCCTGCGTTCTTCCTCACTGAGGATGAGATTTCCTAGTGCACACTGTGACAGAATCTTTGTTCCTCCTCATCAGGGATGAGAATTCCCAGAGCAACACATGACAGAGTCTGTGATCTTCCTCACCAGGGATGAGATTTCCCAGAGAGCACCATGACTGAGTCTGTGTTCTTCCTTACTGAGGATGAATTTTCCCAGATTGCACCGTGACAGAGTCTGTGTTCTTCCTCTCCGGGGATGAGATTTCCCAGAGTGCACCGTGATAGAGTCTGTGTTCTTCCTCAGTGAGGATGAGATTTCCCAGAGTGCACCGTGACATAGTCTGTGTTCTTCCTCACTGAGGATTTGATTTCCCAGTGTGCACCATGACAGAGTCTGTGATCTTCCTCATGAGGGATCAGATTTCCCAGAGCGCACTGTGACAGAGTCTGTGTTCTTCCTTACTAAGGATGAGATTTCCCAGTGAGCACCGTGACATCGTCTGTGTTCTTCCTCATTGATGCATCATCAATAACTCACTCTGAGACGTAAAGGCGAGATATCGGCTTTTAATGATTGGAAAAAGGAACCAGCAGTGAGTGACCACCGTTCTACGTCCTGGATACTCAGAGTCTGGCCCCAGGACTCGATTGCCTTTATCCAGGGGTCTGTGGGAGGTACCACAGAAGCAGTCAGCAGGGGGCGTGTCCAGACAAGGACACGTAGTTCAGCACACTCACCAAGGATGAGATTTCCCAGAGCACACCTTGACAGAGTCTGTGTTCTTCCTCACCAGGGATGAGATTTTCCAGAGCACACCGTGACTGTGTCTGTGATCCTCCTCAGCAGGGATGAGAATTCCCAGAGCACCGCATAACAGAGTCTTTGTGATCCCTGACTGTGGATGATATTCCCCAGAACGTGCCATGACAGAGTCTGTGTTCTTCTTCACTGGGAAAGAAATTTCCCAGAGTACACCATGAAAGAGTCTGCGTTCTTCCTCACCAGGGATGAGATTTCCCAGAGCGCATCATGACAGAGTCTGTGTTCTTCCTCATCAGGGATGAATTTTTCCACAGCGCACCATGACAGAGTCTGTGATCTTCCTTACCAGGGATGAGATTTCGCAGATCGCACCATGACAGAGTGTGTGATCTTCCTCACTGGGGATTAGATTTCCCAGAGTGCACCGTGACAAAGTCTGTGTTCTTCATCACTGAGAATGAGATTTCCCAGAGTGCACCACATCAGAGTCTGTGTTCTTCCTCACTGGGGAGGAGATTTCCCAGAGTGCACCATGACAGAGTCTGTGTTCTTCCTCACTGTGGTTGAGATTTCCCAGAGTGCACCGTGACAGAGTCTGTGTTCTTCCTCACTGAGGATGGGATTTCCCAGAGATCACCATGACAGAGACTGTGTTCTTCCTCACTGAGGATGAGATTTCCTAGAGTGCACCATGACAGAATCTGTGTTCTTCCTCACCAGGGATGAATTTTTCCACAGTGCACCATGACAGAGTCTGTGTTCTTCCTCACCAGGGATGAATTTTTCCACACTGCACCGTGACAGAGTATGTGTTCTTCCTCACAGGGGATGAGATTTCCCAGAGCACATCGGTGACAGAGTTTGTGTTCTTCCTCACTGGGGATGAAATTTCCCAGAGTGCACCATGACCGAGTCTGTTTTGTTCCTCGCCGAGGATAGGATATCCCAGAGTGCACCGTGACTGAGTCTCTGTTCTTCCTCACCAGGGATGAGATTTCCCAGAGATCACCATGACAGAGACCGTGTTGTTCCTCACCGCAAATAAGATTTCCCAGAGCGCACGGTGACAGAGTCTGTTTTCTTCCTCACTTGGGATGAGATTTCCCAGAGCACACCGAGACAGAGCCTGTGTTCTTCCACAATGAGGAAGAACGTTCCCAGGGAGCACAATGACAGAGTCTGTGATCTTCCTCATCAGGTGTGAGATTTCCCAGAACAGACCGTGACAGAGTCTGTGTTCTTCCTCTCTTAGGATGGGACTTCACAGAGTGCACCGTGACAGAGTCTGTGTTCTTCCTTACTAAGGATGAGATTTCCCAGTGAGCACCGTGACATCGTCTGTGTTCTTCCTCATTGATGCATCATCAATAACTCACTCTGAGACGTAAAGGCGAGATATCGGCTTTTAATGATTGGAAAAAGGAACCAGCAGTTTGTGACCACCGTTCTACGTCCTGGATACTCAGAGTCTGGCCCCAGGACTCGATTGCCTTTATCCAGGGGTCTGTGGGAGGTACCACAGAAGCAGTCAGCAGGGGGCGTGTCCAGACAAGGACACGTAGTTCAGCACACTCACCAAGGATGAGATTTCCCAGAGCACACCTTGACAGAGTCTGTTTTCTTCCTCACCAGGGATGAGATTTTCCAGAGCACACCGTGACTGTGTCTGTGATCCTCCTCAGCAGGGATGAGAATTCCCAGAGCACCGCATAACAGAGTCTTTGTGATCCCTGACTGTGGATGATATTCCCCAGAACGTGCCATGACAGAGTCTGTGTTCTTCTTCACTGGGAAAGAAATTTCCCAGAGTACACCATGAAAGAGTCTGCGTTCTTCCTCACCAGGGATGAGATTTCCCACAGCGCACCATGACAGAGTCTGTGTTCTTCCTCATCAGGGATGAGATTTCCCAGAGCGCATCATGACAGAGTCTGTGTTCTTCCTCATCAGGGATGAATTTTTCCACAGCGCACCATGACAGAGTCTGTGTTCTTCCTCACCAGGGATGAGATTTCCCAGAGCGCATCATGATAGAGTCTGTGTTCTTCCTCATCAGGGATGAATTTTTCCACAGCGCACCATGACAGAGTCTGTGATCTTCCTTACCAGGGATGAGATTTCGCAGATCGCACCATGACAGAGTGTGATCTTCCTCACTGGGGATTAGATTTCCCAGAGCACACCGTGGCAGAGCCTGTGTTCTTCCATAATGAGGAAGAATGTTCCCAGGGAGCACAATGACAGAGTCTGTGATCTTCCTCATCAGGTGTGATATTTCCCAGAACAGACCGTGACAGAGTCTGTGTTCTTCCTCTCTTAGGATGGGACTTCACAGAGTGCACCGTGACAGAGTGTGTGTTCTTCCTCACTGAGGATGTGATTTCCCATAGCGGACCTTGACAGAGTCTGTGTTCTTTTTCTCTGGGGATGAGATTTCCCAGAGTGCACCGTGACAGAGACTGTGTTCTTCGTCACTGGGGTTGAGATTTCTCCGCGCGCAGTGTGGCAGAGTCTGTGTTCTTCCTCACCAGGGATGAGATTTCCCAGAGCGAACCATGACAGAATCTGTGTTTTTCCTCATTGAGGATGAGATTTCCCAGAGCGCAGCTTGACAGAGTCTGTGTTCTTCTTGACCGAGGATGAGATTTCCCAGAGTGCACCATGACAGAGTCTGTGTTCTTCCTCACTGGGGTTGAGATTTCCCAGAGTGCACCGTGACAGAGTCTGTGTTCTTCCTCACCGGGGATGAGATTTCCCAGAGTGCACGTGACACAGTCTGTGTTCTTCCTCACTGAGGATGAGATTTCCCAGAGTGCACCGTGACAGAGTCTGTGTTCTTCCTCACTGAGGATGAGATTTCCCAGAGCGCACGGTGACAGAGTCTGTGTTCTTCCTCACCGAGGTTGAGATTTCCCTGAGTAAACATAACAGAGACTGTGTTCTTCCTCACAGGGGATGAAATTTCCCAGAGTGCACCATGACCGAGTCTGTTTTGTTCCTCACCGAGGATAGGATTTCCCAGAGTGCACCGTGACTGAGTCTCTGTTCTTCCTCACCAGGGATGAGATTTCCCAGAGATCACCATGACAGAGACCGTGTTGTTCCTCACCGCAAATAAGATTTCCCAGAGCACACGGTGACAGAGTCTGTTTTCTTCCTCACCGGGGATGAGATTTCCCAGAGCACACCGTGACAGAACCTGTGTTCTTCCACAATGAGGAAGAACGTTCCCAGGGAGCATCTTGACAGAGTCTGTGTTCTTTTTCTCTGGGGATGAGATTTCCCAGAGTGCACCATGACAGAGACCGTGTTCTTCGTCACTGGGGTTGAGATTTCCCCGCTCGCAGCGTGGCAGAGTCTGTGTTCTTCCTGACTGAGCATGAGATTTGTCCAGACAGGCACACGTAGTTCACCAAACTCACCGAGGATTAGAGTTCCCAGAGCACACCTTGACAAAGTCTGTGTTCTTCCTCACCGAGGATGAGATTTCCCAGAGTGCACCATGACTGAGACTGTATTATTCCTCACTGAAGATGTGATTTCCCATAGCGCAGCATGACAGTCTTTGTTCTACCTGACTGTGGATGATATTTCCCAGAGCGTGCCATTACTGTCTCGGTGTTCTTCCTCACTGAGGATGAGATTTTCCAGCGTTCACAGTGACAGAGCCTGCGTTCTTCCTCACTGAGGATGAGATTTCCTAGTGCACACTGTGACAGAATCTTTGTTCCTCCTCATCAGGGATGAGAATTCCCAGAGCAACACATGACAGAGTCTGTGATCTTCCTCACCAGGGATGAGATTTCCCAGAGAGCACCATGACTGAGTCTGTGTTCTTCCTTACTGAGGATGAATTTTCCCAGATTGCACCGTGACAGAGTCTGTGTTCTTCCTCTCCGGGGATGAGATTTCCCAGAGTGCACCGTGATAGAGTCTGTGTTCTTCCTCAGTGAGGATGAGATTTCCCAGAGTGCACCGTGACATAGTCTGTGTTCTTCCTCACTGAGGATTTGATTTCCCAGTGTGCACCATGACAGAGTCTGTGATCTTCCTCATGAGGGATCAGATTTCCCAGAGCGCACTGTGACAGAGTCTGTGTTCTTCCTTACTAAGGATGAGATTTCCCAGTGAGCACCGTGACATCGTCTGTGTTCTTCCTCATTGATGCATCATCAATAACTCACTCTGAGACGTAAAGGCGAGATATCGGCTTTTAATGATTGGAAAAAGGAACCAGCAGTGAGTGACCACCGTTCTACGTCCTGGATACTCAGAGTCTGGCCCCAGGACTCGATTGCCTTTATCCAGGGGTCTGTGGGAGGTACCACAGAAGCAGTCAGCAGGGGGCGTGTCCAGACAAGGACACGTAGTTCAGCACACTCACCAAGGATGAGATTTCCCAGAGCACACCTTGACAGAGTCTGTGTTCTTCCTCACCAGGGATGAGATTTTCCAGAGCACACCGTGACTGTGTCTGTGATCCTCCTCAGCAGGGATGAGAATTCCCAGAGCACCGCATAACAGAGTCTTTGTGATCCCTGACTGTGGATGATATTCCCCAGAACGTGCCATGACAGAGTCTGTGTTCTTCTTCACTGGGAAAGAAATTTCCCAGAGTACACCATGAAAGAGTCTGCGTTCTTCCTCACCAGGGATGAGATTTCCCAGAGCGCATCATGACAGAGTCTGTGTTCTTCCTCATCAGGGATGAATTTTTCCACAGCGCACCATGACAGAGTCTGTGATCTTCCTTACCAGGGATGAGATTTCGCAGATCGCACCATGACAGAGTGTGTGATCTTCCTCACTGGGGATTAGATTTCCCAGAGTGCACCGTGACAAAGTCTGTGTTCTTCATCACTGAGAATGAGATTTCCCAGAGTGCACCACATCAGAGTCTGTGTTCTTCCTCACTGGGGAGGAGATTTCCCAGAGTGCACCATGACAGAGTCTGTGTTCTTCCTCACTGTGGTTGAGATTTCCCAGAGTGCACCGTGACAGAGTCTGTGTTCTTCCTCACTGAGGATGGGATTTCCCAGAGATCACCATGACAGAGACTGTGTTCTTCCTCACTGAGGATGAGATTTCCTAGAGTGCACCATGACAGAATCTGTGTTCTTCCTCACCAGGGATGAATTTTTCCACAGTGCACCATGACAGAGTCTGTGTTCTTCTTCACTGGGAAAGAAATTTCCCAGAGTACACCATGAAAGAGTCTGCGTTCTTCCTCACCAGGGATGAGATTTCCCAGAGCGCATCATGACAGAGTCTGTGTTCTTCCTCATCAGGGATGAATTTTTCCACAGCGCACCATGACAGAGTCTGTGATCTTCCTTACCAGGGATGAGATTTCGCAGATCGCACCATGACAGAGTGTGTGATCTTCCTCACTGGGGATTAGATTTCCCAGAGTGCACCGTGACAAAGTCTGTGTTCTTCATCACTGAGAATGAGATTTCCCAGAGTGCACCACATCAGAGTCTGTGTTCTTCCTCACTGGGGAGGAGATTTCCCAGAGTGCACCATGACAGAGTCTGTGTTCTTCCTCACTGTGGTTGAGATTTCCCAGAGTGCACCGTGACAGAGTCTGTGTTCTTCCTCACTGAGGATGGGATTTCCCAGAGATCACCATGACAGAGACTGTGTTCTTCCTCACTGAGGATGAGATTTTCCAGCGTTCACAGTGACAGAGCCTGCGTTCTTCCTCACTGAGGATGAGATTTCCTAGTGCACACTGTGACAGAATCTTTGTTCCTCCTCATCAGGGATGAGAATTCCCAGAGCAACACATGACAGAGTCTGTGATCTTCCTCACCAGGGATGAGATTTCCCAGAGAGCACCATGACTGAGTCTGTGTTCTTCCTTACTGAGGATGAATTTTCCCAGATTGCACCGTGACAGAGTCTGTGTTCTTCCTCTCCGGGGATGAGATTTCCCAGAGTGCACCGTGATAGAGTCTGTGTTCTTCCTCAGTGAGGATGAGATTTCCCAGAGTGCACCGTGACATAGTCTGTGTTCTTCCTCACTGAGGATTTGATTTCCCAGTGTGCACCATGACAGAGTCTGTGATCTTCCTCATGAGGGATCAGATTTCCCAGAGCGCACTGTGACAGAGTCTGTGTTCTTCCTTACTAAGGATGAGATTTCCCAGTGAGCACCGTGACATCGTCTGTGTTCTTCCTCATTGATGCATCATCAATAACTCACTCTGAGACGTAAAGGCGAGATATCGGCTTTTAATGATTGGAAAAAGGAACCAGCAGTGAGTGACCACCGTTCTACGTCCTGGATACTCAGAGTCTGGCCCCAGGACTCGATTGCCTTTATCCAGGGGTCTGTGGGAGGTACCACAGAAGCAGTCAGCAGGGGGCGTGTCCAGACAAGGACACGTAGTTCAGCACACTCACCAAGGATGAGATTTCCCAGAGCACACCTTGACAGAGTCTGTGTTCTTCCTCACCAGGGATGAGATTTTCCAGAGCACACCGTGACTGTGTCTGTGATCCTCCTCAGCAGGGATGAGAATTCCCAGAGCACCGCATAACAGAGTCTTTGTGATCCCTGACTGTGGATGATATTCCCCAGAACGTGCCATGACAGAGTCTGTGTTCTTCTTCACTGGGAAAGAAATTTCCCAGAGTACACCATGAAAGAGTCTGCGTTCTTCCTCACCAGGGATGAGATTTCCCAGAGCGCATCATGACAGAGTCTGTGTTCTTCCTCATCAGGGATGAATTTTTCCACAGCGCACCATGACAGAGTCTGTGATCTTCCTTACCAGGGATGAGATTTCGCAGATCGCACCATGACAGAGTGTGTGATCTTCCTCACTGGGGATTAGATTTCCCAGAGTGCACCGTGACAAAGTCTGTGTTCTTCATCACTGAGAATGAGATTTCCCAGAGTGCACCACATCAGAGTCTGTGTTCTTCCTCACTGGGGAGGAGATTTCCCAGAGTGCACCATGACAGAGTCTGTGTTCTTCCTCACTGTGGTTGAGATTTCCCAGAGTGCACCGTGACAGAGTCTGTGTTCTTCCTCACTGAGGATGGGATTTCCCAGAGATCACCATGACAGAGACTGTGTTCTTCCTCACTGAGGATGAGATTTCCTAGAGTGCACCATGACAGAATCTGTGTTCTTCCTCACCAGGGATGAATTTTTCCACAGTGCACCATGACAGAGTCTGTGTTCTTCCTCACCAGGGATGAATTTTTCCACACTGCACCGTGACAGAGTATGTGTTCTTCCTCACAGGGGATGAGATTTCCCAGAGCACATCGGTGACAGAGTTTGTGTTCTTCCTCACTGGGGATGAAATTTCCCAGAGTGCACCATGACCGAGTCTGTTTTGTTCCTCGCCGAGGATAGGATATCCCAGAGTGCACCGTGACTGAGTCTCTGTTCTTCCTCACCAGGGATGAGATTTCCCAGAGATCACCATGACAGAGACCGTGTTGTTCCTCACCGCAAATAAGATTTCCCAGAGCGCACGGTGACAGAGTCTGTTTTCTTCCTCACTTGGGATGAGATTTCCCAGAGCACACCGAGACAGAGCCTGTGTTCTTCCACAATGAGGAAGAACGTTCCCAGGGAGCACAATGACAGAGTCTGTGATCTTCCTCATCAGGTGTGAGATTTCCCAGAACAGACCGTGACAGAGTCTGTGTTCTTCCTCTCTTAGGATGGGACTTCACAGAGTGCACCGTGACAGAGTCTGTGTTCTTCCTTACTAAGGATGAGATTTCCCAGTGAGCACCGTGACATCGTCTGTGTTCTTCCTCATTGATGCATCATCAATAACTCACTCTGAGACGTAAAGGCGAGATATCTGCTTTTAATGATTGGAAAAAGGAACCAGCAGTGAGTGACCACCGTTCTACGTCCTGGATACTCAGAGGCTGGCCCCAGGACTCGATTGCCTTTATCCAGGGGTCTGTGGGAGGTACCACAGAAGCAGTCAGCAGGGGGCGTGTCCAGACAAGGACACGTAGTTCAGCACACTCACCAAGGATGAGATTTCCCAGAGCACACCTTGACAGAGTCTGTTTTCTTCCTCACCAGGGATGAGATTTTCCAGAGCACACCGTGACTGTGTCTGTGATCCTCCTCAGCAGGGATGAGAATTCCCAGAGCACCGCATAACAGAGTCTTTGTGATCCCTGACTGTGGATGATATTCCCCAGAACGTGCCATGACAGAGTCTGTGTTCTTCTTCACTGGGAAAGAAATTTCCCAGAGTACACCATGAAAGAGTCTGCGTTCTTCCTCACCAGGGATGAGATTTCCCACAGCGCACCATGACAGAGTCTGTGTTCTTCCTCATCAGGGATGAGATTTCCCAGAGCGCATCATGACAGAGTCTGTGTTCTTCCTCATCAGGGATGAATTTTTCCACAGCGCACCATGACAGAGTCTGTGTTCTTCCTCACCAGGGATGAGATTTCCCAGAGCGCATCATGATAGAGTCTGTGTTCTTCCTCATCAGGGATGAATTTTTCCACAGCGCACCATGACAGAGTCTGTGATCTTCCTTACCAGGGATGAGATTTCGCAGATCGCACCATGACAGAGTGTGTTCTTCCTCACTGGGGAGGAGATTTCCCAGAGTGCACCATGACAGAGTCTGTGTTCTTCCTCACTGTGGTTGAGATTTCCCAGAGTGCACCGTGACAGAGTCTGTGTTCTTCCTCACTGAGGATGGGATTTCCCAGAGATCACCAGGACAGAGACTGTGTTCTTCCTCACTGAGGATGAGATTTCCCAGAGTGCACCATGACAGAATCTGTGTTCTTCCTCACCAGGGATGAATTTTTCCACTGTGCACCATGACAGAGTCTGTGTTCTTCCTCACCAGGGATGAATTTTTCCACACTGCACCATGACAGAGTATGTGTTCTTCCTCACAGGGGATGAGATTTCCCAGAGCACATCGGTGACAGAGTTTGTGTTCTTCCTCACTGGGGATGAAATTTCCCAGAGTGCACCATGACCGAGTCTGTTTTGTTCCTCGCCGAGGATAGGATATCCCAGAGTGCACCGTGACTGAGTCTCTGTTCTTCCTCACCAGGGATGAGATTTCCCAGAGATCACCATGACAGAGACCGTGTTGTTCCTCACCGCAAATAAGATTTCCCAGAGCGCACGGTGACAGAGTCTGTTTTCTTCCTCACTTGGGATGAGATTTCCCAGAGCACACCGAGACAGAGCCTGTGTTCTTCCACAATGAGGAAGAACATTCCCAGGGAGCACAATGACAGAGTCTGTGTTCTTCCTCTCTTAGGATGGGACTTCACAGAGTGCACCGTGACAGAGTGTGTGTTCTTCCTCACTGAGGATGTGATTTCCCATAGCGGACCTTGACAGAGTCTGTGTTCTTTTTCTCTGGGGATGAGATTTCCCAGAGTGCACCGTGACAGAGACCGTGTTCTTCGTCACTTGGGTTGAGATTTCCCCGCGCGCAGTGTGGCAGCGTCTGTGTTCTTCCTCACGGAGGATGTGATTTCCCATAGCGCATCGTGATAGAATCTGTGTTTTTCCTCATTGAGGATGAGATTTCCCAGAGCGCAGCTTGACAGAGTCTGTGTTCTTCCTGACCAGGGATGAGATTTCCCAGAGCGAACCATGACAGAATCTGTGTTTTTCCTCATTGAGGATGAGATTTCCCAGAGCGCAGCTTGACAGAGTCTGTGTTCTTCTTGACCGAGGATGAGATTTCCCAGAGTGCACCGTGACAGAATCTGTGTTCTTCCTCACTGAGGATGAGATTTCCGAGAGCGCACCGTGACGGATTCTGTATTCTTCCTCACGGAGGATGAGATTTCCCATAGCGCATCGTGATAGAGTCTTTGTTCTTCATCTCTGTGGATGAGATTTCCCAGAGGGCACCGTAACAGAGTCTGTGTTCTTCCTCACTGAGGATAAGATATCCCAGAGGTCACCTTGAGTGAGTCGGGGTTCTTCCTCACGGAGGATGAGATTTCCCAGAGTGCACCATGACAGAGTCTGTGTTCTTCCTCACCGAGGGTGAGATTTCCCAGAGGTCACCTTGAGTGAGTCGGGGTTCTTCCTCACGGAGGATGAGATTTCCCAGAGTGCACCATGACAGAGTCTGTGATCTTCCTCACTGGGGTTTAGATTTCCCAGAGCGCACCATGACAGAGTCTGTGTTTTTCCTCACTGAGGATGAGATTTCCCAGAGTGCACCATGACAGAGTCTGTGTTCTTCCTCACTGGGGTTGAGATTTCCCAGAGTGCACGTGACACAGTCTGTGTTCTTCCTCACTGAGGATGAGATTTCCCAGAGTGCACCGTGACAGAGTCTGTGTTCTTCCTCACCGGGGATGAGATTTCCCAGAGTGCACGTGACACAGTCTGTGTTCTTCCTCACTGAGGATGAGATTTCCCAGAGTGCACCGTGACAGAGTCTGTGTTCTTCCTCACTGAGGATGAGATTTCCCAGAGCGCACGGTGACAGAGTCTGTGTTCTTCCTCACCGAGGTTGAGATTTCCCTGAGTAAAACATAACAGAGACTGTGTTCTTCCTCACAGGGGATGAAATTTCCCAGAGTGCACCATGACCGAGTCTGTTTTGTTCCTCACCGAGGATAGGATATCCCAGAGTGCACCGTGACTGAGTCTCTGTTCTTCCTCACCAGGGATGAGATTTCCCAGAGATCACCATGACAGAGACCGTGTTGTTCCTCACCGCAAATAAGATTTCCCAGAGCACACGGTGTCAGAGTCTGTTTTCTTCCTCACCGGGGATGAGATTTCCCAGAGCACACCATGACAGAACCTGTGTTCTTCCACAATGAGGAAGAACGTTCCCAGGGAGCATCTTGACAGAGTCTGTGTAGTTTTTCTCTGGGGATGATTTCCCAGAGTGCACCGTGACAGAGACCGTGTTCTTCGTCACTGGGGTTGAGATTTCCCCGCTCGCAGCGTGGCAGAGTCTGTGTTCTTCCTGACTGAGCATGAGATTTGTCCAGACAGGCACACGTAGTTCACCAAACTCACCGAGGATTAGAGTTCCCAGAGCACACCTTGACAAAGTCTGTGTTCTTCCTCACCGAGGATGAGATTTCCCAGAGTGCACCATGACTGAGACTGTATTATTCCTCACTGAAGATGTGATTTCCCATAGCGCAGCATGACAGTCTTTGTTCTACCTGACTGTGGATGATATTTCCCAGAGCGTGCCATTACTGTCTCTGTGTTCTTCCTCACTGAGTATATTTTCCAGCGTTCACAGTGACATAGCCTGTGTTCTTCCTCACTGAGGATGAGATTTCCTAGTGCACACTGTGACAGAATCTTTGTTCCTCCTCACCAGGGATGAGAATTCCCAGAGCAACGCATGACAGAGTCTGTGATCTTCCTCACCAGGGATGAGATTTCCCAGAGAGCACCATGACTGAGTCTGTGTTCTTCCTTACTGAGGATGAATTTTCCCAGATTGCACTGTGACAGAGTCTGTGTTCTTCCTCTCCGGGGATGAGATTTCCCAGCATGCACCGTGACAGTGTCTGTGTTCTTCCTCACCAGGGATGAAATTTTCCACAGCGCACCATGACAGAGTCTGTGTTCTTCCTCAGTGAGGATGAGATTTCCCAGAGTGCACCGTGACATAGTCTGTGTTCTTCCTCACTGAGGATTTGATTTCCCAGAGTGCACCATGACAGAGTCTGTGATCTTCCTCATGAGGGATCAGATTTCCCAGAGCGCACTGTGACAGAGTCTGTGTTCTTCCTTACTAAGGATGAGATTTCTCAGTGAGCACCGTGACATCGTCTGTGTTCTTCCTCATTGATGCACCATCAATAACTCACTCTGAGACGTAAGGGCGAGATATCGGCTTTTAATGATTGGAAAAAGGAACCAGCAGTGAGTGACCACCGTTCTACGTCCTGGATACTCGGAGTCTGGCCCCAGGCCTCGATTGCCTTTATCCAGGGGTCTGTGGGAGGTACCACTGAAGCAGTCAGCAGGGGGCGTGTCCAGACAGGGACACGTAGTTCAGCACACTCACCGAGGATTAGATTTCCCAGAGCACACCTTGACAAAGTCTGTGTTCTTCCTCACTTGGGATGAGATTTCCCAGAGCACACCTTGACAAAGTCTGTGTTCTTCCTCACCAGGGATGAGCTTTTCCAGATCGCACTGTGACTGTGTCTGTGATCCTCCTCAGCAGGGATGAGAATTCCCAGAGCACCGCATGACAGAGTCTTTGTGATCCCTGACTGTGGATGATATTCCCCAGAACGTGCCATGACAGAGTCTGTGTTCTTCTTCACTGGGAAAGAAATTTTCCAGAGTACACCATGAAAGAGTCTGCGTTCTTCCTCACCAGGGATGAGATTTCCCAGAGCCCATCATGACAGAGTCTGTGATCTTCCTCACCAGGGATGAGATTTCGCAGAGCGCATCATGACAGAGTCTGCGTTCTTCCTCATCAGGGATGAATTTTTCCACAGCGCACCATGACAGAGTCTGTGATCTTCCTTACCAGGGATGAGATTTCGCAGATCGCACCATGACAGAGTGTGTGATCTTCCTCACTGGTGATTAGATTTCCCAGAGTGCACCGTGACAAAGTCTGTGTTCTTCATCACTGAGGATGAGATTTTCCAGAGTGCACCACATCAGAGTCTGTGTTCTTCCTCACTGGGGAGGAGATTTCCCAGAGTGCACCATGACAGAGTCTGTGTTCTTCCTCACTGTGGTTGAGATTTCCCAGAGTGCACCGTGACAGAGTCTGTGTTCTTCCTCACTGGGGAGGAGATTTCCCAGAGTGCACCATGACAGAGTCTGTGTTCTTACTCACTGTGGTTGAGATTTCCCAGAGTGCACCGTGACAGAGTCTGTGTTCTTCCTCACGGAGGATGTGATTTCCCATAGCGCATCGTGATAGAATCTGTGTTTTTCCTCATTGAGGATGAGATTTCCCAGAGCGCAGCTTGACAGAGTCTGTGATCTTCCTCACCAGGGATGAGATTTCCCAGAGCGAACCATGACAGAATCTGTGTTTTTCCTCATTGATGATGAGATTTCCCAGAGCGCAGCTTGACAGAGTCTGTGTTCTTCTTGACCGAGGATGAGATTTCCCAGAGTGCACCATGACAGAATCTGTGTTCTTCCTCACTGAGGATGAGATTTCCGAGAGCGCACCGTGACGGATTCTGTATTCTTCCTCACGGAAGATGAGATTTCCCATAGCGCATCGTGATAGAGTCTTTGTTCTTCATCTCTGTGGATGAGATTTCCCAGAGGGCACCGTAACAGAGTCTGTGTTCTTCCTCACTGAGGATAAGATATCCCAGAGGTCACCTTGAGTGAGTCGGGGTTCTTCCTCACGGAGGATGAGATTTCCCAGAGTGCACCATGACAGAGTCTGTGTTCTTCCTCACCGAGGGTGAGATTTCCCAGAGGTCACCTTGAGTGAGTCGGGGTTCTTCCTCACGGAGGATGAGATTTCCCAGAGTGCACCATGACAGAGTCTGTGTTCTTCCTCACCAGGGATGAATTTTTCCACAGTGCACCGTGACAGAGTATGTGTTCTTCCTCACAGGGAATGCGATTTCCTAGAGCACATCGGTGACAGAGTCTGTGTTCTTCCTCACTGAGGATCAGATTTCCCAGAGCGCACGGTGACAGAGTCTGTATTCTTCCTCACCGAGGATGAGATTTCCCTGAGTAAAACATGACAGAGACTGTGTTCTTCCTCACAGGGGATGAAATTTCCCAGAGCACATCGGTGATAGAGTTTGTGTTCTTCCTCACTGGGGATGAAATTTCCCAGAGTGCACCATGACCGAGTCTGTTTTGTTCCTCGCCGAGGATAGGATATCCCAGAGTGCACCGTGACTGAGTCTCTGTTCTTCCTCACCAGGGATGAGATTTCCCAGAGATCACCATGACAGATACCGTGTTGTTCCTCACCGCAAATAAGATTTCCCAGAGCACACGGTGACAGAGTCTGTTTTCTTCCTCACCGGGGATGAGATTTCCCAGAGCACACCGGGACAGAACCTGTGTTCTTCCACAATGAGGAAGAACGTTCCCAGGGAGCACAATGACAGAGTCTGTGATCTTCCTCATCAGGTGTGAGATTTCCCAGAACAGACCGTGACAGAGTCTGTGTTCTTCCTCTCTTAGGATGGGACTTCACAGAGTGCACCGTGACAGAGTGTGTGTTCTTCCTCACTGAGGATGTGATTTCCCATAGCGGACCTTGACAGAGTCTGTGTTCTTTTTCTCTGGGGATGAGATTTCCCAGAGTGCACCGTGACAGAGACCGTGTTCTTCGTCATTGGGGTTGAGATTTCCCCGCGCGCAGTGTGGCAGAGTCTGTGTTCTTCCTCACCAGGGATGAGATTTCCCAGAGCGAACCTTGACAGAATCTGTGTTTTTCCTCATTGAGGATGAGATTTCCCAGAGCGCAGCTTGACAGAGTCTGTGTTCTTCCTAACCAGGGATGAGATTTCCCAGAGCGAACCATGACAGAATCTGTGTTTTTCCTCATTGAGGATGAGATTTCCCAGAGCGCAGCTTGACAGAGTCAATGTTCTTCTTGACCGAGGATGAGATTTCCCAGAGTGCACCGTGACAGAATCTGTGTTCTTCCTCACCGAGGATGAGATTTCCCAGAGTGCACCGTGACTGAGACTGTATTATTCCTCACTGAAGATGTGATTTCCCATAGCGCAGCATGACAGTCTTTGTTCTACCTGATTGTGGATGATATTTCCCAGAGCGTGCCATTACTGTCTCTGTGTTCTTCCTCACTGAGGATGAGATTTCCTAGTGCGCACTGTGACAGAATCTTTGTTCCTCCTCACCAGGGATGAGAATTCCCAGAGCAAAGCATGACAGTGTCTGTATTCTTCCTCACTGGGGATGAGATTTCGTAGAGCGACGCATGACAGAGTCTGTGTTCTTCCTCACCGAGCATGAGATTTCGCAGAGCGTACCGTGACATTGACTGTGTTCTT
This sequence comes from Hypanus sabinus, assembly GCF_030144855.1. Lineage (NCBI taxonomy): Eukaryota > Metazoa > Chordata > Chondrichthyes > Myliobatiformes > Dasyatidae > Hypanus > Hypanus sabinus. Next base: position 77,114,819 of record NC_082723.1, on the reverse strand, counting down.
CCTCACTGAGGATGAGATTTCCCAGTGAGCACCGTGACATTCTGTGTTCTTCCTCACCGAGGGTGAGATTTCCCAGAGGTCACCGTGACAGAGTCTGTGTTCTTCCTCACCGACGATGAGATTTCCCATAGTTCACTGTGACGGAGACTGTGTTATTCCTCACTGAGGATGTGATTTCCCAGAGTGCTCCATGACAGAGTCTGTGTTCTTCCTCAAAGGGGATGAAATTTCCCAGTGCACATCGTGACCGAGTCTGTCTTCTTCCTCACTGAGGATGACATTTCCCAGAGTACACCATGAATGAGTCTGCGTTCTTCCTCACCAGGGATGAGATTTCCCAGAGCGCACCATGACAGAATCAGTGTTCTTCCTCACTGAGGATGTGATTTCCCATAGCGCACAATGACAGAATCTGTCTTCTTCCTCACCAGGGTTGAATTTTTCCACAGCGCACCGTGACAGAGTCTGTGTTCTTCCTCACTGGGGATGAGATTTCCCAGAGCATCACCATGTCAGAGTCTGTGTTCTTCGTCACCGAGGATGAGATTTCCCAGAGCATCACCATGTCAGAGTCTGTGTTCTTCGTCACCGAGGATGAGATTTCCCAGAGTGCACCGTGCCAGAGTCTGTGTTCTTCCTCACTGGGGATGAGATTTCCCAGAGCTTCACCATGTCAGAGTCTGTGTTCTTCGTCACCGAGGATGAGATTTCCCAGAGCGCACCGTGACAGAGTCTGTGTTCTTCCTCACCAGGGATTAGATTTCCCAGAGTGCACCTTGACAGAGTCTGTGTTCTTCCTGACTGGGAATGATATTTTCCAGAGCATCACCATGTCAGAGTCTGTGTTCTTCGTCACCGAGGATGAGATTTCCCAGAGTGCACCGTGACAGTCTGTGTTCTTCCTCACCGAGGATGAGATTTCCCAGAGCGCACCATGACAGAGTCTGTGTTCTTCCTGACTGGGAATGATATTTTCCAGAGTGCACCGTGACAGAGTCTTCGTTCTTCCACACTGGGGATGAGATTTCCCAGAGTGCACCGTGACAGAGTCTTCGTTCTTCCACACTGGGGTTGAGATTTCCCAGAGTGCACCGTGACAGAGTCTGTGTTCTTCGTCACCGAGGATGAGATTTCCCAGAGTGCACCGTGACAGAGTCTTCGTTCTTCCTCACTGGGGTTGAGATTTGCCAGCACATACTGTGACAGAGTTTACCGTTACTCTACATTCGGCTCCAGTCCTGCCAGCATCCACTGTGATATGCAATGGGAAAGATTTAACAGGAGCCTGAAAGATGATTTATTTTTACCCAGTGACTGTATATGGAATGATTTGCCAGAGAAACGGACTGAAAATGGTAAAATAACAAACTTTAAAACATATGATAAATTCTGCGGATATTAGAAATCCGGAGTAACACACACAAAATGCTTGAGGAACTCAGCAGGGCAGGGACCATCCATAGAGATGAATAAATAGTCAATTTTTCAGGCTGAGAAAAGTCAGATGGACAGGTCCATGGACTGAAAACATTTAGAAGACTAATTGGCCAATGGGACTGGCTTGATGAGACATCTTGTATCAGATGGGCTGAAGGGCCTGTTTCTGTGCTGTTTGACTCACTGGTTCTATGACTCTCAGCTGCAGAGCTGAGCTGAAAAGTTGCAATGTCACAGCAGATGTCCCTATGTCCTAGCTAAACACTTGTGCTCCTCCTCATGCTTGTTGAGATCCCGGCACCTCACCTCCGTTTCCCCCATCCTCTCTCCCACGGCCATGTGAACTGAAACTCCAGATTTCTCTGTCCACTGTGATGCTGACCGGCCCACAGTGCCCAGTGTTTTCTATTGACTCAACAACTTATCATCTCGGCAACCCTGGATTCGCTGTCACCCCTTCGTCCTACCGAACCATATCAGATCAATGGCCGAAATGTGGCAAGTGTGGCATTTAGCCAAATGATTGGGCTTCTTACATGGGGGGTGGAGAGGGATGGGGGTGCTCTCTCTTTCGGGTTTTTGAGCAGGTATGTTTTTATCTTGGTGGGCCTAGTTTGCCACACCCACACTAGGTTGCCTAGTAAGCTGTTGACACTGGGAGGTATGGGAGCGTCGCGGTGAGCACAATACTGGTTCCTTTCCCGTTGCTACCTGTAAGGAGTTCGTACCTTCTCCCCACCACATGGGTTTCCTCCCACAGTCTACCTACAAGTTGGTTATTGTAATTTGTCTCATGATTAGGCTAAGATTAAATCAAGGGATTGCTGAGGAAAGGGCTGGAAGGCCTTACTCCACACTGTATCTCAATCAATCCATCAATTGATCGATAAACAAATACCTCAGGAAAAAAATGTTTAATCATACCATCTGTTGTCTCACTCCCAACCTTAACTTGCGTGTACACCAAGCTTTATTCTCTTCTGTTGCTGGCTCTGATGAAGGGTCTTTAACCTCAAATGGCAACTCTGTGTGTCCTTCCACAGATGCTGCCCGACCTGCTAGGTATCTGCTGCATTTCCCCAACTCCTTCATCTCTGTTCCAGAATCCACAACTTGTTGGCTTTCACCAACCCTGCAATGCTTACTCAGAGTAACTGAGCTGAATCCATAAAGCATAGCAGCAGTTTGAAGCCATTCAGCCCATCAAGTCTGCTCTGTCATTCCAACATGGTTGATTTATTACCTCTCTCCACCCCATTCTCTTGCCTTCTACCCGTAACCTTTGATGTCCTGACTAATCAAGAACCTATCAATCTCCATGTTAAATATCCCCAATGACTTTCACAGCGTTTCTTGAAATTGTGATAAAAATAATACTGATTTAGACTCACAAAATTCACTTTAAAAAACTCCAATAGTTTGACTCAGAATCTGGTTTAATATCAATGCCATATGTTGTGAAATTGTTTTGTTGTAGCAGTACAATTGTAATACGTAACAAAAAAATCTATAAATTACCATCAGAAACATATATTACTATACAGTATACGTAAACACCAGGAAATCTGCAACTGTTGGAAATTCAAGCAACACACACGAAATGCTGGTGGAACGCAGCAGGCCAGGCAGCATCTATAGGAAGAAATACAGTCGACGTTTCGGGCCAAGACCTTTCATCAGGACTGTCGTCAGTGGTCTGTTGCATTCCTCTAGCATTTTGTGTGTGTTGTTTATATTACTATATAAATGTCTGAGGCATACATAAGACTCTTACACAGTACTGTAGTAATTTTACGTTTTGCACTGAACTATTGCCACAAAAAAAAACAAATTTCATGACATAAGTGAGTGATGATAAACCTGATTCTGATATGAGTCTCTATTGTGGACTGAGAGTGGGAAGGGGGTAGGGAGAGGGGAATCATAGTTGGGAAAAGGGGAAGGGAGAGGGGAGGGAGCAGGAAGTACCAGAGAGATATTTTGTAATAATCAATAAACCAATTGTTTGGAATCAAATAACCTTGCCTGGAGTCTCAGGGCTGGGTGTGTCTGCACTTACGCCACACCCTCCTTCCACCTTGACCCTGGCTCTCCTTCTGTGCCATCTGTGCCTCCTGCAGCCTCCAGCCTCACCATTCTTTGCTCCTGCCTGATTTACAAACTTGCTCTCAACTCTACTTTGGCAAATACAGTACTCTGCAAAATTCTTAGATACCCGAGCTATATATTGTATACTCAGGGCCTATAAAAAGTATTCACACCTTGGAAGTTTCATGGTTTATTGTTTTACAACATTGGATTACAATGCATTTAACTTGGCATTTTTGACACCAATGTACAGAAAAATTATCTTTCGTGTCAAAGTGAAAACAGATCTCTACAATTAATTACAAATATAAAACACAAAATAATTGATTGTATAAGTATTCAACCTTTAAGATGACACACAAAATCACTGGTTTTAGAAGTCACATAATTAGTTAAATGGAGATCACCCACGTGTAGTAAAGGTGTTTGAATTGATTGTAATAAAAATACCATAAGGCCATAAGCTGTAGGACCAAAACTAGGGCATTTGGCTCATTGAGTCTGCTCCACCATTCAATCATGGTTGAAACCTTTTTTCCCTTCCTCAACCTCACTCCCCGGCTTTCCCTCCATAACCTTTGATGCCATGGCCAATCAAGAATCTATCAATCTCCACCCTAAATACACCCAACAACCTGGTCTCCACAGCTGCCTGTGGTAACAAATTCCACAAATACACCACTCTCTGGCTAAAGAAATTTCTCCACATCTGTTTTAAATGGACCCCTCTCTATACTGAGGTTGTGCCCTCTTGTCCTAGCTCTCCCACCATGAAAAACATCCTTTCCACATCTACACACAACACACACAAAATGCTGGTGGAACACAGCAGGCCTGGCAGCATCTATAGGGAGAAGTTTTGGGCAGAGACCCTTCGTCAGGACACATCTACTCTGTCTAGGCCTTTCAACATTCGAAAGCTTTCAATGGGATCCCCGTCATATAACCATATAAATTCCTTCTAAATTCATCCTTCTAAATTCCAGTGAAAACAGGCCAAGAGCTAGCAAATATTCCTCATATTACAACCCTTTCTTTCCTGGAATCATCCTCGTGAACCTCCAATGAACCTTCTCCAATGCCAGCATATCTTTTCTTAGGTAAGGAGCTCAAAACTGTTTACAATACTCAAGGTGAGGACTCACCCGTGCCTTATAAAGCCTCAGCATCACATTGTTGCTCTTGTATTCCAGACCTCTTGAAATGAATGCCAGCATCACATTTGCCTTCCTCACCACTGACTCAACCTGCAAGTTAGCCTTTTGGATGTTGTACACAAGGATTCCCAAGTCCTTTTGCGTCTCAGATTTTTGGATTTTCTCCCCATTTAGGAAATAATTTGCACATTTATTTCTTCTACCAAAGTGTATGACAATGCTTTTTCCAACATTGCATTTCATTTGCCACTTTCTTGCCCATTTTCCTAATCTTTCTAAGTCCTTCTGCAGCCTTCCTGTTTCTTTGACACTACCTGCCCCTTCACCAATCTTTGTATCATCTGCAAACTTGGAAACAAAGCCATCTATTCCATCATCTAAATCATTTATATACAGCGTAAAAAGAAACAGTTCCAAAACCGACCCCTGCAGAACGCCACTAGTCACTGGCAGCCAAACAGACAAGGATCCTTTTATTCCCACTCGCTGCCTCCTACTGATCAGCCAATGCTCTAACCATGTTAGTAACTTTCCTGTAATACCATGGGCTCCTAATTTGGTAAACAACTTCATGTGTGGCACCTGGTCAAAGGCCTTCTGAAAATCCAAATATACAACATCCATTACATCCCCTTTATCTATCCTACTTGTAATCTCCTCACAGAATTCCAACAGTTACTACAGGCAAGATTTTCCCTTAAGGAAACCATGCTGACTTTGTTCTGTCTTGTTCTGTGTCATCAAGTACTCCATAACTTCACCTTTAACATAGAAATATAGAAAACCTACAGCACAATATAAGCCCTTCGGCCCACAAATCTGTACCAGACATGTCCTTACCTTAGCTTAACAATTGGCTCCAGCATCTTCCCAACCACTGAGGTCAGGCTAGCTGGTCTAGAATTTCCTTTCTGCTACCTCCTTTCTTTCTTAAAGAGTGGAGTGACATTTGCAATTCTCCAGTCCTCTGGAACCATGCCAGAGTCCAATGATGCTTGAAAGATCATTGCTAATGCCTCCACAATTTCTTCTGTTACCTTTTCAGAACCCTAGGGTGCAGTTCATCTGGCCCGGGTGAATTGTGTACCTTTAGGTCTTTCAACTTTTTGAGCGCCTTCTCCCTTGTAATAGTAACTGCACTCATTTCTCTTCCCCAACACCCTTCAACATCTGGCACAGTGCTAGTGTCTTCCACAATGAAGACTAGTGCAAAATACTCATTTAGTTCATCTTCCATCTTCTTGCCCCTGTTATTATTTCTCTGGCCTTATTTTCTAGCTGTCCAATATCCACTCTCATCTCTCTTTTATTTTTTATATACAGTACTTGAAAAACCTTTTTCTATCCACCTTGGTAATGTTTGCCAGCTTGCTTTCATATTTCATCTATTCCTTCCTAATGATTCTTTTAGTTTCTTTCTGTAGGTTTTTAAAAACGTCCCAATCTTCTATCTTCCTGCTATTTTGCTTTGATGTATGTCCTCCCTTTTGCTTTTACATTAGCTTTGTCAGCCACGGTTGTACTATTTTGACATTTGAGTATTTCTTTGTTTTTGGAATATATCAATCCTGCACCTTCCTCATTTTTCTCAGAAACTCACACCATTGCTGCTCTGCTGTCATCCCTGCCAGCATCTCCTTCCAACTTACTTTGGCCAACTCCTCTCTCATACCTCTGTAATTTTCTTTACTCCACTGAAATACTGCTATGTCAGTCTTTACTTTCTCCTTACCAAATTTCAAGTTGAACTCAATCATATTGTGATATCTGCCTCCTAAGGGTTCCTTTACCTTAAACTCTCTAATCACTTCCTGTTCATTACATACCATCCAATCCAGTATAGCTGATCCTTTAGTAGGTTCAACAACAAACTGCTCTAAAATGCCATCTTGTAGCCATTCAACCAATTCATTCTCTTGATATACATTACCAATCTGATTTGCACAATCTACCTGAATGTTAAAATCTCCCATGTTAAAATACATCTGCATCTGAAAGGTCCAGCTGCTGGTGAGTCAGTATTCTGTCAAAAATTACACCATGAAGACAAAAGAACACCCCAAGATACTCCACAAAAAGGTTATTGAAAAACACAAGTCAGGAGTTGAGTATAAGAAAATTTCCAAGTCAATTAATATCCTTGGAGTACAGTTAAGTAGATTTATGGCACAGTTGTAAATCTGCCTAGAGCAGGCCATCATTAAAAACTGAGTGACCGTGCAAGAAGGGGACTAGTGAGGAAAGCCACCAAGCAACCTGTGACATCTCTGGAGGAATTAGAGTGGCTGAGCTGGGAGAGACTGTGCACCCAACAACTGTTGCCTGCTTGCTTCACCAGTCTTAGCTTTATCAGAGAGTGTCAACGAGAAAGGCACTGTTGAAAAAAACTCACATGAAATCTTGGCTAGAGTTTGCCAGAAGGTATGTGGGAGCCTCAGAAGTCAGCTGGAAGAAGGTTCTGTGTCTGATAAAACCAAAATTGAGCTTTTCGGCCATCGGACTAAATGCTATATTTGGCGAAAGCCAAACCACACATCATCAGAAACTGATGAAGCACGGTGGTGGCTGCATCAAACCATGGGGATGTTTCACTGCATCAGGCCCTGGAAGGCTTGTGAAGGTAGAGGGTAAATTGAATGCAGCAAAATACATGGAAATCTTGGAGGGAAAACTGATGCAGTCTTTAAGGGAACTGCGATTTGGGAGATTTGTTTTCTAGCAAGGCAAAACTACAAGGCAACTAAAAGGCAAAAAAAAAGGCTTAAGATCAAAGCTAATGTCCTGGAGTGGCCAAGTCAGAGCCCAGAACACAATCCAATTGAGAATTTGTGGCTGGACTTGAAAAGGACGGTTCACTCCCGATCTCCATGCAATCTGACAGAGTTTGAGCAGTTTTGTAAAGAAGAATGGGGGAAAAATTGCAGTGTCCAGATGTGCAAAGCTGATAGAGACCTATCCACACAGGTTCAAGGTGTAACTGCTGCCAAAGGTGCATCTACTAAATACTGACTTGAAGGGGGTGAATAGCATGCAATCAATTATTTTGTGTTTAATAATTGTAGTAAATTTAGACCAATTTGTAGAAATTTGTTTTCACTTTGACACGAAAAAGACTTTTCTGTTGATCAATGTCAAGGTGTCAAAAAAAGGCTAAATTAAGTCAATTGTGATTCAATGTTGTAAAACAATAAACATAAAAACTTCCAAGGAAGGTGCATTTTTTTTATAGGCACTGTATGTGCCTAAGACTTTTGCACAGTACTGTAGATACATAGAAATTAAATTAAATAATTAGTGCAAAAAGAGAGCAAAATAAAGACAAAAGTAGTGAGTTATTGTACACGGTTTCATTGTCCTTTTGGAAATCTGAAGTCAGTGTTCCTTTTTCCAATTTCCTTAGCTTTATGCATTTGCAGGGGTGAGATTTGTCCCTTAATTTATTTTTAATTGGCATAAACTGTAACTTTAATAGTTAATGAAGAGTGGGTCATTACTAAGTGTAATTGAAACAGCAAAGTGCCTGGGGAATCTTTGTGCCAGACCCTGGCACTGCGCCTGGTTTCAAATCCTTTTGATGAAATACATTCCTGTAATTAACAGAGGCGCAAAGCTGGAGAGTCACAGCAGCTGAAGCTCCTCAGGAATAAGGCAATCTTCCTGACGTGGATCATCCATGCTTGCTCTGACGATGTCACAGTACTGTAGTCAAAGAAAGACAGTGGATTGCTGAATAATTCCAGGTGCCAGAAATCATGGGAGCTGGCTATAATGAAACTTAGTTATACATTCTGTTGGAGCGTGCCTGACCCAAATCATTAACTGTTTCTTTGTCTGTGGATGCTGCTTGGCCTACTGAGTGCCGAAAACAGTTCCTGCTTTAAAACACATTTGATCTGGTCAAGATGGTGTCTGCGTGCAACACTCCATTGGTCGACATCTTTGGGATTGACCACAAAACTGTTTATTTCAATTCTTTTATGTCTGCTTTTCATCTTAAATGTGTTTCTGGAACTGTTAGAGCCTGCAATTTACAACTTGCAGATAGATTGAGAAATCCTGAACTTTTCTGCGTCCAAGAAAACTCCAGGAAGTGAGGGTGAACCTTGAGGCAAAACAACTATGAGCAGATGCTCACTCTACTTCGCTGATTAAATCTGGCATTGAATCTGAATGTCAAAGATGAGTGAGGGTTCAGTGCTGACTACCTGCCTTTTGATCACTGACGTGATCCCTCTGCTGCCAGAGAAGTGGTATGTGGTAGCCCTCTGCATTCAAGTTCTCCCTCTCTCTCTTCCTTGTTGCATTTTTTTATGGGGGAGGGAGGTTTAGGGGTTGATATTCTTGTTGCATTTTTTATGGGGGAGGGAGGTTTAGGGGTTGATATTCTTGTTGCATTTTTTATGGGGGAGGGAGGTTTAGGGGTTGATATTCTTGTTGCATTTTTTACGGGTGGGATAGATTTGGGGAGTCGATGTTCTTGTGTTTTTTTACTGGAGAGGGAGGTTTGGGGAGTCAATGTTTTTGTTGTGTTTTTTATGGGGGCGAGGTTTGGGGGTCGAAGTTATTGTATTTTTTATGAGGGAAGGTTGGGGAGGGGGTCGATGTTCTTGATGCATTTCGTGTGGGGAAGAGAGGTTGTGGGGATCAATGTTCTTGTGTATTTTACGAGGAAGAGAGGTTTGGGGGGATCAATGTTCTTGTGTATTTTATGAGGAAGGGAGTTTTGGGGGAGTCAATGTTCTTGTTGCATTTTTTACAGGGGAGGGAGGTTTGTGGTCAAAGTTCTTGAGTTCTTTACGGGAGTGACAGGTTTAGGGGGGTGTTGATGTTCTTGTTGCATTTTGTGTGGAGGAGGGAGGATGGGTGGATTGATGATCGTGATGCTGTTCTTTTTCTGCGTGCGTGGTTAGGTGGGTTTGGTGTTTCTCTTTGATTCTGACCTCCATGGTTTTCTTTGTTTAATGGCTATCTGGAGAAGACAAATCTCAGAGTTGTATCCTACAATGACTCTGTAGCACCTAACGGCGACTCCTTTGCTTGCATCTTCGCAAACAGCTCTATTTCCATTTTAATATCTCTCTTTCAGGGTTCCTTTGAAGACCCTGATCTGGAGTTACACACTGACTTCGGTTCTTTCAAGGAATGGGACCTGCTCTCGGGGTTTCTCGACTGGCCGTTATTCCGGGATCTCGTGACTCTTGAGTCGGGCAGACCGAAGGTCAGTGCCGCAGCAGGAAATCGGTGTGTTGTGGAAGACGGAAGATCTCCGGCTATGTGACCAATGATACCCGAGATCTCTGGGCCCAGAACTCGGAAAAAACGATGCAGTGGACTTTTAACATCGTAAATTAGCAAATTGTTTGTTATGTCTTTCCTCCCGCTGTGAAATGGAGACATCTCTTTTTCCCTCATTAGAGAGAGAGAGAGCCTGTGGTATGTCGAATTACCGGGTGAACAAGTCGTCTTTGGGCTACTGCAAGTCTATATCTTTATTGATGCCTTGCTACATTTTTGAGTGCTCGGTGGCAGGCGCCAGTGCATTTTTGCTGGTGGGGGAGGGCGATCATTGCCTTGCTGCTGCTTGTGTGTGGGAGGGGGGAGCTGAGAGGTATTTTAGGGTTCTACCATTTAACAGTCATTCATTCTTTGGGGCACTCCTCTGTTTTTGTGGATGGTTGCGAAGAAAAAGCCTTTCAGAATGTATATTGTACACATTTCTCTGACATTAAATGTACATTTGAAACTTTTGAAACATACATACTTTGATAATAAATTAACCTTTGAACCTTTGAAAGTTTGAAGCTTTTGAGATTTCCTACAGCTGTAGTTGGTTTTCACTTGATCCCTGCACCCCCAGCATTGTTTCACTTTTTCACTCCCATAACCTTTGGCACCCTTACTGATCAAGAACCTATCAACCTTTACTTTAATTACACCTGATGACCTCCACAGTCATGGTAAAAATAACACCGATTCAGAATTAAAATGTGAAAACATTTGGAGTAAGTGACTCACAAAATTCACTTTTAAAGATCTCTGATAATGTGAGTCAGAACCTGGTTTAATATCACTGGCAAAGTTGTGAAATTGTTTTCTGGCAGTAGTACATCACAATACATAACTGAAAAAAACTCGAACTCCCAATAAGAAGTACACCATACAGTACTGAGCAGACATCTTAGGCTCATACAGGGATGGGTCGGTTAACATGACGCTTTGCAATACAGGTGACTGGGTCCCATTCCCGCCGCTGCCCGTAAGCAGTTTGTGCATTCCCCCTGTGACTGCGCTGGTTTCCTCCGAGTGCTCTGGTTTCCTCCCACAGTCCAAAGGTTTGTAGGTTAATTGGTCATTGTAGATTGTCCTATGATTAGGCTGGGGTTAAATTCAGGGTTACTGATCAGCGTGACTCAAAGAACCAGAAGGGCCTATTCCATGCTGTATCTCAATAAATAGATAAATATAGTCAGAGTACTTAAGACTTTTGCACAGTACTGTAGTAATTTTATGAATTGCACTGTACTGCTAATACCGCTAATAAGGCCAATGTAGGCTTGCATTTCAAATTCCAGAATTTTAAAGTTCAAATTAAATTTATTGTTAAAGTAAATGTACACCTCCATATACGAAACTCAGATTTATTTTCTTGTGGGCATTTATAAGAAAAGTTCAAAGTAAAAGTTACCACCACATACAATCCTGAGATTCTTTTTTCCTGCAGGCATACTTACCAAATCTACAGAACTGTAAACAGGATCAATGAACAACAAAGTGTGCAAATGCAAATATAAATAAATAGCAATAAGTAACAAGAGCATGAAATAAAAGATCAAGAGTCCTTAAAGTGAGACCGTTGGTTGTTGGAACATCTCAATAAATGAGAGAAGTTATCCTCTTTGGTTCAAAAGCCTGATGGTTGAGGGGTAGTAACTGTTCTTAAACTTGGTGTGTGAGTCTTGAGGCTCCAGTACCTTCTACCTGATGACAGCAGCTAGAAAAGAGCCTGGCCTGGGTGGTGATCTTTGATAATGGAAGCTGCTTTTCTCCGGCAATGTTTCCTGTAGTGTGCTCAATGGTGGGAGCACTTTACCCGTGGTATTCTGGGCCAAATTCACTACGTTTTGTTGGATTTTCCACTCAAAGGCTTTGGTGTTCCCATACCAGGCCATAATGCAGCCAATCAACACTCTTTCCACTCAATATCTATAGAAGTTTGCCAAGGTTTTTGATGACTTTTGAGGAAGTAGAGGTGCTGTTGCTGTTTCTTTGCAATTACATTTATATGAAGGGTCCAGGACTGGTCCTCTGAGATGTACCAAAGAAGACAAAAGCACCTCTCTCCCACCTACCCGCCTTCTCCCTCACCTATCACCTTTTAGCTTGTCCCCCTCTGTTCATTTCTATGTCTTCTGTAAGATAGTTTGTGTGTTCTTCTTGTGACCGCCTGGGTTTCCTCCCCCATTCCAAAGATGTACCAGTCAGTAGTTTAACTGATCATTGTAAATTATCCTGTGATTAGGCTAGGGTTAATTAGGTGGGTTGTTGGGCCAGAAGAGCCTGTTCTGAGCTACATCTTGAAATACATAAATCAATAAATTCATTAAAAATATATAAAACAACGAACATGTTGCATGCTACTCACTTTATTGTCTGTCGATTACTCTTCAGGGAGCATGGTGCAGCAGCTTGGCAGGCGTTGTATGTAAGCATCAAACAACATGCTGGAGGAATTCAACGGCTCAAACATCATCTGTGGAAGAAAAGGAATTGGCCAAGTTTCAGGACTGGCTCCTTCAGCACATTGCTTGTTGCTTCAGATTCCAGCATTCTGTGTCTACCATTAAGCAACCGCTTTTCCCAGGACTCCACCTCCAGGAAAGCGACTGTCTCCAGCTGGGATGCGGTTGGGACAGTGCTGCTGCCAGGTGCAAATAAGCGAGTGACTGACCATTTTGGGGTTGAATAATGCCAATGCTGATGATTCGGCCAGATGCCTGACATTGCCATTTCTCCCTTCTGCTTTCTGGGAGAACGTACGAGAGTACAACCAGATTTAAGAGCACCATCTTCCCCACTGCTACCAGAGACCTCTTTCATATCTGCTGCCATTAGGGCATCTTCTGGAGTTAGAGTATATCACAAATATTAATTTCACCAGCAAACAATCTTCAGATTTGAATGCAGATTACAGATTGAATTTAAAATGCAGATCAGAACAATTAGGCCTCAGATGCCTGCATATGTGTGAATGCAGCCTAGAGACAGTGGAGATTAATATTCATTTTGGGTGTCTGGAGTGTGGGTGAGAAGAAGGAGGTGTGTCAAAACTGTATGTAATTCAAAGGAAGCATTGTAGATACATTGTACCTACAGGATTGTCCTGCTGGCACCGCTGATCTTCAGCATATAAAAGTGCCATGTAATAGTAGGTCAGGCAGGCCTCTTCCTCCAGAGGGTCTCAATATGGTGTCTTGGTCAAGGCAGAACATGCAACAAAAGAAAAACAACATTCAAAAACTATAAAGAATTACATTAAGAAATTAAAATTAGAGGTTAAAATACATATATGGAAAAAATGTGCATAAATATATAAATACTTTCTTTATTAAGCTCCTCATTGTCACTTATGAAGAGGGATAATAATGGAATGGTGGAGCAGACTTGATGGGCCTAATGGCCTAATTCTAGTTTTAACACAACTTCATTCTGCACAATCCTTGTGCCATTCTCTGGGTTTGTGCTCACTGGCATATTTATTATTGAGTTATTACAATGATGTTCACTGTTTACCCTCTTAGCTTCATGCCATCAAGGGATTTCATTCACCCCTGACGTGTATGATCTGAATCTGACTTTGCTGGGATTCATCCAGGAAGAGGATTGCTGCAGGTACCAGACAGAAGCGTGTCTGAAATCTCAATAAGACACTGCCAATTACCCAGCAGTTAACTTTAATTTTCTCTGGCAGTCGTCATTCAGGCCCGAGTAATCACAAAATGCCGATGGTTGGTGCAACATTCAACAAAAATCACCACTCAACAATTATAAAGAATAATGAGTTAGATATAAAAATTCAGTCTTCCACCAGAAACTGGTGGAATGAAGTAAGTATTCTACAGTGATCCTAATAATGTGGAATGTTCCATTTAAAGGATGATCAGCCTGTCTGTAGAGTTGTACCAAGCACAGCATGTCTGTGTGGGCAGATCTATCACCAGGAACAATCCAAACCAGAATTATTATCACAGACATACAGTACACTTGGTGGCCACTTTATTAGATACACCAGTACACCTACTTGCAAATATCTAATCAACCAATCATGTGGCAGCAACCAACACATCAAAGCAAGCAGACATGGTCAAGAGATTTAGTTGTTGTTCAGACCAAACATCAGAATGAGGAGGAAATGTGATCTGTGACTTTGACTGTGAAATGATTCTTGGTGCCAGATGGGGCGGTTTGAGTATCTCAGAAACTGCAGATCTCCTGGTGTTTTATGCACAACAGTCTCAAAAATTTGCAGAGAATGGTATGAAAAGCAAAAAGTAATCCAGTGAGTGGCAATTCTGTGGGTGAAAACGCTTTGTTAGTGAGAGACGTCAATGGACAGACTGGATGAAGCCGACAGAAAGGTGACCATATCTCAAATAACCACGAGTTACAACAGTGGTATGAACACACAACATGTTGAACCTTGAAGCAGATGGGCAACAGCAGCAGAAAACCACAGACATACTCTCAGTGGCCATGTCATTCAGCCCAGGGGCTACCTAATGTAAACATTCAACACTTATAAAGTTTCCACAGTTGCACTGACCACACCAATGTCTGAATCCATAAGGTGTTCTACCTTGGTGAAAAGTATGGAGTACCAGGTCGGTCTGTGCAAAGAAACCCTGTAGAAAGAAGTCACCTCTCAGAAGTCACCTTCTTCTCTCTCATCTTGTATCTGTGCCTATGGGATCTCCAATCCTGAAAAAAATGACCATGACTACTTACCTTATTCATACCCTTCATGATTTCATGACTGTCCATAACACCCAAAGACCATAAGGTACAGGAGCAGAATTTGGCCATTTGGTCCTTCGAGTTTGCTCTGCTATTTCATCATGGCTGATCTATTTTTCATCTCAGTCCCAGTATCTTCCCTTTTCCATGTATCCCTTCATCCAAGAAATTATCAACCTCTGCCTTAAATGTACCCAATGACTTGGCCTCCACAGCCGTATGTGGCAATGAATTCCACAGATTCACCATTCTCTGGCTAAAGAAATTCCTCCTCCTCTCCATTCTAAATGGACATCCCTCTATTCTGAGGCTGTGTCCTCTGTTCTTAGAACCTCCCATCATCGGAAACATTCTCTCCACATCCTCTCTATCAAGGCCTTTCAACATTTGATAGGTTTCAATTTAGTAATCCCTCATTCTTCTGAATTCCAGTGAATACAGTCCCAGAAACATTAAACACTCTTCATAACTAACCAACTGTTCAGCCCTGGAATCATTTTTGTGAACCTCCTTCGAACCCCTTCCAGTTTCAGAATGCCCTTTCTAAGATAAGGGGGAACAAAATTGCTCACAATACTATGAGGCCATCTCTCATTCTCCCAAACTGCAATGATTAAAGATCAGGCTGGGCCAGCCTGGCCTTATAAATTAGGCCCCCTAGTCCAGACAGCATCCTTGTAAATCTCTTCTGCACCCCATCAAACTTGGCAATGTCTTTCCATAACACCGTCTCTGAAACTGTACACAATATTCCAAATTCAGCCTTACGAAAGTTGAAAGTAAATTTATTATCAGAATGTGTGCATGTCACCTTGATATTAATTTTCTTGCAGGGATTTACAGGAAAATAAAGAAATCTGATAGAGTTTATGAAAAAGCACTCATAAAAAAAGATGGACAAAGAGCCAATGTGCAAAAGAAGTAAAGCTGAGCAAATAAATGAATAAGTACTTTGTTGGGTGAAGACTGGAGAATGTTGCAATGACAGGAAAACCATGAGACATAGGAGCAGAAATGGGCCATTCAGCCCATCGAGTCTGCTCCACCATTCTGTCATAGCTGATTTATTATCCTTCTTAATCCAATTCTCCTGCCTGAAGAGAAGGAGGAAATACTGTAAAACTGCCCTTTGATCAAGGAAGCACCCAGTAGGTAAGAAAGTATCTGTGGAATGAGAAACGTTTGATGTTTCAGGTTGGTTAAAGAGTTAGTAAGGATTTGAAATGACCTGAGTACGGTCAGTTTCCTACCCATTCTGAACAGACTCATTACTATACTGTTGCAAGGTTTATTTCTCATCCACGATGTAATGTTTTTTCTCAGCCTGAGTTTATCCAGATCATGTTTTATGTGATAAGATAACGAGCAGATAACCAATAGAAGTTTTTTATTTTATTTAGACTTACACGCGGGCTGGTCCTTCCAGCCTAACAAGCTGCACCAGCCACCAACCCACCTAATTAACCTAGGCTAATCACAGGACAATTTACAATGACTACGTAACCTACCAACCGGTACGTCTTTGGACATTGGGACCCAGAGGAAACCCACGCAGTCATGGGGAAAACAAAGCAAACTCCTTACAGGCAATGCCGGAACTGAACTTCAAACTCTGATTTAATGATTTAACGTAAATGTAAATCTAACCACTACTGTGGCACCCACAAATATGGATTTCCAAAAAAGCAGTTGCTGATGGTAAGATATCCTGTCATTGCGAGTTATACAATTAACATGGCTGCCTAACAGGAAGCAGAGATGCACTTCAAGTCAGGCAGCATCAGTGGAAAGAAAAATTGTTAACACTTCAAGCCTAGGACCTCTTTTCATTTAATTTGCTGTAGACAAGGGAGTTAGGCTATAAGACCATATGATATATGAGCAGAATTGGGCCATTTGGTTCACCTCCACTAACAAGGCCTTTCAATACTCGATAGGATTTAATGAGATCCCCCTCATTCTTCTAAATTTAAGTTACTGTGGTTTTCATTCTAACAGAGAAGAAAAGATTCTGAATGTCTACCCTAACTATGCCTCCCATAACTTCAGGCAGCATCTAAGGAGGGGAATTGACGTTTCGGGCTAAGGAAGGAGGAAGAGGCCAAAATAAGAAAGCGAGGAAGAGGGGAAGAAGGACAAGCTGGCAGGTGAAGCCAGGTGAGGGGGAAGGTAGGTGTGCAAGTGAAGGAAGAAGCTGGAAGGTGATAAGTAGAAGAGGTGAAAGGCTGAAGAACAAGGACTATCATAGGAGGGGTCTGAGGGAGGGGACAATGAGGTAAGAAGCTGGGATATGATAGGTGGTTGAATAACAAGGGAGGAGAGAGGAGAAGTTAGAAGAAGTTCCTCCACTCTTGCTGCATGGGAGAAGCTGAAGGAGGAGGGTCACCAGGGAAAGATGATAGGCAAATGAAGAGAATAGAAGGGGTAAGAGGGTGGCCAGAATGAGAAATGGGAAAAAAAAGGAGTAGGGGGATGGGGAGAAATTACGGGAAGTTAGAGAAATTGATGTTCATGCCATCAGGTTGGTGGCAACCCTGATGGAGTATTAGGTGTTGCTCCTCGAATTGGAGTGTGTAGAAGCACCAAGGATTAGCAGGGAACAGGCAAGAAAGTGGAGTGAGGGTTATGACCAAGATCTGGAGCAGACTTGAATGGCTTTGGAACCAAGACTTTCTCCAGTTTCTCACGTTCATATGACCGGGAGCTGTTGTAGGCAGCAGGTCTGAGCGATATTTTCCAGACCAGAATTTGCTTGAAGTATGTTTCCATTTGATATTAAGCAGAAAATGAAGCTCATGGACCTTGTTTCTGAAGGATTGCATCAAATGAAAGGCTTCCACAAAGAGAAACCTCCTGACTTCCAGCTTGCTTCTCTGTGTGCGTGGCCAGGAGAGTCACCTCCTTACTCACCCGAATCTATCCAGTTCATTCAGTCCACATGAGCATAGCTTAAATAAAGCCATCACCTTAAAGAGCTTTCCCAAACCTTCCTGTATGAAGTGAAAAGATTATAGGACAGCTATGGAGGCCAGGTCACTGGGTGTATTTAAAGCAAAGTCCTGAGGAAGGGTCTCGGCCCAAATCATCAACCGTTTATTCATTTCCGTCGATGCTACCTGACCTGCTGAGTTCCTCCAGCATTTTGTATGCATTGTTTAGGTTCTTGAGTAGTCCATTTGTTCATTATGTGCTGTGTCTTATGACGTGGGTGTTTCTGGTCTATCCATGACCATGACTGGTCTTGACAGATTTTTCTACAGAAGTGGTTTGCCATTGCCTTCTTCTGGGTTGTGTCTTTACAAGATGGGTGACCCCAGTCATTATCAATACTCTTCAGAGATTGTCTGCCTGGTGTCAGTAGTTGCATAACCAGGACTTGTGATATGTACCGGCTGCTCTCAGAACATCCACCACCTGCTCCCATGGCTTCATCTCCCCTCACCCTCCCCTATTCTTCTATTCCCCACTCTGGCCTTTTACCTCTTCTAACCCGCGCATCTCCTCCCCCTGGGTCCCCTCCTCCTTCCCTTTCTCCTATGATCCATTCTCCTCTGCTATCAGATTCCTTCCTCTCCAGCCCTTTACCTTTCCCACCCACCTGGCTTCACCTATCACCTTCCAGCCATCCTCCTTCCCCTCCCCCCACCTTTTTATTCCGGCATCTTCCTCCTTCCTTTCAAGTCCTGATGAAGGGTCTTGACCTGAAACGTCAACTGTTTACTCTTTTCCATAGATGCCACCTGACCTGTTGAGTTTGTCCAGCATTTTGTGTGTGTTGCTTCAGATTTCCAGCATTTGCAGAATCTCCTGTGTTAATAAAGAACCTTTCTACATCTGAGAGCAACGGTATTCCTGAGTCTCCACCCTGGACTGACAGTAGTGAAAAGCTACAGACACGATGAAGGAAGCCCTGAACACTGGCAAGGAGATGGAGGGTCTTCATTGCTGCCCTCAACACCAGTGGCGTAATGGGCAGTAACTGAGTTAGTAACATCATGATCACTTTGTATTTCAAATGAACTTAGGGATTTTTCATTCTAATTATGTTTTTTTTGTGTATAATTTTAGCTTTTCTTGTGAATACTGCTTATATGATGTTAACAACAGAAAATCTGTAGATGCTGGAAATCCAATGCACACAAAATGCTGGTCAGGCAGCATTTACGGAAAAGACTAAACAGTTGACGTTTTGGGCCAGGATGCCTATCAGGACTGGAGAAAAAAGATGAGGATTCATAGAAGGTGGGGAGAGGAGGAAGAAATACAAGGTGGGAGGTGATAGGAGAAACTGGGAGAGGGGGAGGTGTGAAGTAAAGACCTGGGAAGTTGATTGGTGAAAACAATACAGGGTTGGAGAAGGGAGAATCTAAAAGGAGAAGGCCATTGAAGAAAGGGAAGGGGGAGGAGCACCAGAGGGAGGTGATGGAGAAGTAAGGAGAGAAGGTGAGAGAGGGAAATGGTGAAGGGGAGGTTCGAGAAATCGATGCTCATGCCATCAGTTTGGAGGGTACCCAGAAGAAACACAAGGTGTTGCTCCTCCACCCTGAGTGTGGCCTCATCACGACAGTGTAGAAGACCATGGATTGAAATACCGGAATTGGAATGGGAAGTGGAATTAAAATGAGTGGCCAATGGGAGATCCCGCTTCTTCTGGCGGATGGAGCATAGATGCTTGGCAAAATGGCGTCCCAATCTATGTTGGGTCTCACCGATATACAGGAGGCCATACCGCAGCACCAAACACAGTATATGACCCCAGCAGACTCAAAAGTGAAGTGTCTCCTCAACTGGAAGGACTGTTTAGAGCCCTAAATGGTAGTGAGGGAAGAGGTGTAGGGCTTATTCTGCTTGCAAGGATAAGTGCCAGGAGGGAAAACAGTGGGGGACAAATGGACAAGGAAATTGTGTAAGGAGTCACACAAACAGCCATACGCACACGTACAGATACAACAGACACATACACACACAGACACACACATATATATACACACACAAGCATACATATACACACACACACGTAAAGATACAACAGACACACACACAAACACATATGCATATACACACGCACACACACACACACACACACACACTCACACACACAAGTAGATGTAATCACACGTTGTTTCTCTTCACTTTAACCCATGTGCCTCTACTCCATTTATGCCCCATATTGCAACCCCAATCACCTCCATGAACTACTGTAGAGCAATGGAATACTTGCATAATCGCTGTGTGAACGGGGTAGCTACCTGAGGCACAGTGACGTGACCTTCCTCATACTGCATTGAGGCAGGGCTGGGTAATCTCTATCAGGCAATAATGCTTGAGGGCATCAGGAATAATTCAAATACTCCTCTTTGAATGTTATCAACAGATCTTCAGCACTCACCTGAAAGGCATTTGTTTTCTTTTGACAACATACCATGAACATGAGGATCGTTTACATACCCAGGCAAGCTGCAACAGTCATTTTCACACAGCCCGTGACGGTTTCATCATTAATCAATAGAATTGTACAAAGCAAATCCAAGGATAGAAGCATGGCTAGTTCTAGGTCTCTTTAGAGTTATAGCATGCTACAGCACAGAAACAGGCTCATTGGCCCATCTAGTCCATGCCTAGTCCCATTGACCCTCACCTTGACCATAGCCCACCTCGTCCATGTACATAACCAAACTTCACTTAAATGTTGAACTCAAACCCACATGCATCTTTTCTGCTGGCAATTCATTCCTTACTCTCATCACCCTCTGAGTGACAAAGTTCCCCCTTAGGTTCCCCGAAATGTTTCATCTTTCACCCTTAACCTATGACCTCTAGTTATAGCTTCACCCAAAATCAGAGGAAAAGGCCTTATAATTTTGTACTGTTTGCTTGTTATGTTCTGTGTTATATGACGCAGGTGATCATGGTCTTTCCATGACCATGATTGTTCTTGGCAAATTTTTCTACAGAGGTGGTTGCCATTGTCTTCTTCTGGGCAGTGTCTTTACAAGTCAGATGTCCATAAACATTATCAATATTCTGCTCTCCCTTCTCTATTGGGATGATAGGGTGGAGATACGTCTCTACCAAAGGAGGAGTAAGGTGCTCATTCCCTCTGCTAGCAGACCACCCTCAGGCAAGTCACCCCCACCCCCTCTGATGTGAAGCCATGAGAGTAAGTGCTGAATGGTCGTATGAGCAGCTGGTGCATATCGCAAGTCCTGGTTGTGTGACCACTGATGCCAGGCAGACAATCTCTGAAGAGTATTGATAATGGCTGGATCACCTGTCTTGTAAAGACACTGCCCAGAAGAAGGCAATGGCAAACTACTTCTGTGGAAAAATTTGCCAAGAACAATCATGGCCATGGAAAGACCACAATCCACCCCTCAACCATTAGACACTTGAACCAGAGGGGATAAGTTTACTCAACTTCACTCACCTATCACTGAACTGTTCCCACAACCTGCAGACTCACTTTCAAGGATTCCTCATCTCACATTCTCAATATCTATTTATTTTTGTTACTATCACTTTCCTTTTGTATTTACTCAGTCTGTTGCCTTTTGCACATTGTGTGTTTGTCTACCTGGTTGAATGCAGTATTTCATCGATTCTATTATGTTTCATGTATTTACTGTGATTTCCCACAAAAATAACAAATCTCAGGGTTGTATATGGTGACATAAATGCACTTTGATAATAAGTTAACTTTGAAATTTGAACTTTGAAACATCCTCTTCATTTTCAGTGTTCCCAGACCACTGCAGGTTTGCATGAGATTCACCCTTGTGCTTCTGAACTCCATCGAGTACAGGTCCAGAGGCATCGAACAATCCTCATATGTCAACGTATGCATTATTTATTGATTCATTGAGATACAATGTGGAACAGACCCTTGTGGCCCTTTGAGCCACACTGCCTTTCAATCCCCCAAACATAACCCCAGCCTAATCACAGGACAATTTACAGTGACCGACTTACCCACCAGCCCGTACGTCTTTGGACAATGGGAGGAAAAACCAGAGCACCCAGAGGAAACCATGCAGTCCACGGAGAGAATGTACAGGGAACGGTGGGGATGATCCTGAGATCATCACAGCTGTGGAGGCCAAGTCTTTATATTTAAGGCAGAAGTGATTCTTGATTAGTCAGAGCATGAAGGAATATAGGGAGAAGGCAGGAGACTGAACATAGAACATAGAGTAATACAGCACAGTACAGGCCTTTCAGCCCACAATATTGTGCTGACCCTTAAACCCTGCCTCCCAAATATTCCCCCACCTTAAATTCCTCAATATACCTGACTAGTAGTCTCTTAAAGTTCACTAGTGTATCTGCCTCCACCACTGACTCAGGCAGTGCATTCCATGCACCAACCACTCTCTGAGTAAAAAACCCTCCTCTAATATCCCCCTTGAACTTCCCACCCCTTACCTTAAAGCCATGTCCTCATGTATTGAGCAGTGGTGCCCTGGGGAAGAGGCGCTGGCAGTCCACTCTATCTATTCCTCTTAACATCTTGTATACCTCTGTCAAGTCTCCTCTCATCCACCTTCTCTCCAAAGAGTAAAGCCCTAGCTCCCTTTATCGCTGATCATAATGCATACTCTCTAAACCAGGAAGCATCCTGGTAAATCTCCTCTGTACCCTTTCCAATGCTGCCACATCCTTCCGAGAATGAGGCGACCAGAACTGGACACAGTACTCCAAGTGTGGCCTAACCAGAGTTTCATAGAGGTGCATCATTACCCTGTGACTCTTAAACTCTGTCCCTTGACTTATGAAAGCTAACTAAGCTTTCTTAACTACCCTATCTACCTGTGAGGCAACTTTCAGAGATCTGTGGACATGTACCCCCAGATCCCTCTGCTCCTCCACACTACCAAGTATCCTGCCATTTACATTGTACTCTACCTTGGAATTTGTCCTTCCAAAATGTACCACCTCACACTTCTCCGGGTTGAACTCCATCTGTCATTTTTCAGCCCATTCCTGCATCCTATCAATGTCTCTCTGCAACCTTTGACAATCATCTACACTATCCACAACACCACCAACCTTTGTGTTGTCTGCAAGCTTGCCAACCCACCCATCTATCCCCACAACCAGGTCGTTAATAAAAATCACGAAAAGTAGAACCGATCCTCGTGGGACACGACTAGTCACAACCCTCCAATCTGATTGTACTCCCTTCACAATGACCATCTGCTTTCAGCAGGCAAGCCAATTCTGAATCCACCTGGCCAAACTTCCCTGGATCCCATGCTTTCTGACTTTCTGTATAAGCCTACCGTGTGGAACCTTATCAAATGCCTTACTAAAATCCATGTAGATCACATCCTCTACACTACCCTCATCTATATGTTTGGTCACCTCCTGAAAGAACTCTAACAGGCTTGTTAGACACGTTCTGCACTTCACAAAGCCATGCTGACTGTCCCTGATCAGACCTTGATTCTCTAAATGCCCATAGATCCTATCTCTAAGAATCTTTTCCAGAAGCTTTTACAGATGTAAGGCTCACGAGTTTATAATTACCTGAACTATTCCTACTACCTTTTTTGAACAAGGGACAACATTCCTCCCTTCAATCCACCAGTACCATTCCCATGGACAACGGGGACATAAAGATCCTAGCCAGAGGCTCAGCAATCATGGAGCAGCCTGGGGAATATTCCATCAGGCCCCAGGGACTTACCCGTCCTAATGTATTTTAACAACTCCAACACCTCTTCTGTCTTAATATCAACATGCTCCAGAACATCAACCTCACTCATATTGTCCTCACCGTCATCAAGTTCCCTCTCATTGGTGAATACCGAAGAGAAGTATTCATTGAAGACCTCACTCACTTCCACAGCCTCCAAGCACATCTTCCCACCTTTATCTCTAATTGGTCCTACCTTCACTCCTGTCATCCTTTTGTTCTGCACATAATTGAAGAATGCCTTGGGGTTTTCCTTTACCCTACTTGCCAAGGCCTTCTCATGCCCCTTCTTGCTCTTCTCAGCCCCTTCTTAAACTCCTTTCTTGCTACCCTATATTCCTCAATAGACCCATCTGATCCTTGCTTCCTAAACCTCATGTATGCTGCCTTCTTCCACCTGACTAGATTTTCCACCTCACTTGTCACCCATGGTTCCTTCACCCTACCATTCTTTATCTTCCTTACCGGGACAAATTTAACATCCTGCAAGAGATCCCTAGACATCGACCACATGTCCATAGTACATTTCCCTGCAAAAGCATCATCCCAATTCACACCCGCTTGTTCTAGCCTTATAGCCTCATAATTTGCCCTTCCCCAATTAAAAATTTTCCTGTCCTCTCTGATTCTTACCTTTTCCATGATAATACTAAAGGCCAGGGAGCAGTGGTCACTGTCCCCCAGATGCTCACCCACTGACAGATCTGTGATCTGACCAGGTTCATTACCTAATACTAGATCTAGTATGGCATTCCCCCTAGTCAGCCTGTCAACATACTATGACAGGAATCCGTTCTGGACACACTTAGCAAACTCTGCCCTATCTAAACCTTTGGAACTAATCAGGTGCCAATCAATATTAGGGAAGTTAAAGTCACCCATGATAACAATCCTGTTATTTTTTTACCTTTCCAAAATCTGACTCCCAATTTGTTCCTCGGTATCTCTGCTGCTACCAGGGGCCTATAGAATACCCCCAATAGAGTAACTGCTCCCTTCCTGTTCCTGACTTCCACCCATACTGACTCAAAAGAGGATCCTGCGACATTACCCACCCTTTCTATAGCTGTAATAGTATCCCTGACTAGTAATGCCACCCCTCCTGCCCTTATTCCCCCCTCTCTAACTCTTCTGAAACACTGAAATCCAGGAACATTGAGAATCCATTCCTGCCCTGGTGCCAGCCAAGTCTCCGTAATGGCAACTACATCATAATTCCATGTATGTGTCCAAGCCCTCAGTTCATCACCTTTGTTCCTGATGCTTCTTGCATTGAAGTACACACACTTTAGCCCTTCTACCTTACTACCTTTACACCCTTTATTCTGCTGCTCTTTCCTCAAAGACTCTTTATATGTTAGATCTGGCTTTACTCCATGCACTATACTTGCAGTTCTCGCATGACCTTTATCCTCCTCCACCTCACTATTTGCTCTAACACTCTGGTTCCCCTCCCTTTACAAATCTAGTTTAAACCCCCTGGAGCAGCACTAACAAACCTTCCCGCAGTGATGTTAGTCCCCGTCCAGTTCAGGTGAAAACCAACCCATTGGAACAGGTCCCACCTTCCCTGGAACAAGGCCCAATTGTCCAGAAACACAAAGTCCTCCCTCCTGCACCAACTCCTTAGCCATGTACTTAGCTGCATTATCTTCCTATGTCAAGCCTCACTAGCATGTGGCACGGGGCGCAATCCTGAGATTGCAACCCTGGATGTCCTGTCCTTCAACTTTGCACCTAAATCCCTAAACTCTCTTTGCAGGACCTCCTCCTTCTTCCTATCCATGTCATTGGTCCCAACATGGTCCACGACATCTGGTTGTTCTCCCTGTTGAGAATATGGAAAACTTGATCCGACGGGGGTGAGAGGGAAAATAGACCAGCCATGATGAAATGGCTGAGCAGACTCGAGGGACCAAATGGACCAAACTCTCCTTATGATCTTTCAGTCTTGTGATCATTCTTGTAAACTTCCCTGGACCCTCTCCATAGCCAGGATGTCTTTCCTTTGTTCCACTGGCTGAAGCAGCTCCATGAGATGTCTCGTATTCTCAGTTGCAAAGTCTGTGCCAGTGTCACAGTATGAACGGTTCTTTCAAGGGCTTAAGATGTTTTGATCCATTGACATGAGCATTAAATAAGTATAATGTTGTTGTTGGCTCTGCTCTGTGGTGAATGACTACAGCCTTTGGCACCCTAACCCAAAAGCATTTTGCATGTCACCCACACCTCTTCACACCCCACTTCCATTTATAGAAACTACAGTTTAGCAAGGCCATCTAGCGCCCTGGAGTCATAGAATATGGAAACATATGAGGCATAGATCGAATGGATAGTCAGAGACTCCTTCCCAGGGTGCATGGCTAATACCTGTGGGACATAAGAAGCCTTCTGAAAGAGGAGGCTGCAGAAATTGTAGAGGCATCAGTGGTGATCTTTCAAGAATCATGGTTCTCGATGAATGGAAAATCACATATGTTACTCCACTCTTTAAGAAGGGAGGGAAGCAGAAGAAAGCAAATTATAAACCAGTTAGCCTGGCTTCAGTGGTTGGAAAGATGTTGGGGTCTATTATTAAGGATGAGGTTTCTGGATACTTGGAGGCACATGACAAATTAGGCCAAAATCAACATAGTTTCCTTCAGAGGAAATCTTGCCTAACAAATCTGTAGAAATACTTTGAGGAACTAACAGGCAGTGTAGACAAAGGAGAGTCATTTTCAGTTTGTTTGTTTGGGTTTTCAGAAAGCATATGAGTTTGTTTAACAAGTTAAGAGCCCGGAGTATTACAGGATGTTAAGGGTAAGTGTTTTTTGCACAGAGTAGTAAGTGTGTGGGGAACACTGTACCAGCAGCGTGTACAGGCAGGTACATTGGGGGCATTTAACAAGTTCTTAGGTAGCTACACAGATGTTAGAAAAATAAGGTCTATGTGGGAGGGAAGAGGTAGATTAACCTTGGAGTAGGTTAAAGGGTCAGTGGGTCAAAGTGCCTGTATTGTGTTCTATGTTCTGCTTTATATTCAATATACATCACAGAAACATGGAAACCCAGCTTGACCTTGCCAACCACAGCATCATGCAAACAGCCCATTACTCTCCCCTGAACATACAGAACAGTGCATAACTCTTAGATATGTATATAGCTGGGATGCCTAAGACCTTGGCTCAATACTGTATTTGTCAATGTGGAGCAGAGAGTTTGTAAATCTGGCAGGAACAAAGGATGTTGGGACTGGCGACGGTGGAATACCACAGGAGAAGTGTGGGACAGATGACAGTGTAGGACTGCTGATGTAGGCCAGGGGGTGGTGTGGATGCAGACACACTTAGCCCTGAGACCCCAGGAAAGGTCATTTGGTTCCAAACAATTGGTTTATTGATCAATCCAGAATGTCTCTCTGGTGTTTCCCACTCCCACCCTTCTCCCTTCCCTTTTCCCAACCATGATTCCCCTCTCCCTGCCCCCTTCCCATTCTCAGTCCACAGTAGAGACCCAAATCAGAATCAGGTTTATCATCACTCACATAAGTTATGATTTTTTGCAGCAATAAAGTGCAATTCATAAAATTACCCAAGCTAAATATGTGTGCTTAAAAACGCTGGCAGAGTACTGTACTTACTGAGTTCCTCTCCAAGCCATGAGGCACATCAGACAGTACCCTTGCCATTTCTTTAGCATCTGTCTGTTTTTTACGAGGCTGAGTTAGCTTGATGCTCAACCCAGCATGGATGGAAAGCATGTCAGGAGCTGGCTGGGTTTGAACCCAGACCACTCGCCTCAACGTCCAGGTTGGATGCCACTACACCACCGGCTGCTGGTTAGTGCTCTGGTCGTACCGTAATGTATCCATCTGATACATTAACCATAATGTATCAGATGTGACGGTAATGTCCGTTGGTGCAATGAAACTGAAGGCACTTCATTACAACTGAGAAGAGATTTGATATGTCATCAAAGACACTAGCAGGTTCATTCAGATGTATGGTGGACACCATTCTGACGAGTTGCTTCACAGCCAGTAAGGAGGCTCCAGGGTGCCGGTTTCTGAGGTGGTTGAGGGTTGTAGACTCAGTCAACCTCATCATGGCAGCAACTACAACCATCCCACCATCGGGGATGTCTTCCAAACGTGGATGGCACTGACCATTAAATACTCTCACCAGCTGGGAGCATCTTTTCTCATTGCTACCATCAGGGAGGAGGTATGGGAGCCTGAAAACATACACTCATCATTTTAGAAACAGCATCTCCTCCTCTGCCATCCGATTTCTGAATGGTCCATGAAATCATGACCACTACCTTATTGTTCCTCTTCGCTCTATTTACTTGTGTAGTTGCTATTTCTTTAATTATTTATTCGTAACAGAGTTTTTTTTTATGTACTGCACTGTACTGCTGCCACAGAACAACAGATATTACAATGGAAGCTACAGAAAGTTATAAACTCAGTCAGCTCCATCATGGGCACTAACCTCTGAAGTATTCAGGAAATCTTCAAGAAGCGATGCCTCAAAAAGGCAGCAGCCATAATTCAGGGCTCCCATCAGCTAGGACATCCCTCTTCTCATTGCTACCATCAGGGAGGAGGTACAGGAGCCTGAAGACACACACTCACTGATTCAGGAACAACTTCTTCCTCTGCCATCAACTTCTGAATGGACATTGAACCCATGAACATTACCTCACCATTTTTTATATTTCTATTTTTTGTACTTGTATTTCCATTATCAATACTTCAGAGATTGTCATCCTGGTGTCATTGGTTACATAACCAGCACTTGTGATATGCACTGGCTGCTCATACGACCGTCCCCCACCTGCTCCCATGTGACCCTGATGTTAAGGAGGTGCTACACCTTGCCCAAGGGTGACCTGCAGGCTGGCAGAGGGAGGGAGCACCTTTGGCGGAGATGTAGCCCCACCCCACCAACTTTTTTTAAATTATGAGTGAGGACACATTTGGATCTCAAACCACACTCATTGGTCAAAGCTCTGTGAGAAATAGGAGAAGAGTTTGGTTGAGCTTACACTGCCTTTAAAGGACTTGAAACTTTACCTACTTATTCACATCACCAGTAAAAGCTGTAACTTCTAACAGGATGGGTTTAACTCGACACTTGTTGGATGTGGTTTACTTGGTAGAACTCTCACCTTGTGAGTCAGTCAGGTTATTGATTCTGATCTTGTGCCAGAGCAGATGGTGCAAGGCGACAACGTCGGTGCAGAACTGAGATGGCTGCTGCATTGCTGGAGAAGTTGCAACAGCTCTACTGCTGGTGCTGCTGAAATGGGGCAGTGGAGGTTTGAGGTCAGAGTTTTCCTTCTCCCCATTGAACTACCATCTGCCCAAAGTGACTGCTTTTAAGGTGCCAGTGACTCACCTTTGCCCCTTCTCCTGTCAGTAGAAAGAGTTCTGCTGGGTTTAGTAGCTAAGCCACACATGAATGAAACTCAAAATTTGTTTATGACACAACCATTGTTGGCAGAATCTCAGATGGTGACAAGAAGGCATACAGGTGTGAGATACACCAGCTAGATGAGTGGTGTTGCAGCAACAACCTTTTGTTACACACAACAACTCACAAACAGTTTCTTCCCCTCTGCCATTCGATTTCTGAATGTACATTGAACCCATGAACACTACCTCACTATTTTTTATTTTCTGTTTTTGCACTACTTATTTAACTTGTATATATAATGACTAATACGGTTTTTTTCCTATATTTATCATTTGTTGCATTGTTGCTGTTAACATATGCCGATGCTATTAAACCTGATTCTGATTCTGAAGGCCAGGAGATGGACTTGGTTGTCAGAGACTATTTGTGACGTACGCCTTTGGGAGCATTTAATCGGTAGTGGGAGCTTATCCTCATTATCGCTCCCCCCCCCCGCCACAGTGACAACCTTAAGGAACCCGTTTCTGTTATGATGTACATGTGGGAAATACATCTAATGTTGTTTTTGAACATTGGTGCCCTATGAATACTGTATGTGCAAACAGTCAGTCCTGTGTATACAAGCCAGTCCTACGTGTTTGTATTTGTTGTGTTTTTTTATCAGGCACTGCCGTTACTCACTGGCTCTGCTGCTGGCGTTTAGGGCAGCAATGAAGATCCTCCATCTCTGTTTAAAGCTTCTTTCATCATGTCAGTAACTTTGTCTCAGTTTTCACTACTGTCAGTCATGCAAGTCCAGGATGGAGAGTCAGGATGCCATCACACTCAGATGCAGAAGGATTCCTCATGGCTGTTTCCATAACAGTTTTGTTTCACCCGTCAGGGTTGTTAGCCCTGAGCTGAACCCTTGAGACTGGGCCATTCTTAGTCTGGCCTCTACCCTTTGACCTGTTTGGCGTAGGTGATCCAACAAGATCCAAAGCACAAGGTCCTGACTTCAGGAAACACAGCTCTCGGAGTCACTGAGACACACAAACCTCCAAATCATGACAAACCACGCTGTTTCAGGAACCTGATGGTTGAGGGGTAATAACTGTTCCTGAACTTGGTGGGGTGGAACTTAAGGCTATCCGCTGTTAGGCTCCTGGCAGCAGATAGAAGATAGAAGATTGGGGAGCATGCCTTATGAGAATAGGTTGAGTGAACTCGGCCTTTTCTCCTTGGAGCAACAGAGGATGAGCAGTGACTTGATAGAGGTGTATAAGATGATGAGAGGCATCGATCATGTGGATAGTCAGAGGCTTTTTCCCAGGGCTGAAATGGTTGTCACAGGTTTAAGGTGCTGGATACAGAGGAGATGTCAGGTGCAAGTTTTTTACTCAGAGAGTGGTAAGTGTGTGGAATGGGCTGCTGGCAATGGTGGTGGAGGCAGATACAATAGGGCCTTTTAAGAGACTTTTACATAGGTACATGGAGCTTGGTAAGATAGAGGGCTATAGGTAAGCCTAGTAATTTCTAAGGTAAGGACATGTTCGGCACAACTTTGAGGGCCGAAGGACCTGTATTGTGCTGTAGGTTTTCTATGTTTCTATAGCATTGTCCAGATGGTGGGGGTCATTGATATTGCATTTTTGTGACAGCTTTCTGTGAAATTGTGCTCAATGGCGGGGAAGGCTTTGCTGTGCTGGCCTGGGCTGTACCCAGCAATTTCTGCAGACTTTCCCATTCCTGGGCAATGATGTTTCCATACCAAGTCAGGATACTCTCCACCTCACATCTATGCAGATTTGTCAAAGTCTGAGCTGATATGTTGAATCTGTGAAAAACTTCTAAGAAAATGGAGGCGTTTTCGTGCTTTATTTGAGATGGCACTTAGCTGCTGGTTCCAGGACAGATCTCTGATATGCTGCCTCTGATCCGGTGCTTTACCGACTGAGAGCAACCAGAGCGTAGTTACATGGGCGTGTTAGGAGTTGTGAAACTCGAAGGTGGAAAGTATTCTCTGACTGATAACTTTGTTTTCAGCTAACCCCCATAATTGCTCTGCTTTACCCATTTAGAGAATTCCCCCTCCCTCACCTAGCCTGCCTCTTAACAAGTTTCTTTTATATAATGAAATAGAGCCTTCAATCAGAAAATTTAACCAATTTTTTTCCTGCAGATGCACCCCGAGCTGCTGAGTATTTCCAAAGTTCAAAGTTCAAAGTAAATTTATTATCAATGTTTGTACAGTCGTGTGCAACAGTCTTCAGCACATATACATAGCGAAGACTTTTGTCAATGGAACAGAGTGTGGGTTTGTAAATCTGCTGGGAGCAAAGGATGTTGGGAATGGTGAGTTTGGAGCACCATGGGAGGGGTGTGGGATAGGTGGCAGAGAAGGAGTGCCACGGTGGGTGGGAAAATGGCATGGGTGCAGACACACCCAGCTCTGAGACACCAGGTAAGGTCACTTTATTCCAAATAATTGGTTTATTGATCATTACAGAATGTCTCTCTGGTGCTTCCCCCTCCCTCCCCTCTCTCTTCCCCTTTTCCCAACCATGATTCCCCTCTCCCTCCCCCCTTCCCACTCTCAGTCCATATCATATAGAGAACCATATCAGAATCAGGTTTATCATCACTCACATATGCATGAAATCTGTATTTTTGTGGAAGAATACAGAGCAATACATAAAATTACTACAGCTCTGTGCGAAGTCTTAGGCACCCGAGCTCTATGTATGTGTGCCCAAGAGTTTTGCACAGTGCTGGGCACGTCACCATGCACACCCTGAGATTCATTTTCTTGTGGGCATTCACAGTAAATAGAAAGAAATACAATAGAACCACACACAACAGAGACAGACAAACGACCAACATACAAAGGATAATAACCTAGCTGTGCGAAATGATTTATCTCACTTTATCTTTGTTGGCAGCTTTATATTTAATTTAGTTTTCTAATGGGAGAAGCTCGCCCTATTTACACTTCACTTTCCTGCTTCTTACATTGTCACATAGACTGAATTATTATTGTCCGTTATGCCATTGGTGTTTAGGACAGCAATGAGGGCCTCCGTCTCTGGTGGTGTTCAGGGATTCCTTCATCATGTCAGTAGCTACCTCTCAGTTTTCACTACTGTCACTCATGCAAGTCCCGGGTGGAGACTCAGGAATACCGTCACACTCCGATGTAGAAGGATTCTGCATGGCTGTTTCCGTAACAGTTCTGTTTGGACCAGTCAGGGTTATTGGCCCTGAGCTGAACCCCAGAACCTGGATGTCCAATGGGCCACTTTTAGTCTGGCCTCTACCCTTTAACCTGTTTGGCATGGGTGCCCCTACCAAGAACCAAAATATGAAGACCTGACTCCAGTCAGTATAGCTCTCCAGCCATTGAGGCATGCAAGCTTCCAAACCACAACAAGGTTGTGATCCTCTTAGAAGCACATGTACTGAGGTACCATGAAAAACTTTGTTTTGCATGCTGTCCATACAGGTAATAGAAACATAGAGACATAGAAAACCTACAACACAATACCTGCCCTTCAGCCCAGAATGCTGTGTCGAACTTGTACTTTAGAAATTACCCATAGCCCTCTATTTTCCTAAGCTCCATGTATCTATCCAAGAGTCTCTTAAAAGACCCGATCGTATCCGCATCCACCACTGTCGGCAGCAGCCTATTCCATGCACTCACTACTCTCCGCGTAAAATACTTACCCCTGACATCTCCTCTGTACTGACTTCCAAGCACCTTAAAACTGTGTCCTCTTGTGTTAGTCATTTCAGCCCTGGGAAAAAAGACTCTGACTATCCACATGATCAATGCCTCTCATCACCTTGTACACCTCTATCAGGTCACCTCTCATCCTCCGTCACTCCAAGGAGAAAAGGCCAAGTTCACTCAACCTATTCTCATAAGGCATGCTCCCCAATCCAGGTAACATCCTTGTAAATCTCCTCTGCACCTGTTCTATAGTATCAGCATCCTTCCTGTGGTGAGGTGACCAGAACTGAGCACAGTACTCCCAGTGGGGTCTGACCAGGGTCCCATATAGCTGCAACATTACTTCTCGGTTCTTAAACTCAATCCCACAGTTGATGAATACCAATGAACCAAATGCCTTCTTAACCACAGAGTCTACCTATGCAGTAGCTTTGATTGTCCTATGGACTCAGGCCCCAAGATCCCTCTGATCCTTCACACTGCCAAGAGACCTACCATTAATATTATATTCCGCCATCATATTTGACCTACCAAAATGAACCACCTCACACTTATCTGGGTTGAACTCCATCTACCACTTCTTAGCCCAGTTTTGCGTCCTATCTATGTCCCACTGTAACCTCTGACAGCCTCCACACTATCCACAACACCTCCAACCTTCGTGTTATCAGAAAACTTACTAACCCATCCCTCCACTTCCTCATCCAGGTCATTTATAAAAATCAAGAAGAGAAGGGGTCCCAGAACAGATCCCTGAGGCAGTTACTTAAGAGTGTAGATGAACAGAGGGACCTTGGGGTTCAAATCCATACATCCTTCAAGGTCGCTGCACAGATTGATAGGATAGTTAAGAAGGCCTATGGGATGCTAAGCTTCATTAATAGGGGGATTGAGTTCAAGAATAGAGAGGTCATGTTGCAACTCTACAAATCTCTGGTGAGACCACACTTGAGTATTGTGTTCAGTTCTGGTCACATTATAAGAAGGATGTGGAAGCTATGGAGAGGGTGCAGAGGAGATTTACCAGGATGTTGCCTGGATTGGAAAACAAATCTTATGAGGCAAGGTTAGCAGAGCTGGTACTCTTCTCTTTGGAGTGTAGAAGAATGAGAGGGGACTTGATAGAGGTCTACAAGATTATGAGAGGCATAGACAGGGTGAATAGCCAGTACCTGTTTCCCAGGGCACAAATAGCAAACACCAGAGAGCATATGTACAAAGTTAAGGGAGGGAAGTTTAGGGGAGACATCAGGGGTAAGTTTTTTACACATAGTGTTGTGGGTGCCTGGAATGATTTGCCTGGGATGGTGGTGGAGGCGAAAACATTAGGGGTATTTAAGAGCCTCTTGGACAGGCACATGGATGAAAGAAAAATGGAGGGTTACAGGGTAGTGTGGGTTTAGTACTTTTTGTTAAGGAATATATGGGTCGTCACAACATCAAGGGCCGAAGGGCCTGTACTGTGCTGTAGTATTCTAGTGTCTAGTGTCTAAAGGCACATCACTGGTCACCGACCTCCATGCAGAATGTGACCCATCTACAACCACTCTTTGCCTTCTGTGAGTAAGCCATTTCTGGATCCACAAAGCAATGTCCCCTTGGATCCCATGCCTCCTTACTTTCTCAATAAGCCTTGCATGGGGTACCTTATCAAATACTTTGCTGAAATCCATATACACGACATCTACTACTCTACCTTCATCAGTGTTTAGTCACATCCTCAAAAAATTCAATCAGACTCATAAGGCACAACCTGCCTTTGACAAAGCCATGCTGACTATTCCTAATCATGTTATACCTCTCCAAATGTTCATAAATCCTGCCTCTCAGGACCTTTACCATCAACTTACTGAGGTAAAACTCACTGGTCTATAATTTCCTGGGCTATCTCTACTCTTTTTCTTGAATAAGGGAAAAACACATGCAACTCTTCAATCCTCCGGAACCTCTCCTGTCCTCATTGATGATGCAAAGATCATCACCAGAGGCTCCACAATCTCCTCCCTTGCCTTCTGCAGTAGCCTGGGTTATCTCCCATCTGTCCCAGTGACTTATCCAACTTGATGCATTCCAAAAGTTCCAGGACATCCCCTTTCTTAATATCTACATGCTCAAGCTTTTCAGTCCGCTGCAAGTCATCCCTGCAATCCCCAAGATCCTTTTCCATAGTGAATACTGAGGCGAAGACTGACTGAATACTCCACTATCTGTTCCGTACAGACTTTTCCACTGTCACACTTGATTGGTCCTATTCTCTGACATCTTATCCTCTTGCTCTTCACATATTTGTCGAATACCTTGGGGTTTTCTGCCAAGGCCTTCTTTTGGCCCCTTCTGGCTCTCCAAATTTTATTCTTAATCTCCTTCCTGCTAGCCTTATAATCTTCTAGATCATCTTTCATTACCTAGTTTTTTGAACCTTTCGTAAGCTTTTCTTTTCTTCTAGACTTGATTTTCAACAGCCTTTGTACATCACATATCCTGTGCCCTACCATCCTTTCCCTGTCTCATTGAAATGTACCCATGCAAATATCCCCGAAGCATTTACCACATTGCTGCCGTACACTTCCCTGAGAACATCTGCTCCCAAGTTATGCTTCCAAGTTCCTGCCTGATAGCTTCATATTACCACTTACTCCAATTAAACGTTTTCCTAACTTGTCTGTTCTTATGCCTCTCCAATGCTATGGTAAAGGAGATAGAATTGTAATCACTATTTCCAAAATACTCTCCCACTGAGAGACCTTACACCTGACCAGGTTCATTTCCAGATCAAGTACAGTCTCTCCACTTGTAGGTTTATCTACATACTGTGTCAGGAAACTTTCCTGAATGCACCTAACAACTCCACCCCATCTAAACCCCTCAATTTAACTATTCTATAGTTTTATATACACGCACACACACACACACATTGCTTTGTGGATCTAAAACTAGCTTGCACGCAGGAAGCAAAGAGTGGTTGTAGATGGGTCATATTCTGCATGGAGGTTGGTGACCAGTGGTGTGCCTCAGGGATCTGTTCTGGGACCCTTCCTCTTTGTGATATTTATAAATGACCTGGATGAGGAAGTGGAGGGATGGATTAGTAAGTTTGTTGATAACACAAAGGTTGGAGATGTTGTGGATAGTGTTGAGGGCTGTCAGAGGTTACAGTGGGACATTGATAGGATGCAAAACTGGGCTGAGAAGTGGCAGATCGAGTTCAACCCAGATAAGTGTGAGGTGGCTCATTTTGGTAGGTCAAATATGATGGCAGAATTAACGGTATTAATGTATTAATGGTAAGACTCTTGGCAGTGTGGAGGATCAGAGAGACCTTGGGGTCTGAGTCCATAGGACACTCAAATCAGCTGTGCAGGTTGACTATGGTTAAGAAGGCATATGGTGTATTGGCATTCATCAATCATGGAATTGAATTTAGGAGCCGAGATGTAATGTTGCAGCTATATAGGACCCTGGTCAGACCCCACTTGGAGTACTGTGTTCAGTTCTGGTCACCTCACTACAGGAAGGATGTGGAAACCATAGAAAGGGGCAGAGGAGATTTACAAGGATGTTGCCTGAATTGGGGAGCATGCCGTATGAAAACAGGTTGAGTGAACTCAGCCTTTTCTCCTTGGAGCAATGGAGGATGAGAGGTGACCTGATAGAGGTGTATAAGATGATGAGAGACAGTGATCATGTGGATAATCAGAGGCTTTTTCCCGGGCTGAAGTGGCCACCCAAGAGGGCACAGGTTTAAAGTGCTTGGGAGTAGGTACAGAGGAGATGTCAAGGGTAAGTTTTTTACTCATAGAGTGGTGAGTGCGTGAAATGGGCTGCTGGCAACAGTGGTGGAGGTGGATATCATAGGGTCTTTTAAGAGACTTTTGGATTGGTACGTGGACTGGACTGGAACCAATGTCCTAGGGGAAGCGTTTGCTACTGCTGTTCAGGAGGCTTTAAACTAATGTGGCAGGGGGATGGGAACAAGTGCAGAGAGACAGAGGGGTGTAAAATGAGGGTAGAAGCAAAAAGTAGTAAGGTGAAAAGTAAAAGTGGCAGGCAGGCAAATCCAGAGCAAAAAGCCAAAAGGGCCACTTTTCAACATAATTGTATAAGGGCTAAGAGTGTTGTAAAAACGAGCCTGAAGGCTTTGTGTGTCAATGCGAGGAGCATTCGTAACAAGGTGGATGAATTGAATGTGCAGATAGTTATTAATGAATATGATATAGTTGGGATCACAGAGACATGGCTCCAGGGTAACCAAGGATGGGAGCTCAAAATCCAGGGATATTAAATATTCAGGAGATAGACAGGAAAGAAAAGGAGGTGGAGTAGCATTGCTGGTTAGAGAGGAGATTAACGCAATAGAAAGAAAGGACATTAGCCTGGAGGATGTGGAATCGATATGGG
Organism: Hypanus sabinus; assembly: GCF_030144855.1. Taxonomy (NCBI): domain Eukaryota; kingdom Metazoa; phylum Chordata; class Chondrichthyes; order Myliobatiformes; family Dasyatidae; genus Hypanus; species Hypanus sabinus. The sequence goes on along the minus strand of NC_082723.1, from coordinate 77,077,919 downwards.
TAGAGCTGCATAACACTAAGGGGCAGAAAACGCTGGTGTGAGTTGTGTACAGCCCACCTATCAGTAGTAGTGAGGTTGGGGATGGCATTAAACAGGAAATTAGAAATGTGTGCAATAAAGGAACAGTGGTTATAATGGGTGACTTCAATCTACATATAGATTGGGTGAACCAAATTGGTAAGGGTGCTGAGGAAGAGGATTTCTTGGAATGTATGGTTTTCTGAACCAACATGTCAAGGAAACAACTAGAGAGCAGGCTTTTCTAGATTGGGTATTGAGCAATGAGGAAGGGTTAGTTAGCAATCTTGTCGTGCGAGGCCCCTTGGGTAAGTGACCATAATATGATGGAATTCTTCATTAAGATGGAGAGTGACATAGTTAATTCAGAAACAAAGGTTCTGAACTTAAAGAAGGGTAACTTTGAAGGTATGAGACGTGAATTAGCTAAGATAGACTGGCAAATGATACTTAAAGGGTTGACAGTGGATATGCAATGGCAAGCATTTAAAGATCGCATGGATGAACTACAACAATTGTTCATCCCAGTTTGGCAAAAGAATAAACCAGGGAAGGTAGTGCACCCGTGGCTGACAAGGGAAATTAGGGATAGTATCAAGTCCAAAGAAGAAACATATAAATTAGCAAAAAAAACATCGGCATACCTGAGGGATGGGAGAAATTCAGAGACCAGCAGAGGAGGACAAACGGCTTAATTAGGAAAGGGAAAAAAGATTATGGGAGAAAGCTGGCAGGGTACATAAAAACTGACTGTAAAAGCTTTTATAGATATGTGAAAAGAAAAAGATTGGTCAAGACAAATGTGGGTCCCTTACAGTCAGAAACAGGTGAATTGATCATAGGGAACAAGGACATGGCAGGCCAATTGAATAACTACTTTGGTTCTGTCTTCACTAAGGAGGACATAAATAATCTTCCAGAAATAGTAGGGGACCGAGGGTCTAGTGATATGGAGGAACTGAGGGAAATACATGTTAGTAGGGAAGTGGTGTTAGGAAAATTGAAGGGATTAAAGACAGATAAATCCCCAGGGCCAGATGGTCTGCATCCCAGAGTGCTTAAGGAAGTAGACCAAGAAATAGTGGATGCATTAGTGATAATTTTTCAAAACTCCTTAGATTCTGGATTAGTTCCTGAGGATTGGAGGGTGGTTAATGTAACCCCACTTTTTAAAAAAGGAGGGAGAGAAAAACTGGGGAATTATAGACTGGTTAGTCTGACATTGGTGGTGGGGAAAATGCTAGAGTAGGTTATCAAAGATGTGATAACAGCACATTTGGAAAGAGGTGAAATCATCGGACAAAGTCAGCATGGATTTGTGAAAGGAAAATCATGTCTGACGAATCTTATAGAATTTTTTGAAGATGTAACTAGTAGAGTGGATAGGGGAGAGCCAGTGGATGTGGTATATTTAGATTTTCAAAAGGTTTTTGACAAGGTCCCACACAGGAGATTAGTGTGCAAACTTAAAGCACACAGTATTGGGGGTATGGTATTGATGTGGATAGAGAATTGGTTGTCAGACAGGAAGCAAAGAGTGGGAGTAAATGGGACCTTTTCAGAATGGCAGGCAGTGACTAGTGGGGTACCGCAAGGCTCAGTGCTGGGACCCCAGTTGTTTACAATATATATTAATGATTTAGACAAGGAAATTAAATGCAGCATTTCCAAGTTTGCGGATGACACGAAGCTGGGTGGCGGTGTTAGCTGTGAGGAGGATGCTAAAGGATGCAGTGTGACTTGGATAGGTTAGGTGAATGGGCAAATTAATGGCAGATGCAATTTAATGTGGATAATTGTGAGGTTATCCACTTTGGTTGCAAGAACAGGAAAACAGATTATTATCTGAATGGTGGCCGATTAGGAAAAGCGGAGGTGCAACAAGACCTGGGTGTCATTGTACACCAGTCATTGAAGGTGGGCATGCAGGTACAGCAGGCGGTGAAAAAGGCAAATGGTATTGATGCACCATCAATAAATCTCAGAGTTGGGAGGTGAATGATAGGCTTTTATTAGCTGCAAGAAACCACCACACAACATCCTGGAGACTGAGGGAGGAGCAGTGCCTCCAATCACCTTTATACAGGGGTCTGTGGGAAGAGCCACAGGAGCAGTCAGCAGAGGGGCGTGTCCAGACAGGTGTATGTAGTTCACCACAGGTATGTTGGCATTCATAGCAAAAAGATTTGAGTACAGGAGCAGGGATGTTCTACTGCAGTTGTACAAGGCCTTGGTGAGACCGCACCTAGAGTATTGTGTGCAGTTTTGGTCCCCTAATCTGAGGAAAGACGTTCTTGCCATAGAGGGAGTACAAAGAAGGTTCACCAGATTGATTCCTGGGCAGGCAGGACTTTCATATGAAGAAAGACTGGATCAACTAGGCTTATACTCACTGGAATTTAGAAGACTGAGGGGGGATCTTATTGAAACGTTTAAAATTCTAAAGGGATTGGACAGGCTAGATGCAGGAAGAATGGTTCTGATGTTGGGGAAGTCCAGAACAAGGGGTCACAGTTTAAGAATAAAGAGGAAGCCTTTTAGGACCGAGATGAGGAAAAACTTCTTCACACAGAGAGTGGTGAATCTGTGGAATTCTCTGCCACAGGAAACAGTTGCGGCCAGTTCATTGGCTATATTTAAGAGGAAGTTAGATATGGCCCTTGTGGCTAAAGGGATCAGAGGGTATGGAGAGAAAGCAGGTACAGGGTTCTGAGTTGGATGATCAGCCATGATCATACTGAATGGCGGTACAGGCTCGAAGGGCCAAATGGCCTACTCCTGCACCTATTTTCTATGTTTCTATGTTTCTACGGAGCTTAGAAAAATAGAGGGCTTTGGGTAAGCCTAGTAATTTCTAAGGTAGGGATGTGTTCAGCACAACTTTGAGGGCCGAAGGGCCTGTATTGTGCTGTAGGTTTTCTATATTTCTATGCTTCTATACACACTCACACACACACACATATATATACGTATATATACACACACACACTTACTGTAATTCACAGTTTTTTCCTCTATTATTATACAACGGTACAACAGTATGATGAAATATTATATATTTTATTGTATTGCTGCCAGAAAGACAACAAATTTCCTGACATATGCCAGTGATATTGAACATGATTCTGTTTCTGAAATAGCAAATAAATGAAGGTCCATTGGAATCTGGATCATGTTTAATATCACCAGCCTATGTCATGAAATTTGTTGTCTTTGTGGCAGCAGTACAATGTAATACATAATAATAGAAAACAAACTGTGAATTGCAATAAGTTTATGTGTATATTGGTGTCAAAATAGTTGTTGTGAAGCATCTAGTGTGATAGTGTAGTGGGTAGTGTTTGTCACTCGCACTTTCAGCTTCCACTGCTGGCTAGCAGTCTTGTGAAAAGGAGAGTTGAATGTGTAAGTCTCTTCCTGCCGGTATGTAGCCTCTCCAACAGCAAGCGTCATGTAGTGCCGCCTTATTGGCAACACACGAAAACTGAACTCCTTTCGGACTTGAGCTGAACTATAGAGGACAAGAAGGAGGTCTGTGTGCACACATAGCACACAGACCCACTGATGTGTGCACTCACCCTGGTGCTCGTGAACCAGATCCCTAGCTATGGGAAAATAGCCCCACTGCCTTGTAGACATTCTCGGGAGAGACAAAGGACTAAACTCAGACAGAAGATCTGGAGTGGATCTTTGAATGGCCTTCTGGCATCCCCTGCAGCCAGGCCGGTGCCAAACACATCGTTTCATAAACTTTCCTTTGGACTACACCAGTGAAGATGAGAGGGGAATTTTGACGACTGTTACCACATTGCAGAAAAATTAAGAATATAGTAGAACTTATGAAAACACTATACATAAAGACTGACAAACAATGTGCAAAATAGTGCAAATAATAAAAAAGTATTGAACTCTGATAATAAAAATGTATTGAACTCTGAACTCTGACCCCCTGAAAGGGGGTCCTCTAAGTCCAGAGCGCACAGCCTCAGAATAGAGGGGCGTCACTTTAGAATGGAAATGAGAAGAAATTTCTTATGCCAGAGAGTAGTGAATCTGTGAAATTCATTGCCACAGGCAGCTGTGGAGGTCGAGTCATTGGGTATATTTAAGGCAGAGCTTAACAGATTCTTGATTAGTTAGGGCATGAAGGGATACGGGGAGAAGGCAGAGAGGGAAAGTGGATCAGCCATGATGAAATGGTGGAGCAGACTTGATGGGCCAAATGGCCTAATTCCGCTCTTACATTTAATGGTCCTGTGGTAATAGCTTTGTGCTAACCGCTTCTCTACCCTGCCACCTCATTAATAACACTGAGAACATGAGTTGCAGAGTGTTCGAAAGAGAGCATAGACTCACATTGAGCTGGGTGAAGTTATCCACACTGGTTGTAGGTCAGATCACCCTGTAAGATTGATTTGTTTCCAGCATCTTTGTGCATGGGCATATCTGGTGCATTGGAGTGTGTGTGTGTGTGTGTGTGTGTGTGTGTGTGTGTGTGTGTGTGTGTGTGTGTGTGTGTGTGTGACTGTGTGTGTGTGTGTGTGTGTGTGTGTGTGTGTGTGTGTGTGTGTCACTGTGTGTCAGTATCGGTGGGGGGGGGGAACATACAGCAGTTTGAGTAATCCCTGATGATTCCTGGTTCCCACGAACTCTGGGTGAATCAGAGGTCAAAAGGTCTAGTATCAGTGGCAGTGAGTGGCTGCATGAAACCGACAAAGTGCACTCTGCGTCTACGTTTTGTATCATCTCAAGATAGCAACAGGAAAACCACAGCTTCTGTAATCTGATCGCGCTTTAGCAGTGTGGGTAAATATTTTGGTCTGATAGCACTTCCAGAAGAAAGGACAGGGTGGTGTGTGGTTAAAACTGAACAAAGTCTACGTGACCAGACTTGCATCGCTTGAGGGAAGAGGTAGTTCGAAGCAACTTTTGGTTTCAATCATGTGGGGCTTGAGATCTGATCGAGGGCTCTGTTTATAGTGTAGCTGTGGTTCTATGGATTTTAGAGAAGCCTGAAGTCCCTTATCACCAGTTTCTGCATTTTTTCAACAGCCATTAAGTTCTTGAACCTCAACCCTGCCTCAACAATGGAGGCCACCTCTTCCACCACCATCAACTTGTCTTTGATTGTTCTATCATTTTACTAAGCTCCTGCTCTTATATTGTCCTCATTCAGTGCATGGTAAAATTTCATGTACAGTAATGTGCAAATCTCATATAATTTTTTAACTGATCCATTTACAGGATGTGGGTGTCGCCAGATAAGCCAGCATTTATTGCTCATCTCTAGATGCCCTGGAGAAGGTGGTGATGAGCTGCCTTCTTGAACCACTGCGGTCCCTGAGGTGCAGGTACACCCATAGTCCTGTTAGGAGGGAATTCCTTGATTTTGACCCAGCAAAAACAAAGGAATAGCGATATGTTTCCAAGGCAGGATGGTGAATAATTTGGAGGGGGATCTGATCCTTTTAGATGATAGTGTTCATGGGTCTGGAAGGTGCTGCTTAGGGAATCTGGTGTGTTGTTGCAGTGCATCTTGTAGATTGTTCACCAATGGTGGGGGGATTGGATGCTTGTGGAAGGGGTACCAATCAAGTGAGCTGCCTGGTACTGGATGGTGTCAAGCTTCTTGAGTGTTGATGGAGCTGCACTCATCCAGGCGAGTGGTGAGTATTCCATTTCACTCCTGATCTGAGCCTTGTAGATGGTAGATAGGCTTTGGGGAGTCAGGAGGTAAGTTACACGCTACAGGATTCCTAGCCTTTGATCTGCTCTGGTAACCACGGTGTTTATATGGCTAGACCAGTTCAGCTTCCTGTCAATGGTAACGCCCAAGATGTTAATAGTACGGGATTCAGTGATGGTGATGCCACTGAATGTCAAGGGGCAATGGTTAGGGCCTCTCTTGTTGGAGATGGCCATTGCCTGGTACTTGCAGGGCTCGACTGTTACTTGCCACTTGTCAGCCCAAGCCTGGATATTGTCCAGGTCCTGCTGCATTTGGGTTTGAACTGCTTCACTATCTGAGGAGTCACAAATGGTACAGAACATTGTGTGGATAGTCAGAGGCTTTTTTTCCCAGGGCTGAAATGGTTGCCACAAGACGACACAGGTTTAAGATGCTGGGGAGTAGGTACAGAGGAGGTGTCAGGGATAAGTTTTTTACTCAGAGACTGGTGAATGCATGGAATGGGCTGCCAGCAACAGTGGTGGAGGTGGATACGATAGGGTCTTTTAAGAGGTTTTTAGATAGGTACATGGAGCTTGTAGAGGGCTATAGGTAAGCCTAGTAACTTCTAAGGTAGGGACATGTTCGGCCCAACTTTGTGGGCCGAAGGGCCTGTATTGTGCTGTAGGGTTTCTATGTTTCTAACTCCTGCAGTGATGTCCTGAGGATTGACCTGCAATCACCACAACCATCTTCCTTTGAGTCAGGTATGATTCCAACCTGTAGAGTCAATTCCCATTGATTCCATTTTAGCTAGGGCACCTTGATGCCATACTCAGTCAAATGCTGCACCAATGTCAAGGTCTATTACACTCACTTCACCTCCGGTATTTAGCTCTTTGGTCGCTAGGGTGCCTGAAAGTTTTGCAGAGTATTTGTCAACATGGTGCAGAGAGAAAGTTTGTAAATCTGGTGGGAGCAAAGGTTGTTGGGAATGGAAAGGGTGGAGGGGTGTGGGAGAGATGGCAAAGAAGGAGTGCCAGGGGCTGGAGGGTGCTGTGGGTCCAGACACACCCAGTCCTGAGACACCAAGCAAGGTCATTCGATTCCAAACAATTGGTTTATTGATCATCACAGAGTATCTCTCTGGTGTTTCCCACTCCCTCCCCTCTCCCTTCCTCTTTTCCCAACCATGATTCACCTCCTCCTGCTCCCTTCCCACTCTCAGTTCGTAATAGAGACCCATATCAGAATTAGAATTAGAATTTTTACTTCTTACATCTGTCTCACAAAATGAGGGAGTAAATATCTTTATGTTGTGTCTCCCTCGTAATGTAGAAGCAATAAGGAAGGGAGATGTGGGAGGATATTGCACAGACACTAAGATTGTGTAGAAAATTGTTTTGTATACGTGTGTGTACAGTTAGATACACAATCAGATCAGTGTGTATTGATCAGTCTGCTGGCCCGGGGAAAGGAGCAGTCCGGGACCCTGGATTTAATACTGCGGTACCATTTACCAGACGGAAGCAGCTGAAACAGTTTGTGGTTGGGGTGGCTGGAGTCCCTGATGATCCTCCGGGCCCTTTTTACACACCTGCTGCTGTAAAGGTCCTGAACAGAGTAAAGTTAATCAGGTTTATCATCATTCACATATGTCATGAAATTTGTTTCTTTTTGTGGCAGCAGTACAGTGCAATACACAGTATTGTGAATTTCACAGTACTGTGAAAAAGTCTTGGACAGCCTGGCTATATATAAGTGCCTATGACTTATGAACAGTACAGTGTAATTGTAAATTCACAAGGAGCATCTCTGGTTTGCTTTCTCCCTGCTGTCCTAATGCTATGGCACCTCCTGCCTGGTGGTGGTGGTGGTTTCAAAGAGATAATTGGATGGAATGGAGGGATCATTGACAATGTCAAGGAATTTCTTTAGCTTTTTTTTAAAGGAATATATGGGTTGGCACAACATGGAGGGCCGAAGGGCCTGTACTGTGCTGTAGTGTTCTAGTGTCTAGTGTCTAGCATGGCCAGTCTGTGGAATTCACTGCCACACATGGCTGTGGAGTCCAGGTCAGTGAGTATATTTAAAACTGAGATTGACAGATTCTTTATTAGTCAGGGTCTCAAAGGTTACGGGGAAAAGGCAGGAGAATAGCATTGAGAGGGATAATTAATCAGCCATGTTGAAATGGCACAACAGACTCAATGGGCCAAATGGCCTAATTCAGCTCCTATGTCTTATGGTCTAAAGGTCTAATTTGTATTCTGTGTGATATCTGTACCTATGCACTGCTCCACGAAAATTTTTCATGGTACCAAGCCTCACTGTTCTTGTGCACATGATGACCTTAACTCTGCCGACTGCAAAAGGCCTGATCTCCTGGTGACTAGTCATTTCAATTCTGCTTTCCACTCCTAGTCTGATGTGTTTGTCCAGGGCCTTCTCATTTAATGACCAGGTAAACTCACGTTGGAGGTGCCTGAATGGCCTCCTACTTGATGGCATACTCTTTTCTTCCATTCCCCATTCTGCTTACTCTCAACCCAGCTAAAAAGCAAATCAAAAACACCCAAACACTAATCTCTTCAACCTATACAATGTCCATATCCTTCCATCTTCCTCACATCCATGTGCCTATCTCAATGTTTTTTAAAAGCCTCAAATGCATTTGCCTCTACCTCCATACCATATAGCACATTCCAGGCATCCACTACTCCCTGAGTGGAAAAACTTACCCCTCACATCCCCCTTTGAACCTACCCCCTCTTACCTTCAATGCATACCCTCTGATATTATTCTTTTCAACCCTGGGAAACAGATATTCCCTGTCTACTCTACCCATGCCTCTCGTTATCATGTAAACCTCTATCCGATCTCCCCTCAGCCTCCGGTGCTCCAGAGAAAACAACCCAAGATTATCCAGCCTCTCCTGATAGCACATGCCATCTGAACCAGGCTGCATCCTGGTTGATGCTTTGTGTGTGGGAGGGGAAAGTAGGGAGTTTGGGGTTCTAATGTGTTAACTGTCACACGTTCTATGTGTGTGTGTGTGGGAGGGGAAAGTGGGGGGTTTGGGGTTCTAATGTGTTAACTGTCACACATTCTTTGTGTGTGTGTGTGGGAGGGGAAAGTAGGGAGGCGGTTTGGGGTTCTAATGTGTTAACTGTCACACGTTCTATGTGTGTGTGTGTGGGAGGGGAAAGTAGGGAGGCGGTTTGGGGTTCTAATGTGTTAACTGTCACACGTTCTATGTGTGTGTGTGTGGGAGGGGAAAGTAGGGAGGCGGTTTGGGGTTCTAATGTGTTAACTGTCACACGTTCTTTGTGTGTGTGTGTGTGTGGGAGGGGAAAGTAGGGAGGCGGTTTGGGGTTCTAATGTGTTAACTGTCACACGTTCTATGTGTGTGTGTGTGTGTGGGAGGGGAAAGTAGGGAGGCGGTTTGGGGTTCTAATGTGTTAACTGTCACACGTTCTTTGTGTGTGTGTGTGTGTGGGAGGGGAAAGTAGGGAGGCGGTTTGGGGTTCTAATGTGTTAACTGTCACACGTTCTATGTGTGTGTGTGTGGGAGGGGAAAGTAGGGGGTTTGGGGTTCTAATGTGTTAACTGTCACACGTTCTATGTGTGTGTGTGGGAGGGGAAAGTAGGGAGTTTGGGGTTCTAATGTGTTAACTGTCACACATTCTTTGTGTGTGTGTGGGAGGGGAAAGTAGGGGGTTTGGGGTTCTAATGTGTTAACTGTCACACATTCTTTGTGTGTGTGTGGGAGGGGAAAGTAGGGGGTTTGGGGTTCTAATGTGTTAACTGTCACACATTCTTTGTGTCTGTGTGTGGGAGGGGAAAGTAGGGGGTTTGGGGTTCTAATGTGTTAACTGTCACACATTCTTTGTGTCTGTGTGTGGGAGGGGAAAGTAGGGGGTTTGGGGTTCTAATGTGTTAACTGTCACACATTCTATGTGTGTGTGGAGGTGGGAGGGGAAAGTAGGGGGTTTGGGGTTCTAATGTGTTAACTGTCACACATTCTATGTGTGTGTGGAGGTGGGAGGGGAAAGTGGGGGGTTTGGGGTTCTAATGTGTTAACTGTCACACGTTCTATGTGTGTGTGGAGGTGGGAGGGGAAAGTGGGGGGTTTGGGGTTCTAATGTGTTAACTGTCACACGTTCTATGTGTGTGTGGAGGTGGGAGGGGAAAGTGGGGGGTTTGGGGTTCTAATGTGTTAACTGTCACACGTTCTATGTGTGTGTGGAGGTGGGAGGGGAAAGTGGGGGGTTTGGGGTTCTAATGTGTTAACTGTCACACGTTCTATGTGTGTGTGGGGAGGGGAAAGTAGGGGGTTTGGGGTTCTAATGTGTTAACTGTCACACGTTCTATGTGTGTGTGTGGGAGGGGAAAGTGGGGGGTTTGGGGTTCTAATGTGTTGCACATTTTTTGGGGTTCTCTTCTGCTTTGGTGTAATTCTGCGAAGTGTAAGAATTTGTATATATTCTCTGATATTAAGTGGAACTATTGAGATCCCCTTCTGCACTGTCTCCGGAACCTCAACATCCTTCCTTTCATGGGGTGACCAGAACTGTATGCAATACTCCAGATGTGGCCAAAGCAGATTTTTATAAAATTGCAGCATAAACTTTTGCCTTTTGAACTCAATGCCCTGACTAATTTACAAGCATTTACAGAATCTCTTGTGGTTATAATAATTTTAACCTAACTGAGACACGGACCTTGGTATCTCTCTCTGGGTTATTCTTGAATGCCTGTTACTGGAAAAGGACTTTGTCCATGTGCTTGGTCTGGTAGTGCAAGGTGTCCTAGGTACCCAAAGGAAAACTGTAAACCTCAAAGTCATCTACCTACCTACACCAACCGAGTACTTCGGAAACCCCATTAGGTGCACATCTTCATTGGGTCAGGTCTTCACAGACTGATCTGAGAGCAACTTCTCAACAGTCTTCACTTACTGGTGTTTAAGGTAGCAATGAATGTCTTCCATCTCTGATGCTGTTTACGGCTTTCTTCATCATGTCAGTAGCTACCTCTTGTTTTCACTACTGTCAGTCACACAAGTCCAGGATGGAGACTCAGGAATACTGTCTCACTCAGATGTAGAAGGATTCTTCATTGCTGTTTCCAAAACAGTTTTGTTTTTGACCAGTCAGGGTTGTTGGCCCTGAGCTGAACCCCCAAAACTGGAGGACCGATGGACCACTCTTAATCTGGCCTCTAGCCTTTGACCTATTTGGCATGGGTGACCCTACCGAGAGCCAAAGCATAAAGCCCTGACACCAGCAACATAGCTCTCCGGGTCATTGAGGCACACAAGCCTCCAAACCCTACGACGAGGTTGTGGTCTCCTTGGAGGATTTCCCATCAGTACACCAGTTGCCGTTCACAAACAGAATTATTATTGTACCATCCTTTGAATCTCTTATACACAAAGTGGACACTTTGTTAAGTATACCTGATACTTAATGCCAGTACTGCATCTAATCAGCCAATCACATGGCTGCAACTCAATGTATAAAAACATTCAGATGTGGTCAAGAGGTTCAGTTGTTGTTCAGACCAAACATCAGAATGGACAAGAAATGTGATCTAAGCGATTACCTATGAAATGATTGTTGGTGCCAGACGGGGTGGTTTGAATAGCTCAGAAACTGCATTTTTCATGCACAACCATCTCTAGAGTTTACAAAGGATGGTGCAAAAAACAAAAAGACACCCAGCGAGCAGCATTTCTGTGACTAGAAATGCCTTGTCAGAGGAGAATGGCCAGACTGGTTCAAGCTGACAAATAACCATGTGTTAGAACAGTGGTATGCAGAAGAGCAGTTCTGAATGCACAGTATGTCAAAGTTTGAAGTGGTTGGAATCCAGCAGTAAAAGATGACACTGGGCTCTGATCTGGCACCTAGTAAATTGGCAACTGCGCAAAGTTTCGCAATGTAACATTGAACAAAACAGACATCAGCCAGAAATCAGAACTAGAATCAGGTTTATTACCACTGAGAAATTTGTTTTTTTGTGGCATCAGTAGATTGCAATACATTGGAAAAGTTCCTGTAGATTCAATAATAAATATAAAAATATATAAGTAATGCAAAAAGCAAAATAGTGAGACATGTTCATGGGTTCATTGTCCATTCAGAAATCTAATGACAAAGGGGAAGAATCTGTTCCTAAAATGCTGAGTGTGTGCCTTCAGGCTCCTCTAGCTCCTCCCTGATGATAGTTATGGGAAAAGGGCATGCCCTGAATGGTAAGGGTCTTTAATAATGGATGCAACACACACAAAATGCCGATGGAACTTAGCGGGCCAGGCAGAATCTACAGAAAAGAGTAAACAGTTGGCATTTCATGACTTGGCCCAAAAACTCTTTACCAAACTTCCTGCCCAACCTGCTGAGATCCTCCAAGATTTAGTGCTGGTGCTCTCAATTTCCAGCAACTGCAGATTTTCTCATTTTTGTGTCCTTAATAATGATGCTGCTTTCTTGAAGCAATGCCATTTGAAGATGCAGTCGACGACGGGGAGGCTCATGTTCATGGTGGAGCTGGTTGAGCTTCCAACCCTCAACAGCAAACTTCCACTCCTGTGCAATGGAGCCTTCATACTAGCAAATGAAGCATCCAGACAGAACACTTCCACGTGACATCTGTCGAAATTTGTAGAAATCTGAGACATCTGTAGCCCAGAGATCACATAGACATTGGAAATCGGGTGGGCATGGGATGCTAGCTGGGGGAAGCACACAGACTGTGATGCAGAGGCATCTGTGTGGAGTAACTAACCGAATCAGCAGGCCAGATCTTGCCTCAGTAGAGATCAGAAACTGTGACATTTGCGGTAATCGTAACAGCTGACAGAATGGAAATCTGTTACTACCTGCGAGGACGTGCATGACAAAACAAAGATGTAATAGCGTCTGTGAATAACATCTGTGAATAAAAGAGCACCGATATGCGCCTTGAAAAATTGTCACGTCAGCTACGTAAGTTTTACCGGTGGGTTATCGCCTTTTACTGAAGGACGCACTGGTTTCCTCTGTTCCTGCATAATGATTTATTCATTTATGTATGAACAGACAGTCTTTTCACTGGGTACTCTGGTAGTGCAGTGGTGAATGCCAGCGATTGCTGACTGTGGTCTTAAGGAGCTTGCACGTTCTCCCCATGACTGCATGGGGTTCCTCCTCCCACAGTCCAGGAACGTGTGAGTTAGGGTTAGTAAGTATGCTGCCGATACATTTGTGGCGGCACGTACACACTGCCCAGTCATTGATTTGACTTAAAACAATGATGAGGACCACAACCTCATCGTAGGGTTTGGAGGCTTGCGTGCCTCATTGACCCGGAGAGCTTGTTGGCTGGAGTCAGGGCTTTATGCTTTAGCTCTTGGTAAGGTCACCTTTGCCAAACGGGTCAAAGGGTAGAGGCCAGACAATAGAGTGGTCCACCGGTCCTCCGGGTTCGGGGGTTCAGCTCAGGGCTGACAACCCTGACTGGTAAGACATTATCCCTGAATTTCCACCTGAAACTTGCATGACTGACAGTAGCCAAAACTGAGCTACTGACGTGATGAAGGAAGCGCTGAACACTGCCAGAGATGGAGGACCTTCCTTGCTGCCCTAAACAGCAGCAGCTAAACAACAGGTAAGAGGACAACACATTATATACGTCAGGCAGCATTAGGGTGGACATGTCAGGCCGAGAATGGGGCAGGAATGAGGAAGCGGCCTGAATGCAAAGGCTGGCTAACTATGGTTATATGCTCTGCCTCATCTGTAGCAATGCAGCGTAATGGTGTAGATAGTGACGAGGGGTGGAGACAGCACAGACCTATTCCCCTGGATACAGCTATTCGATGTAGCACATGGCAATAATAAACCAATGCCGTTCTTTCCTGAAGAAAATGGTGGCACTGAACAACACGACCAAGAATGACATTCTCCAGAACTACTTCTTTCACTTCCTTTACATCATTGTTTCCTTTCAAATGTGGTTCTGCTGCTGTTGGAGCCTCTGATCTACGTAATGGTGATGTATTTTTTGGGCTCATCAGATGACCTTATTTCAGTCGATTTTGAGGTAGAGCATGTACAGGCCCATCTGGTTTTCAAGCCACATCAGTCAGCAACCCACTGGTTTAACCCTAGCCTAATCATCGCACTGCTTACAATCTACCGACCACCACGTTTTTGGGCTGTGGGAGGAAACCGGGACACCGCGAGGAAACCCACGTGGTTATGGGGGGGAACGCACAAGCTCCTTACACACAGTGGTGGGCACTGAACCCGGATCTCCTGTACTGTAAAGTGTATCTAGCACTTTGTTGTCTCTGAGGGGATTTTGTGAAGCATGCGGCCTTGAGGCAAGAAACCTGCAGAACATGATTGACTCCATTCCTTGCTGATCTCACAGGTTATAGCACTGAAGAAAACTGAAATCATCGAGGCGAGGGGATGTCCATTGTCATCTTCCAGCTTCTCATTCACTGCAACCGGAGGAAAGTACCTGTGTGTGACGGTCTGTCTCCCTCACATTGGCCAGAGGAAGGTGTCAATGTGTAATGGTCTCTCTCTCTCTCTCTCTCTCTCTCTCTCTCTCTCCCCCCCCTCTCTCTCCCCCCTCTCTCTCCCCCCCTCTTTCCCCCCCTCTCTCTCCCCCCCTCTTTCCCCCACCTCTCCCTCTCTCCCCCCCACCCCATTCCCAGAGGAAGATGTCAGTGTGCGACACTCCCTCTCTCTCTCTCTCTCTCTCTCTCTCTCTCACTGTTCCCAGAGGAAAGCCCCTGCATTTTGCATAGTCGCTCCCTCTCGATGCTGTCAGTGGATGGTGCTGGTATCGTCCTCTGCTGGGTTTTGGGCAAAGTTTAGTCAATGGTTTGTGTAGTATTGATGCAGGTTTCCACTGTATAGTTCATGTTATAATGTGTTTCTTGTTTGTTATTACTGTGGCTGTTGTAATTTTGCTGATTTGAATGGGGCAAAGGCTAGCTAGCTGTAGAACAGAGTGATCTAGGAATAATGGTGCATAGTTCCCTGAAGGTGGAATCTCATGTGGATAGGGTGGTGAAGAAAGTTTTTGGTATGCTGGCCTTTATAAATCAGAGCATTGAGTATAGGAGTTGGGATGTAATGTTAAAATTGTACAAGGCATTGGTAAGGCCGAATTTGGAGTATTGTGTACAGTTCTGGTCACCGAATTGTAGGAAAGATGTCAACAAAATAGAGAGAGTACAGAGAAGATTTACTAGAATGTTACCTGGGTTTCAGCACCTAAGTTACAGGGAAAGGTTGAACAAGTTAGGTCTTTATTCTTTGGAGCGTAGAAGGTTGAGGGGGGACTTGATAGAGGTATTTAAAATTATGAGGGGGATAGATAGAGTTGACGTGGATAGGCTTTTTCCATTGAGAGTAGGGGAGATTCAAACAAGGGGACATGAGTTGAAAGTTAGGGAGCAAAAGTTTAAGTATAACACAAGGGGGAATTTCTTTACTCAGAGAGTGGTAGCTGTGTGGAATGAGCTTCCAGTAGAAGTTGTAGAGGCAGGTTCGGTATTTTCATTTAAAGTAAAATTGGATAGGTATATGGACAGGAAAGGAATGGAGGGTTATGGGCTGAGTGCGGGCCAGTGGGACTAGGTGAGTGTAAGCATTGGCATGGACTAGAAGGGCCGAGATGGCCTGTTTCCGTGCTGTAATTGTTATATGGTTATATGGGGTGGAGTGCAGATAACAAAAACTGAGCTAAGCTGAATATGCCTGGACTCTTTGAATTTTGTGTTTTATATTCTATGTTTTCCACTCATCTTTTTTGTTGCTGTTTGTGCAATTTGGTTTTTTTTTTGCATGTGAGGGGAATGAGCTTCTTTTTTGAACAGGATTCCTTGGCTTTCTTTGTTTTGTGTCTGTCTGCAGGGATGTCGAACCTTAGGGTTGTATACTGTGTGCGTACTTTGATAATAAATGCACTTTGAATGTATACATAATTATGTGGGGTGGAGACAGCACAAACTGCAAGAAACTATTCCACCCCTCAGAGGGGAAAAAAACTGTCATACATTCAAAGTAAGGGGTTTGAGGTTTCGAGGGGATCTGAGAGGGGACCATGTCGGTGATTAGTGCTGTTCCACAGGGATCTGTTTAGTGATTCTGCTCTTTGAGATTTGTAGAAATGACTTGAATGAGGAAGTGGAAGAGTGAGTGACTAAAAAATAAACTCTTCTCAGGCTTCTAAGCAGGTACCAGTATTGATTATAACAGATGTTTCGATGACAAACTCTGCCGTCTTCATTAGGGATGATGCCTGGCCATGTCTAGTCTGGTGGTAGTCCTGCAGTCTGTCCCTCCTGATTGGTTAGTCCTCATCCAATCAGGTTTTCACTCTCCCACCTTGTTTTCAATCAAATTCCAGTTCTTACTTAGAACAAGACCTTCGTTTTTGTTAAAATTCTTTTCCTTTAGTTTTATTTCAATTACTTCCTTCACCTGGCAGTCCCAAAAGCCATTGGCCTGTAGCTTTGTGCCATCGAAGTCAATCTTATGGCCATTGTGAATGCAATGTTCTTCTACCATTGATCTCTCCAGGTAACCCAAATGGATACACCTCCTGTTCTCCCTGATGCGGGTTTCCACTATACATCCCGTCTGGTTGATATACAATGCTCCGCATTCACAGGGAGTCCTGTAAGCACTGGACATCCTGAGTCCCAGGTCAGCTTTGACCTGCAAAAGCTGTGCCTTGAGCTTCCTGACAGGTTTATGATGGTATTAATCTGGTATTTCTTCAGGATCCTGGTGATCCTTCCAAAAACTATGGAAATATAGGGAAGACAGGCTGAAGGGCCGAGTTCCTTCTCATTGTTCGGTTTCTTGGTTTTCCCGTTGCTCCTTCTAATGGTCCGATTGATTTCCTTCACCATTTGTGGGAGTATCGTGTGTAATCATCTTACTTCCTCAGGGGCACTCTCTGGGTCTGAAATAGTTTTCGCACGGTTTAATCGAAGTAGAAAGAACTGCTGTATGTTGGGCAGTGTAATGGTGGCTGTTATTGTTGAGGTAAAGTCCGTTTGAGCGGGTTTCTGATCGACGTCATGTCCAACTTCCGTCATTTTAGAACGTCCAGGAACAGAAGCAGCCGTTCTCCATCTCCATCGTAAATTGAATGTTTGGTTGTATTTGGGACTGCCTAGTGAAAGAAGCCATTGAAATAAAATTAAAGGAAAATAATTTTAAGTAAGTCGCAGGTCTCACTGTAAGTAAGAACTGGAACTCAATTGTAAACAAGGTGGGAGAGGGTTCAGGGGAGATTTACAAGAATGCTGGCTGGAATAGAGAGCATGTCTTATGAGGAAAGGTTGAGTGAGCTCGGGTTTTCCTCTTAGGAGCCAAAGGTGATTTGAGGGGTATACAAGATGATAGGTGACATAAATAGAGCAGGCATCCAGAGACTTTTCCCCAGGGTAGAAATGGCTAATACGAGAGGAGATAGTTGAAAGGTGATTGGAGAAAAGTATAGGTGAGATCTCAGAGGTTTTTTACACAGAGAACAGTGGGTGTATGGAATGCCCTGCGAAGAGTGGTGGTAGAGGCAGATCCATTAGCAAGATTCTTAGATAAGCACACGGGTGACAGAAAATGGAGGGCTATATGGGAGGAAAGGGTTAGATTAATCTTGGCGTAGGTTAACAGTTGGTACAACATCGTGGCCCATAAGGCCTGTGCTGTTCTCAGAGGGTGGTGAGTACAAGAGATCTTCCCTTCCAGCCATTCTTCTAACTGAAGTCTTGTGGTTGCAGGATTCACAAACCACTGGCCAAAACTTGCGATATGGAATAAAATTCACTATCAGAGAATTTACATGTAAAAAAATAAATAAATCAACATAATATTTTTGTTCTGTACTGTTTTACTCTGTGAATTTATGATGCTAACAATCTCTTCAATGATCCATATCCCAGCCATTGTTGGATACCAGGCTCATATTTGAAATTATGTAGGAACAAAGTCCCCCAACTTCTTGTTCTGGCATCTTCCCCTTCCTTTCCAGTCATGATTAAGTGACTCGGCCTGAAATGTCAACTGTTTATTCCTCTCCAAGGATGCTGTCTGACCTGCTGAGTTACTCCAGCATTCTGTCTGTGTGCTCTGGATTTCCAGCATCTGCAGAATCTCTTGTGCTTACAAAGTCCACCATTCCAAATAGACAACTTTCTTATGCTCCAGGGAAGAAGATGTCAGAGATTAAAACAGCATGGAAACAAACCCTGACCCAACTCAGCCAAGACACTAAGCAAGTCCCATTTCCCACATTTTGTCCATGTCTGCTGTTCCCTCTAAGCTGTGCAGGTGCACGGCGGCACAGTAACTGAGCTCTCCTGAGCACATGGCCTTTGTTACTGCACAGCGCCAATTTGCTTTTCTAAACTGTTAAAATACAGTCATTTTGAAATTATGTTAAACTAATTATGAAATACCCTGCAATTAATTATATGTTAATGAATATAATCCATAAATTCTCTGAATAATAAATGTGCTACAACCTTTACCTTGACTTATTTTAGAACTTCAACATATTTACATTGTTCGTGTTTCAAGTTACAACACTGTTACAAATTGCAAAAATAAACACAGAATGGAAGTCATTCTTAATAAACTGCCAGCTCGCGGAACGCTGATGCTGTCTACAACAACACATTTAAAGCACCAAGCACTTTCCAGACTATATAAAAATTTCCTGCTCAGAGCAATGGTTGTTCTGTAATGGTTGTAAATAATACAATTCAAGGAACAAATTCAAGGAAATAAATGGGCAGACTATTATTTAAATGGGGATAGAATTCAAAGTGCTGAGATGCAACGGGACTTGGGAGTCCTCGTGCAGGATATCCTTAAGATTAACCTCCAGGTTGAGTCGGTGGTGAAGAACGCGAATGCATTCATTTCTAGAGGAATAGGGTATAGGAGCAGGGATGTGATGTTGAGGCTCTATAAGGCACTGGTCAGACCTCACTTGGAATACTTTGTGCAGTTTTGGGCTCCTTATTTAAGAAGGGATGTGCTGACATTGGAGAGGGTTCAGAGAAGATTCACTAGAATGATTCCAGGAATGAGAGGGTTAACATATGAGGAACGTTTGACCGCTCTTGGACTGTACTCCTTGGAGTTTAGAAGAATGAGGGGGGACCTCATAGAAACATTTCGAATGTTGAAAGGCATGGACAGAGTGGATGTGGCAAAGTTGTTTCCCATGGTGGGGGAGTCTAGTACGAGAGGACATGACTTGAGGATTGCAGGGCGCCCATTCAGAACAGAGGTGCGAAAAAATTTTTTAGCCAGAGTATGGTGAATCTATGGAATTTGTTGCCACGGGCGGCAATGGAGGCCAAGTCATTGGGTGTATTTAAGGCAGAGATTGATAGGTATCTGAGTAGTCAGGGCATCAAAGGTTATGGTGAGAAGGCGGGGGAATGGGACTAAAGGCGAGATTGGATTAGCTCTTGATGAAATGGCGGAGTAGACTTGATGGGCCGAATGGCCTGCTTCTGCTCCTTTGTCTTATGGTCTCTAACATTCCCTGTATCCCTCTAAATGAGGGGTTCCCAACCTGGGGACCATGGACCCCTTGCCTAATTGCAGTGGAGTATGGTATTAAGAAGGTTGGGAACCCCTGCCCTAAACCATCCATATCCTTATCCAAATGTCTTTTAGTTGTTGCACCTGGCTCAAGCCAGGTTTTTGGTAGCACAGATACCCCACTGATGTGCTTAAGAGTTTTGTAGTATTGTAGATGCAATTAATAATCTCAATCAGAATCTGAATCATGGCAAGACAGAGGAAGAGCAGCAGAGTGGCCTGACAGGTGACCACTTCCAAAGGGAAAGTACAAGCATGGAGGGTTGAATATTCTCCTTCTGCTCTGCCTCAGAAGAACCTGAACAGCTTTTCTCAGATCCAGGGCTTAACTGAAACAGACATTTCACACAGGAAGCTGTCTGGCATGTGTTCAGGAGCACCATCCTTTTACTGCCAATGGGAGAGAGAGGGAAGGAGGGAAATAATCTCTCTGCTGTCTTTGCAGGTAATTAAAAAGCCCGTTGTAAATAACCCTGTCTGTGAGACCCCAGCTGCCTCTGAGCAGTGAGGCTTGGGATACACACCCAGAGTCCGGAGGAAGTACGTATGTGCAGCAGAGGAGGTTGTTCAAGTTGTAGTTGAAGTGCATGTTTATTCGTCATTTTGCCACCCATGAATACAGCCAAACAAAAGTGTTACTCTGCGGTCAAGGTGCAAAACACGTACCAACGTGGTACAAGGACTTTAGAAAAAGAGGGGCTGTGGGTAACCCTAGGTAATTTCTAAAGTAAGGACATGTTTGGCACAGCATTGTGGGCCGAAGGGCCTGTATTGCGCTGTAGGTTTTCTATGTTTCTAATGGTCTCACACAGAACAAGGAACACAGAGCTCATATAAAATATCCGTAAAATACAAGCATGCAAAAAATATATGGTCCAAGTCCCTGAGTCCATGAGTCTTGCAGCAGTCTGCAGTTGAACACAATACTCTTGTTTTCTGCTGAGTGAACACTAGACTCCAGCATGTTCGCCAGGCCACATTGCCCCCGGCACTATAGGTATGCTCTGTCCGCCAGAGGAAGCGCGATCTCCCAGTGGCCACACATTTTAATTCCACATCCCATTCCCATTCTGATATGTCTATCCATGGCCTCCTCTACTATCAAGATGAAGCCACACTCAGGTTGGAGGAACAACACCACATATACTGGCTGGGTAGCCTCCAACCTGATGGCATGAACATTGATTTCGCTAACTTCCGTTAATGCCCCTCCTCCCCTTCTTACCCCATCCCTTATTTATTTGTTTATTCCCCCTTTTTTTTTCCTCTTTTCCCTTTTTTTCTCTCTCTCTGTCCCTCTCACAATCACTCCTTGCCTGCTCTCCATCTCCCTCTGGTGCTCCCCTCCTCCTTTCTTTCTCCCTAGACCTCCTGTCCCATGATCCTTTCCCTTCTCCAGCTCTGTATCCCTTTTGCCAATCACCTTTCCAGCTCTTAGCTTCACCCCACCCCCTCCTGTCTTCTCCTATTATTTCAGATTTCTCCCCGCCACTTTCAAACCTCTTACTATCTTTTCTTCCAGTTAGCTCTGACAAAGGGTCTCGGCCCAAAACGTCGACAGTGCTTCTTCTGACAGATGCTGCCTGGCCTGCTGCATTCCACCAGCAGTTAGTGTGTGTTGCTTGAATTTCCAGCATCTGCAGACTTCCTCATGTTGTGATCATGGTCTTTCCATGACTGTCAGTGGCAAATTCTCCTACAGAAGTAGTTTGCCATTGTTAACTTCTGCACAGTGTCTTTACAAGTCAGGTGATTATCAATACTGTTCAATGATGGTCTGCCTGCCATCAGTGGCCGTACAACCAGGACCAATTAATTGCTCCCAAGAGCTTAATGTGACCCTGATCAGGGGAGTGGAGGGGGGGCAGGTCACCTTGCCTGAGGGTGATCTGCAGGTTTCTGGTGGGAGGAGCACCTTACACCTCCTTTGCTAGAGGTGTATCCCCACCCTCCCACCCCAGTAACAATGCAGAATAAAGTGTCACAGCCACAGAGAAAGTGCAGTGCAGGTGAATGATAAATTGCAAGAAGACAACGAGGTAGATTGTGAGGTCACGAGTCTGATGACAGTGGGATAGATGCTGAGATTTTACAGCAGGGAAGGGAGCACTCCGATCCATGTTGACCATCGAGTACACATCTATATGACTCCCATTTACCAAACTTTGCTCTGAAGCCTTCAAGCCTTCTGGATACTGAAAAGTTGTGGGAGCCCCTGTTCTGACCATCCTCTCAGGCATTGTACTGCAGAGACTAGTCATCCTCAGGGTATAAAATATCTTCCCTATATTGTCTCTCTAACCCTTTCACTTCTCACCTTAAGCCAGTGCCCTCTGGTTTCTGTTTTGTGTTATTTCCTTAGGAGGTTGGAGAAAAGAGGGAGCAACACACACAGAATGCTGGAGGGACCCAGTGGTCAGGCAACAGCTTGGAAAAGGATCGTTAGCTGACGTTTTGGTCCAAGGCCCTTCTTCAGGACTGGGAAGAAAGGGGGCAAAAACCAAAGTAAGAAGGTCAGGAAAGGAGTACAAGGAGGCAGTTGATAGATGAGGGAGAAGATGGGTGGGTGAGATTGAGGGGATTGACATGAGAACCTGGGAGTTGATTCTCAGAGAAGGCAAAAGAAGGGATCAGATTGGAGAGGACAATGGAATTATGGGAAGGAGGAGAGTTACCAGATGGAGGTGGTGGGCAGCTTGAGAAGGGAAGAGGTAAGAGGGGAGCCAGAATGGGGAATGGAAAAAGAGGGAAGTGGGTTGGGGGAGGAAGCTACTGGAAGTCAGGTTGCCATGATAGCATAGTGGTTAGTCTGATGCTATGACAGCTCAGAATTTATTTCCGGGGTCCTCTGTAAGAGAGTTTATACATTTTTCCCATGTGTGCACGTGTTTCCTCTCACAATCCAAAGGTTGGTAGGTTAATTGGTCATCATAAATTGTTCTGGGGATTGCTGAGCCATGCAGCTCAGTGCTCTCTGGCACACAACATGGGGCTGAAGAGTTCATTACATTCTCCCTGTGACCACATGGGTTTCCTCTCACATTCCACACTGCATCTCTGAATAAATAAAATAAAATTAAAATAATTGCTTAAATCAATGTTAATTGGCCTGAAATTATGATTGTTTATTCCTTTCCTGACCAGCTGAGTTTCTTCAGCATTTTGTGGGTGTTACCCTTGAGTTGCTGCATATGCAGAATTGATAATACGCCTGACACACACATTAGCTGTTGACTCACTCCATGTGAGGATAGGCTTGGGAACTGAATGCCCTTTCAATTGTCTATGTTTCCATATTGCAAGGACGGAATGCCACTTACTAGAGGAGTCAAATATTTTAAAGCTGGACCCCACCCTCTGCCAAGTACAACATCAGACAACACTGCTTTGAAGGAGGAAATTGCAAAGGAATGTCATTTTTTTTCTCTCAGTTTGCCCCCAAGTGCTCCGAATCTGACGAAATGGATTGATTGCATTAGCTGACACCAGTTCGAACACGTTAATGTCTTTGTTATGCATGCCAGCTGTTCACTGAGTCTGAGCCCATTGAATGCATGTCTGCATTCTCAGGTGTGGGACAGGTGCCGCTCCCCAAACACTGGTCCGACCTGCTGAATAGAGCAATGGGGGGAGGTTACACCTCAGTTATTAGGTCACTGTGAAATCTCATCCGGACCACAATGTGCAGAGAGGGCCTCCTTAATTAGGGGGAAGAATGCAATGTGTGGGAGGCAGTTTGGAGGCTTATGACACTAATACCTTCACTGGGTGGGTTAGGCCACACCTGGAGCATTGTGAGCAGGACGGAATTGGAGCCGGTTTCTTATGGTCACAGGTACCAAGATCCGTGCAAATCCGAGACACAGATGATGGGAATCCCAAGCAGTACCGAAACATCAGCTGTTCACCCCCCCCCCCCCTCCTGACTTGTGTGTTAATCTGTGAAGATTTCAACCTTATATCAAGGGTAAAGCCCCCCCCCCAACCATTGAGCACATTGACATGAAACGTTGCCATAGTAAAGCAGCATCCATCTTCAAATATCTCCACCACCCAGACCATGCTCTCTTCCCATCATCAGGTAGAAGGTACAAGAGCCTTAGAACTCACACCACCAGGTTCAAGGACAGTTACTACCCCTCAACCATCAGGCTCTTGAACAAAAGGGGGTAACTACACTCTGGTGTAGTTTTTTAATATTAAACAAAA
Organism: Hypanus sabinus; assembly: GCF_030144855.1. Taxonomy (NCBI): domain Eukaryota; kingdom Metazoa; phylum Chordata; class Chondrichthyes; order Myliobatiformes; family Dasyatidae; genus Hypanus; species Hypanus sabinus. The sequence continues at coordinate 77,054,387 of NC_082723.1, read as the reverse complement.
TGTACTTTATTCAAAAATAAAATTAGGTACAATAAGCCATTCTCAGTCCTTTACAAACGTTTCCATTACAGTCTTTACATTCCCACACTCTGTTATTCCATATTTACATACAGTGGTTTAGGGGTATACACCCCGCCACCCACCCCTCAACTCCCACAGGAGAAGAACCCTAGACTGTGGTCCCCCACCGGGTCCTTGCAGTGGCTGCACCATTTGAGTGTGTCCTGCAGCACGTACTCCTGCAGCCGAGAATGTGCCAGTCGGCAGCATTCCCCCACGGACATCTCCGCGTGCTGGTAGACCATCAAGTTTCGGGCCGACCAAAGAGCGTCTTTCACCGAGTTGATGACCTGCCAGCAGCACTGGATGCTGGTCTCGGTGTGCGTCCCCGGGAACAGCCCGTAGATCAGAGAGTCCTCTGTTACGCAGCTGTTGGGGATAAACCTCGACACAGCCCCTTCCAACCTCCTCCACACCTTCTCCGCGAACCCACAGTGTGCAAAGAGGCTGGTCACCGACTCCTCCTCACTGCAGTCCTCCCATGGGCAGAGGGGTGTGGAGGTGACATTCCGGGCGTACAGGAGGGATCGGACTGGGAGGGCCCCTCTCACCGCCAGCCAGGCAAGGTCTTGGTGCCTGTCAGTGAGGTCTGGCAATGAGGCATTTTGCCAGATGAACTGGACTGTCTGCTCAGGGAACCACCCCACTGTGTCCATCTTGCCCTCTCCTGCAGTGCCTGCAGGACCTTACATGCTGACCACTGCCTGATGGCCCTGTGGTCAAAGGCGTTGACCTGAAAGAACTTCTCTACGAAGGACAGGTATGGCGGCAACGACCAGCTGACTGGGGCGTTGCGCGGGAAAGGGGCCAGACCCATCCTTTGTAGCCAGGACGACGGGTAGAATCTGGGCACATAGTGGTACTTGGTGCCCACGTACCTGGGATCCACACACAACCTGATACAGCCTCACACAAAGCTGGCCATCAGGGTGAGGGCGACATTGGGGACATTTTTTCCCCTGTTGTCCAGGGACTTGTGCATGGTGGTCCGTCTGACCCACTCCATCTTGGATCCCCAGACGAATCTGAAGACGGCTCGGGTGATTTCTGAGCAGAAGGAGCGGGGGACTGGCCTCACCTGCATCAAGTACAGCAGCCCTGAGAGCACCTCACACCTGATGACCAGGTTCTTGCCCGCTATCGATAGGGAGCGGCCTCCCCACAGCCCCAGTTTATGTTTCACCTTGGCAGTACGCTCCTGCCAGTTCCTGTTGCACGCCTCAGCCCCTCCGAACCAGATCCCCAACACCTTCAGGTGATCAGCCCTGATGGTGAAGGGGACGCTGGATCGGTCGGGCCAGTTGCCAAAGAGCATGGCTTCGCTCTTCGTGCGGTTGACCCTGGCCCCCGATGCCTGCTCGAACTGTTCTCAGATGCTGATCAGCCTGCGAACTGACTTCGGATCGGAGCAGAAGATGGTGATGTCGTCCATGTACAGGGAGGTTTTGACTTGTGTCCCTCCGCTGCCTGGCAGTGTCACCCCTCTTATGCCCTCATCCCTCCTGATGGCTTCGGCAAAGGGTTCAATGCAGCACACGAACAAGACGGGGGAGAGGGCAGCCCTGCCTGACTCCAGACCTGATGGGGAAGCTGTCTGTTTCCCACCCGTTGACCTGGACTGTGCTACAGATGTCCGTGTAGAGCACTTCCAGATCCACTTCCAGATTCCCTCCCCAAATCCCATTTTGGAGAGTACATCCGCCATGTACGTGTGGTCTGGGTTACTTCTGGTGTTCCCACAACCAATGATCTCACTTTAAGGACTCCTTATCTTGTTATTTCATGCCCAGAGGAAACCCCACATGATCATGGGGAGAATGTACAAACCCCTTGCAGGCAGTGCTGGGAATTGAACCCGGGTCACTGGTACTGTAAATCATTGTGCTAACCACTACACTACCGTGTGATGGGAATTGAACCCGGGTCACTGGTACTGAAAAGCGTTGTGCTAACCACTACACTACCGTGTGATGGGAATTGAACCCAGGTCACTGGTACTGTAAAGTGTTGTGCTAACCACTACACTACCGTGTGATGGGAATTGAACCCGGGTCACTGGTACTGTAAAGCGTTGTGCTAACCACTACACTACCGTGTGATGTGAATTGAACCCAGGTCACTGGTACTGTAAAGTGTTGTGCTAACCACTACACTACCGTGCGATTTGAATTGAACCTGGGTCACTGGTACTGTAGTGTTGTGCTAACCACTACACTACCGTGCGATGGGAATTGAACCTGGGTCACTGGTACTGTAAAACATTGTGCTAACCACTACACTACCGTGTGATGGGAATCGAACCCGGGTCACTGGTACTGAAAAGCATTGTGATAACCACTACACTATCGTGTAATGGGAATTGAACCCGGGTCTCTGGTACTGTAAAGTGTTGTGCTAACCACTACACTACTGTGTGATGAGAATTGAACCCAGGTCACTGGTACTGTAAAGTGTTGTGTTAACCACTACACTACCGTGTGATGAGAATTGAACCCAGGTCACTGGTACTGTAAAGCATTGTGCTAACCACTACACTACCGTATCGTTTGTTGCTGCAAAAAACACATTTCATTGTAGGTTTAAATTTTGATGTATGTGTGACACTATAAAACTGCAGCCTTTCATCAACCAGTGCCTGAGAAGGATCGTAGACATCAGGTGGACTCACAAAGGAACCAACCAGACACTGTGGGAAAACACCAACCAGGAATCCTTAGAGATGGAAATACGCAGTCAGAAATGGAGGTACACTGACGACACCTCGAGGAAGCCAAGCAACATCACCAGGCAGGCAATAAAATGGAAATCCCAAGGAAAGAGAATAAAAGGAATGTCTAAATAACATATGGAGGAGAGAAATCGAGGATGAAATTAGACAGTGGGGGTACTCCTGGTCCACTCTGGAGAAAGTGGCTCAGGACAGTGGGCAATGGAGACAGGAGGTCATCGATGGTCTGTGCTCCACTGAAACCCAGGGTCCAAGAAGATGTTTGTGTGACAAATAAAACTACTCTCTAAATCATCATCTTCCCATAACGTTCTCTGAAGCAATCACATCCATGGGGATAAGGCATGTAAGTATGCGTCACCAGACTCAAGAACAGTTTCTACCTGCTGTTATCAGACTCTTAAACAGCCCTCCTCTACAATATAAGGGACACATGACCTCATGTCCACCTCATTATGATCTGGCACCTTATTGTCTACCTGCATTGCACTCTCTCTTTAGCTGTAACACTTTATAGATTAAAGATCAGTTTTCTTTCTCACATCTACTTTCAAACATTCAGTGAAATACATTGCTTGCGTCAAATTAAATCAACGAAGATTGTACTGGTGAGCCTGCGAGAATTGCCATAGCACACCTATAGCTCAGAAACCCTAAACCGTGTGCCTTTGAAATGTGGGAGAAAACCAGGGCACCCGGAGAAAACCCCCACACTCACAGGGAGAATGTACTCTCTTCAGGCCTGCGTAGGGTGCTGGAAAGTGCTGGGCTCCAGAGTTTTTAAGAGCACCTAAAATGGTTAATTGTTCTTAATCATTTAGAGTTCCTTGTGCTTTTCTTGAGCAGAGTCGATGGGCCAAATGGCCGAATTTCTGCTCCTGTATCTTATGGACTTGCTCTTTGTTTGCTAAATTAAAAGAGAAAATTGAAAGATTATGGAACATGAACATTGTCCCAACAGTAATATCTACAACTGGTATCACCCCAAAGTCACTACACAGTAGCATTAAACAATTCGGCCTACACAGCAATATTTACGTAAATCTCCACAATACCAAATACCACCAGAGTAATCTGAAGGTTCCTAGTGATTGACAAGCGAGTTGACTTGGCAATGCTCATACCTCAGGTTTTACCAGCTTGAGCTGAGAAATACAAATAATAATGCTAAATACTACAAAGAACATGAGTTATCGAGCCCTTGAAAGTAAATCAATTCAATGTTGTGGCGAGTGAAGTTATCCAGCCTCTCTCTCTGATCATTTAGGTCACATAAGAGAATTAAAAGCAACCATTCCTACATGGACCCAAAACAAAGCAAGAACATTTGCCTTTTAATACAAAGCGCATCTATCAGGTGTTGGAAAATTTAATGCTTACAGCAGGGGGAAAGCTCATGTAACTTTGAATACTTTAGATTATGCAGGTTACAAACATGAACATTATGCATATACACCTACATCCATATAGATATCAATGTATGTACTGTATATAATCTCATAAAGCACTGTTCTGTCTCAGTCTGTAAACTTGAGAGCTGATCGCTGAATAGGGCCACAGTGTACATCAATGTTTGCTTTGGCATAGCTCCCTAGCACGAAACTGGAAATACTTCAGCCAGTGATGGATGTTATTAATGTGGAATGCTGCAAGTCCGATTCACTGGTTTACTGATGACCGCCGGGAGAGCTGTGTGGCCTCAGTTGTAGCAAGGACTGGGTCTCAAGCCTTGCTTGCAGCTGCTCAGGACAGAGACGGTGGAGATGGTCAGAGGCAATGTGGCGTGGTAAACATACTGGAATCAGTACTGCCCTCTGGTGTTCGCTAGGTAGAAGACTGGCTATATTGTGTTCAGCTGCAGACTTCTACAACATTCATGGTTTCAGGGACTTGCACTACTTTTTTGTGTGATTATATTTATTGCTGTCTGATACAGAATGTGCTCTGTGTTCCTCTGTGTGACTGTTGGTACTGTGTTTTGCACATTGTTCCCCGAGTAACGCTGTCTCATTTGGCCATATTCATGGGTATTCATGTATGGTTGAATGATAATTAAACTGGAGATTCAGATTTAATATTTCAGTAATATTTGAGTCATCATATTTACTTGTATGTGTAACCCTCAGGCTTGGCCAGCATGTGCTCGTCTAGGGTAAGACAGCCTCTGGCCCCACCCAACTGAGAAATCTCGTCTGTGTGGATGCTGCACGATTACAAATCTGAACCGCAAAATATCAGACAGTATGCCATATGCAATTAAATGAATGAACTCTATAAATCTTAATCTGAATACAGGGTTAGTAAAGAAAATAAAAAGAAAAAGGGCCCATTTTACGGAAAAACTCAAAGTGCTCGTTGGAGCTGACGAATACGGCCGTTCATCAACAATCAACCTCCTCCCAGTGCCGCTGACCTTCCGACCTTCACTCCCTGTCCACTCTGTCCAGTGGTCTACCAGCTCTCTCCATATGCGTCCTCCTTCTTTCTCTCTCACCGACAAAGGACCGTGAAAATCCCTCTTCCAGACCCCCAAGGAAGAACAGCTCCCCTGTCATTGGCTAACAAGTACCCATTATCTCTAGTCATAACCCAAACATTGCTGCCATTACCTTAGCTTTAGCAGTAAAACATTACAGAGAGGCCATTACATTAGCAGTGAAACCTTACAGCATGTTTTATATATATATATATTGTATGATTAAGCATTCTGTTCATTTAAATAATTCATTCTGGTTTATTTGTATAAATACGTGAATTACATAATCATCAAGCTACAATGTGATACATGTACAGCTCACTTAAAGACCAAGGTTGAGACTCAACTCTCACAGCTCTCTTGTTTTGCTTTTAATTAGTTTAATGTTTTGAATATACAGAATAGAGCTTGAACAGCTTTCTCTGCCACACGTACTTCCTCTGGCCTCAGAGGACGGAACAGCTGCTTAGGGTAGCGTGTGTATCGGAGGCCTCACTTCCCACAGGCAGCTGGGGTTTTTCACTGAGCATAATTTACAACGGGCAATAAAAGGAAGGTGCTCCTGAGCACACGCCAGACAGCTTCCTGTGTGAAACATCTGTTTCAGTTAAGCCCTGGATCTGAAAAATGCTGTTTAGGTTCTTCTGAGGCAAAGCAGGAGAATATTCAACCTTTCATGCCTGCATTTTCCCTTTGAAAGTAGTCACTTGTCAGGCCATTCCCCTGCTCTCCCTCTATTTTGCCATGTTTCAGATTGTTGGTCACAATTACAGTATTGTGCAAAAGGCTGAGGCACATATATACAGTTAGGCTGCCCAAGGCTTCTGCACAGCACCATAGCAATTTTACGTATTGCACTGTTGTTGTTCATCCTTCGGAGTCGAAGACGACCACGACTTCTGTCAGGTGGAGAGTTTGTGGAAGGTGGTGGGTCCGGAGGTGACTGGTGAGGCCAATCCGGGCCCTGAAAGCTCGCCCACATGTGGAACACATGAGGGTAGGTGCTGCAGTGGAAGTGGAGGTAGCTCGAGCCTTGCGTGCGGCACGTTTCCTCTGAGCCTCTGCGGTGCGTCTGATTTCTGCTGCATACGCTCCTTTAGTGGTCCTGCTCCACCAGGTTGGGCGGCCCAGAGCAAGCGATTCCCAGTTACTGGGATTGATGTTGAGGTCTTTGAGGGACACTTTGAGGCAGTCTTTGAAACATTTCTTCTGCCCTCCAACTGAGCGCTTGCCCTGGCTCAGCTCTCCATACAGTGGCTATTTTGGTAGTCGACTGTCAGACATCCTGACGACATGGCCAGCCCATCTGGCTTGGGCTTTCTGTAGGAGGGTGTAGACGCTGTGGGTGCTAGCCCGTTCCAGGACCTCCATGTCTGGGACTTTGTCCTGCCATCGTACGTGGAGAAGTCTGCGGAGGCAGCTCAAGTGGAAGTGGTTGAGCTGTTTAGTGTGTCTGCTGTAGACAGTCCAGGTCTCGCTGGCATAGAGGAGGGTGGTGAGAACCACTGCTCGGTAGACCTTCAGCTTGGTGGTAAGGCTGAGTCCTCTCCGCTCCCATACATTCTCACGGAGTCTCCCAAAGGCGGCACTGGCTTTGGCAATTCTGTTGCTGATCTCTGCATCTATGTTCACCGCTTGTGATAGAGTACTGCCCAGATAAGTAAAGCTGTCGACTGCCAGTAGCTTCTGCCCCTTTACTGTGATGTGTGGTTCCTGGTAGGGCTTTCCGGGTGCGGGCTGGTACATAACTTGGGTCTTTTTGGTGCTGATTGTAAGTCCAAGGTTGTCACAGGCTCGTGAAAGGCTGTCCATTTCTCGCTGCATCTTCTGCTCTGTGCTGGCGTTGAGGGCACAATCATCAGCGAATAAGAGGTCTCTGACGACGGTCTCCTTTACCTTAGTAACAGCCTGTAGACGCCGGAGGTTGAATAGCCCACCGCCAATCCTGTATCTGACGTGTATACCATCCTGACAATCGTGGAAGACATCATTCAGCATAGCAGAGAAGACCATACTAAAGAGTGTAGGGGCGATAATGCATCCTTGCTTCACACCGTTCATCACTGGGAAGGCTTCTGACTCGTCACCATCATCCAAAACTTTCACCATCATACCATCGTGGAACTGCCGAACAATCATGATGATCCTCCCTCTCCCTCTCCCTCCTGACCTGTTGCACTGTACTGCTGCCATAAACAAAAAGATTTGTAACATCAATGAGTGGTGATAAACCTGATTCTGATATGGGTCTCGATTTTGGACTGAGAGTGGAAAGGGGGACAGGAAAAGGAGAATCATGATTGGGAAAAGGGGAAGGATGGGGGGGAGCGAGAAGAACCAGAGATGCATCCTGTAATGATCAATAAACCAATTGTTTGGAATCAAATGACCTTGCCTGCTGTCTCAGGGCTCCCATTTCACCTCCCACCTCCCCATGCTCCACTCCTCCTCTGTCACTTGTCCCACGCCCCTCCTTCGGCACCCCACCCTCACCATTCCCAACATCCTCTCCACGTTGACAAATACAGTGCTGTGCACCCTATATGTGTGCATGAGACTTTTGCACAAGACTGTAGTTGCAACATGAGGACAATGCATGCCTCTGTACCGCCTGTTCTACTTGTATGACCACCGTCAGGGCCCCAAGATTCCTGCTGCTGGCAATCCTGACACCAACATGCACACAACACTGGAGGAAATCAGCAGCTCAGGCAGCAGTGTAAGCAGTCATCGTTTCAGGCCGAAACCCTTCATCAGGAGGGGGAAATCAGAGTAAGAAGGTGCAAGGTGGCAGGAGATTGGTGAAACTGGGAGAGGGGAAGGTGGTGAAGTAAAGAGCTGAGAAAAAGAAACAGGGCTGGAGAAGAGGGAATCTGATAGGAGAGGACAGGCTGCCATGGAAGAAAGGGAAGGGGGAGGAGCACCAGAGGGAGGGGATGGGCAGGTGAGAGAGGGAAATGGGAATGGGGAATAGTGAAGCAGGGGGCAATTACCAGAAGTTCAAGGAATCAATGCTCATGCCATCAGATTGCAGGTCACAAAATTGGAATATAAAGCGTTGCCCCACCATCTGTATACTTCCCCTTAATCTGACCTCCTGAAGTGCAACAGTTCACACTCGCAATTTTTTCTGCTTAAGTACATTTCAAATCTTCATTACATCTTTATTTATTATGGTATCATTACCATAGTAAATTTCCCCTCTGTTCTTCCACCTTCCTTTACTGATTGAAGGAGTTGTACACTCAGTAGTCACTTTGTTAGATTCCTCCTGCTCATGGTCTTCTGCTGCTATAGCCAATCACTTCAAGATTCGATGTGTTGTGTGTTCAGGGATCACTCCAGCATACCACTGTTGTAACGTGTGGTTATTTGAATTACTGTCAGTCTGAACCAGTCTGGCCATTCTCCTCCAACCTCTCTCATTAACAAGATTTTTTCACCTCCAGAACTGCCACTCACTGAATTTTTTTTTTGTTTTCCGCACCAGCCTCTGTAAACTCTAGAGACCGTTGTGCTTGAAAATCCCAGGAGATCAGAATTTCCTAAGATACTCAAACCACCCTATCTGGCACAAATTCCATGGTCAAACTAACTTTCCGATGTTTGGTCTGAACAACAACTGAACCTCTTGACCATGTCTGCATGCTTTTATGCATTGAATTGTTGCCACATGATTGGCTGATTAGATATTTGCACTAACGAACAGGTGTACAGGTGTACCTAATAGAGTGGCCACTGGGTGTATATTGTACAATAACATCATCATAACAAAATGTGTGATTGAGCATAATCTAACAATCTCTGTGGACTCTGGCAAATTTGGAAAATCCTTTTCCACAAATGAAACCACATTTGTCACTCACTTCAGATCTTGCTTACCCACTTTAGTATGTTCAAAGCACATTCATGATCAAAGTATGTATAAATTATATGACCTTGAGATTTGTCTGCTTATAGGCAGCCACAAGACAAGAAACCTGAAAAGAACCCATTAAAAGAAGAGCAACAAACACCCAATGTGCAGAGAGAGGATAAAAAAACTCAAATCATACAAACAATAAAAGCAAGCATCAGCATTCGGAGTGAAAGAGACAGGATTCCTGGAGCAGGCCTGCAGGCTCAGCCCCAGTTCATCACACTGCGGGACAGCTCCACTTCAAGGTTCGATATACTGTAGCACGTTTGAGAAAAAAATGAGTAATGCATACAAAATGCTGGAGGAATTCCACAGGTCAGGGAGAGGAATAAAGAGCCGACATTTCGTGCCGACCCTTCATCAGGTCCACAATTTGTCAGTTAGAATCCACACAGGAAGAAATAAATCCATGTGTTGGGTGGGTCTCTTGTTCGGAGCTTGTAGTTAAATCGAAATGAAGTTTGAGGAAGCAAGACAAATTCTTCCACCCTCCTGAAGGCAGAGAGAATGGGTGCAACAGTTCAGCACTGACAGACCAACTATTCACTTTCTTTCAGACTTCGTTTAGTTCTGACAATTTATTTCATGTTTAATTCATTTTACTCCATTTCATTATTGGATAGGCCTGGTTCTTACCAGTGCAATAATAACTACTGGAAGTGCAGTTGTGAACATCCCCTTTGTTCTTCCCCTCTCTCCCCCTTCTCACCAAGTTAAAACAGTTTTGCTTTCTAAATATTCCCAGATCTGACAGAAGGCCATTGACCCAATAAGTTAACTCTGTTTCTCTCCCTGTAGATTCACTTGCCATGTTGAGGATCAGGGACTGGAGATTAGAGGCCTGATATCTGTGAGTCTGGGGCCAAGGCCTGGAGACATGGAGGCCTGTCTGAGCATGTGAATGGGTGGGTGGATAGGATGACAGGAAAGGGGCTTGTATTACTGTTGATAAACCTGAGAAATTCTGCAGTTGTAGGAAATCTAAAACAACACACAGAACTGATGATTAATTTGCATGTTGAGCCTGTGGTGAGAAAGGCAAATGCAATGTTAGTATTCATTTCGAGAGGAATAGAATATAAAAGCAAGGATGTAACGTTGAGGCTCTATAAGGCACTGTCAAGGCTTCACGAGGAGTACTGTGAGCAGTTTTGAGCCCCTTATCTAAAAAAGGCTGTTTGGTAGTGATTTAGATAATGGAATTGATGGCTTTGTGGCAAAGTTTGCGGATGATATGAAGATAAGTGGAGGGGTAGGTAACGCTGAGGACTACAGCAGGAAGATTGGAAGAATGGGTGAAAAAGTAGCAGATGGAATACAGTGTTGGGAAATGTATGATAATGCATTTTGGTAAAAGGAACAATAGTGCGGACTGTTATCTAAATGGGGAGAAGGTTCAAACATCAGAGGTGCAGAGGGACTTAGGAGTCCTTGTGCAAGACTTCCAGGAGGTTAATTTACAGGTTGAGTCTGTGGTAAAGAAGGCAAATACAATGTTGGTATTTATTTCAAGGGGAATTGAATATAAAAGCAAGAAGATAATGCTGAGGCTTTATAAGACACCAGTCAGGCTGCACTTGGAGAATTGTCAACAGTTTTGGGATCGATATCTCAGAAAGGATGTACTGTCATTGGAGAGGGTCCAGAGGAGGTTCATGAGAATGATTCCGGGAATGAAGGGGTTAACATGTGATGAGTGTTTGGTACCTTTGGGCCTGTACTCAATGGAATTTAGAAGAATACGGGGGGATCTCATTGAAACCTACTGAATGTTGAAAGGACTGGATAGGGTGAATGGGAGAGGATGTTTCCTATGGTGGGGGTATCCAGAGCTAGAGAGCACGGCCTCAAAATTGAGGTGTGACCTTTTAGAACAGAGGTACATAGAACATAGAACATACAATAGTACAGCACATTACAGGCCCTTCGGCCCACAATGTTGTACCAACCCTCAAACCCTGCCTCCCATATAAACCCCCACCTTAAATTCCTCCATATACCTGTCTAGTAGTCTCTTAAACTTCACTAGTGTATCTGCCTCCACCACTGACTCAGGCAGTGCATTCCACGCACCAACCACTCTCTGAGTGAAAAACCTTCCTCTAATATCCCCCTTGAACTTCACTCCCTTTACCTTAAAGCCGTCCTCTTGTACTGAGCAGTGGTGCCCTGGGGAAGAGGCACTGGCTGTCCACTCTATCTATGCCTCTTAATATCTTGTACACCTCTATCATGTCTCCTCTCATCCTCCTTCTCTCCAGAGAGTAAAGCCTTAATCTCTTAATCTCTGATCTCTGATCATAATCCATACTCTCTAAACCAGGCAGCATCCTGGTAAATCTCCTCTGTACCCTTTTCAATGCTTCCACAATCCTATAGTGAGGTGACCAGAACTGGACACAGTACTCCAAGTGTGGCCTAACTAGAGTTTTATAGAGCTGCATCATTACATCGCATCTCTTAAACTCTATCCCTCGACTTATGAAAACTAACACCCCATAAGCTTTCTTAACTGCCCTATCTACCTGTGAAGCAACTTTCAGGGATCTGTGGACATGTACCCCCAGATCCCTCTGCTTCTCCACACTACCAAATATCCTGCCATTTATTTTGTCCTTCCAAAGTGTACCACCTCACACTTCTCTGGGTTGAACTCCATCTGCCACTTCTCAGCCCACTTCTGCATCCTATCAAAGTCTCTCTGCAATCTTTGACAATCATCTACACTATCTACAACACCACAACCTTTGTGTCGTCTGCAAACTTGCCAACCCACCATTCTATCCCCACATCCAGGTCGTTAATAAAAATCATGAAAACAAGGGGTCCCAGAACTGATCCTTGTGGGACAGCACTAGTCACAACCCTCCAATCTGAATGTACTCACTCCACCACGACCCTCTGCTTTCTGCAGGCAAGCCAATTCTGAATCCACATGGCCAAACTTCCCTGGATCCCATGCCTTCTGACTTTCTGAATAAGCCTACCACGTGGAACCTTGTCAAATGCCTTACTAAAATCCATATAGATCACATCCACTGCACTACCCTCATCTATATGCCTGGTCACCTCCTCAAAGAACTCTATCAGGCTTGTTAGACATGATCTGCCCTTCACAAAGCCATGCTGACTGTCCCTGATCAGACCATGATTCTCTAAATGCCCACAGATCCCATCTCTAAGAATCTTTTCCAACAGCTTTCTCACCACAGACGTAAGGCTCACGGGTCTGTAATTACCTAGACTATCCCTACTACCTTTTTTGATCAAGGGGACAACATTCACCTCCCTCCAATCATCCGGTACCATTCCCGTGGACAACGAGGACATAAAGATCCTAGCCAGAGGTTCAGCAATCTCTTCCCTCACCTCATGGAGCAGCCTGGGGAATATTCCATCAGGCCCTGGAGACTTATCCATCCTAATGTATTTTAACAACTCCAACACCTCCTCTCCCTTAATATCAACATGCTCCAGAACATCGACCTCACTCATACTGTCCTCACCGTCATCAAGTTCCCTCTCAGTGGTGAATACTGAAGAGAAGTATTCATTGAGGACCTCGCTCACTTCCACAGCCTCCAGGCACATCTTCCCACCTTTATCTCTAGTCAGTCCTACCTTCACTCCTGTCATCCTTTTGTTCTTCACATAATTGAAGAATGCCTTGGAGTTTTCCTTTACCCTACTCACCAAGGCCTTCTCATGCCCCCTTCTTGCTCTCCTCAGCCCCTTCTTAAGCTCCTTTCTTGCTACCCTATATTCCTCAATAGACCCATCTGATCCTTGTTTCCTAAACCTCATGTGTGCTGCCTTCTGCCACCTGACTAGATTTTCCACCTCACTTGTTCATGGTTCCTTCACCCTACCATTCTTTACCTTCCTGACCGGGACAAATTTATCCCTAACATCCTGCAAGAGATCCTTAAACATCAACCACATGTCCATAGTACATTTCCCTGCAAAACATCATCCCAATTCAAACCCGCAAGTGCCAGCCTTATAGCTTCATAATTTGCCCTTCCCCAATTAAAAATTTTCCTGTCCTTTTCTGTGATAATGCTAAAGGCCAGGGAGCAGTGATCACTGTCCCCCAGATGTCTCCCAGTAAGGAGGAAATGTTTTTAGCCAGAGAGTAGTAAATCTGTGAAATGCTCTGCCACAGACCGTGGTGGAAGCCAAGTCTGTGGGTATGTTTAAGGTGAAGTTGACAGTTTCCTGATTGGTCAGGGCATCAAAGGATATGGAAGAAGGCAGGTGTATGGGGTTGAGTAGGATTTGGGATCAGCCAATGGGGAAATGGCCTAGTTCTGCTCCTATGTCTTGTAATCTTATGGTTTAAAGTGCCAGAGGAACTCAGAGATCATGAGGAATCTATGGAAGTGAATAAATGAATACCCTATCTACACGCTCATAAATTTGTATACTCTATCAAATCTCTCTTCATTCTCTTACATTCAAGAGAATGAAAGTCCAGCCCATTCAGACTTCCCTGATAACTCAGGTCCTCAAGTTCCAGCTTCATCCTTGTAAATTTTCTCTGTACTCTTTCAATCTTATTGATAAGATCCTAGAATGTATTGGTTGTTAACTCAAATAAAGTTTTTCACTGTATGTTTCCATGTAAGTACTGTGGCGGGTGGAGGTATGTCTCTACCAAAGGAGGGGTAAGGTGCTAACCTGCAGGTCACCCTTGTGCAAGGTGTAGCACCTGCTTAGCCCCTTCCTCCCAATCAGGGTCATGTGAAGCCATGGGAGCAGCTGGTGCAGATCACAAGTCCTGGTTGTGTGACCATGACGCCAGGCAGACAATCTCTGAATAGGATTGATAATGACTGGGGTCATCCAGTAAATTCACTGCCCAGAAGAAGGCAATGGCAAACCACTTTGAGAGAAAAATTTGGCAAGAACAATCATGGTCATGGAAAAACCATGATCGCCCACGTCATACAACACTTCACATAATGATGATGTCATACGACACAGCACATAATGATGATGTCATATGACACAGCACATAATGATGAAGATGATAACTGTGTAAAAGTCCTGATCACATGAAAAAAAATTCTGTAAGGTAATAAAAACACAAAATGCTGGCAGAACTCAGCAGGCCAGACAGCATCTATGGGAGGAGGTAGTGACTATGGGAGAAGGAACCTCCTGATGAAGGGTTTCAGCCCGAAATATCGTCACTACCTCCTCCCATAGATGCTGTCTGGCCTGCTGAGTTCTGCCAGCATTTTGTGTTTTTATTTATTTCCAGCATCTGCAGATTCAGTCGTGTTGTCTGTAAGGTAATGATGCTTTGAAAAGTAATGAAATGAAAATTTTCCAAATATATAAAAAAGTATAAAGATCTGTAAACAGTAAAAAATGTTGGAGGAATTCAGCAGGTCAGGCAGTATCGATGGAAAAACATACAGTTGACATTTTGTTCCACCAGCACTCTGTGTGTGTAAATCAAATGAGTATTTGGAATGACCACCCTTTGCCTTTAAAGCTACATCTTAAGTACTCTTAGGTACACTGTCATGCAAGTTTAGAAGAAAATTAGCTAGTAGGTTGTTCCAAGCATCTTGGAGAACCTGCCACAGTTCTTCTGCAGAGTCTGGTTGTCTCGCTTGCTTCTGTCTCCCCAGGTAATCCCAGGCAGCCTCATTGATGTTGAGATCAGGGCTCTGGGGAGGCCACACCATCTGAAACTAAATCAGAAATCTAGAGTGCCTAAGGCCTTTGCACAGTCTTTGTACATGTGATAAATAAATCTGAATCTCAGTATTTCCAGCATTCTTTGTCTCACTTTGGATTTCCAGCTTCTGCTACATGAAGTCACCATCTTTTCTGAGATTTCTTCGGCTATAACAACTATTGATCTTTATCATTAGCAGTAGTGATGGCCAGAGGGATAACTAGTAATAATTGTGCCATTTGATAATAATCGAAAATCAAATATCACAGATGCTAGAAACCCAACATAAAGCCAAGAAATACTCCTAATCCTCAACCACTTGTGACTCTTCTGACTACACGTGATATAGATACAACGCAGGCAACTATTTCATCCATCAAGGGAGATCCATTAAAACTTTTAAGGTAATTATGTATTTTTAAGCTTTTAGAATTAGGAGCAGAAGTAGATTCTAGGCTTGTCAAACCCAGCAACATGGTGGTATCATACACATGGGCAACACACACAAAAGACTGGAGTAACTACCGTGGGATACGTGCACCCTGCTTAAAGTAAACCTGAAGTTACACCTGCGTTTTGGACTTCCAGGTCTTCCTTTGAATTATTTAATGCTCTGAAGTTTCAGAACATAACATTGGTTAGGAACAGCTTCAGTTGAGCTGCTGCCTTGCAGCATGGCTGACTCGGGTTTGATGCTGACCTCACTAGCTCTCTGTGTGGAGTCTGCATATTCTCCCTGGTTTTTGCTGGGTTCTCTGGTTTCCTCCCACATCCCAACGAGTCATCACTGCAAATGGCCCCCAGTGTGCAAGTGGTGGGAATGAGTGATGAATGTAAGTGGGTGGCTATTGGTCAGCATGGAATGCATTGTCGTAGAACACTACAGCACAGAAACAATCCCATCTGCCCATCTAGTCTGTACTGAACTATGAACCTTCTTACTCCCATCAACCTGTACTGGGACCATCGTCCTCCACACTCCTTCCATCCATGTACCTATCCCAACTTCTCTTAAAATGTGAATTCAAACCCTCATCCACCACCTCTGTTGGCACTCTCACCACCCTCTGAGTGAAAATGTTCCCCCTCATGTTCCCCTTAAACATTTCACCTTTCACCCTTTAGGCATGAAACAAATATAACCGCATTTGTCACTCACTTTGACTCAGTTGGCCAAGGTTTTATATCTTTCCTTAACTCTTTCTATGACAAGATAATGGTGAGGCAAGCACCTAAAACTTTCATTGAACCTAGAAGATAGAACAGTACAACATAGGAACACAATGTTGTGTTGAACCAGCTAAAAGGCAAAGCAAAAAACACCCAAAGTCCAATCCCTCCTACCTACACAATGTCCACATCTTCCTCACATCCAGGTATCTATCAAAATGTCTCTTTAAAAGCCTCTAATGTATTTGCCTCTGCCACCATACCAGGCAGCACATTCCAGGCATTCACATCTCTCTGAGTAAAAAACTTGCCCCTCACACCTCCATTGAACCTACCCCCTTTTACCCTCTGGTATTAGCCATTTTAACCCTGAAGAAAAATATACTCCCTGTCTACTCTGTCTATGCCTCTCATAATCTTGTAAACCTCTATCAGATCTTCCCTCAGCCTCTGCCACTCCAGAGAAAACAACCCAGACTCTCATGATAACACTTGCCCTCTAAACCAGGCAGCATCCTGGTAAATCTATTCTGCTCCCTCTCTAAAGTTTCATCATCCTTGCTATACTGGGGCGACCAAAACTGTACGCAATACTCCAGATGTGGTCCAACCAGAGTTCTATAAATTTGCAACATAACCTCTTGATTTTTGAACTCAGTGTCTCGACTAATAAAAGCAACCATTGCATAAGTCTAACCCTTAACTACTCTATTGACCTGTGTAGCCACGTTCAATGAGCTATGAAGCAAGTTCTCTCTGCTCAGGAACAAGTCTTGCCAAGTTCTTGAAGCAAGTAATGTCTGCTGATAGAGTCTGCTAAGCCATGCAATGCTTTCTCAAGATAAAACAGTGGCAGAAAATGCAGTAAGTGTCGAATGGTACCAGTTTTGTACAAACTTTTAACAAAGACCTCCGTCAGTCAGGGTCGACCATGGATATTGTGACCTAGTTGTCTAGATACGCAAGCCTGGGCAGTACGATATGGAGAGCAAGCTGTTGTCCATTAACAAGCTCTCCTTCTCCACACATCTGATGAACCCAAAGGAACAGCAGAGATCCATATAGTTAAGCAGCAGTGGCATCACAGAAGTTGCCAGTCAACATTGAACTCAACAAAGGACTGACTTTGTGACTCCAGCTCTGGCTTTTTCCCTCTCAAAGCCTTTTCCATGAGTGGGCGTAGCCGCAAGACAGTGGATATTTGAGATCAGAGTTTTCCTTCTCCTAGGTGAGCTGCTAACCATAGCTGACTGGCCCCATTTGCCCAAAGCAACTGGTTTTAAAGTGCCAGAAACCCACCTTTGTCCCTTCTCCTGTCAGTAGAAACGATTCTGCTGGGCTTAGTAGCTGAATTGCACATGAAAGCCAGGAGATGGACTTGGTTGTCGGAGGTTATTTGAGGCGCACGCCATTGGGAACATGTCATAGGCAGTGGGAGCTTCTACCTTCCCTGGCTATAACAACCTTAAGCAACCTGTAAACTATTCATCCTTATCATTAACAGTAGTGATGACCAGAGAACTGGGAATAATCGTGCCATTTCATAATAATCAAAATTTAAATACTGCAGATGCTAGAAACCCAAAGTAAAACTGGGAATTGCACAACTATCTGGGGAAGCATCTGCTGAGTTAGTGCTTCAGCATTTGTTGCTCTGTTCACTCGGCATTATGTATGTCAGCAAGTTACAGAGAGCACAACTGTAGATCATGAGGCATACTTCATCCAGAAGGGACAAGATTTCTGGCCTGCCAGTCAACTCTCCAAATTATGCAGCTTTACAAATTCTAGATGCATGACTCAGGGCCAATGTCTGATCTCTCTGGATGAGTCATTGAATATACAAAGGCAGAGTGAGGCAGATTTTTCAACATTGAAGGGACTCCAGACTAACAGAGTCGTGAGGCACCAAGGTAATGTAGCAGTCAGTGCAACACTATTACAGCTCAGCACAACGTGGCGATCAAAACGCAGTTCTGATACTGCCTGTAAGGTGTTTGTACGTTTTCCCCATGACTGCATGGAATTTCTCTGCGTGCTCCAGTTTCCGCCAACATTCCAAAGGTGTAGGTTAATCAGTCAAATGGATGTAATTGGGTGGTGTGGGCTCATCACCTGTTGCTGTACAGTTTCACTAAATAATCTCCTGGGTGTTCTGGTTTCCTCCCACAGTCTAAAGATGTACCAGTTAGTAGGTTAATTGGTCTTTGTAAACCATCCTGTCATGAGGCTGAGGTTAAATCAGTGGTTGGTGCAACAAGGTGCCTGTTCAACGCTGTCACTCTAAATAAATAAAATATTTAAAATGAACTACTCAGAATGGGCAGGAGGGTGAACAGGTGGCCTTTACTGAATGGCTAAGTAGGGACTGAACCTCATGCTCCTAATCCTCAACCATTGGTGAGTCCTTCAGCTGCACATGACATGGGTACAACACAGGCAATTATTTCACCTGCCAAGGGAGTGGGGGGGGGGGGGGTCCATTAAAATTTTCAAAACAATTGTGTATTTTTAAGCTGTAAGAATTAGGAGCTGAAGTCGACCTCTTGGCTTGTCTAACCCAGCAACACGGTGGAGTCATGCACGTGGGCAACGCACACAAAATGCTGGAGGATCTCAACAGGTCAGGTAGCATCTGTGGAAATGAATAAACAGTTGGCTTTTTGGGCCAAGACCCTTCACAACCCAATTTATCTGCCTCTCCTCATACTTACTAATCACAAACCTATCAACCTCTGCTTTAAATATACCCAATGAGTTGCCTCCACAGACATATGTGGCAATGAATTCCCCAGATTCACTATGCTCTGGATAAAGTAATCCCTCCTCATCTCTGTTCTACCAGGAAGTTCTTATATTCTGAGGCTATGCTGTCTGGTCCTAGACTCCCCACTATTGGAAGCATTAGGATCCAGTAGGAGTGAGGTCCTATGGGTGACCAGAGCCTTCACCAGTGTGGCTGACAGACGCATTGTTGGAGATTGCAACATCGACACAGCAGTATAGACTGCTGTCAAAATAAGCAATGCTGCTGACTCTAATGAGCAGTTGGTCTTGCCTCTCACTGTGGCAGGAGTGATACCCCTCTCTTCCTTGTTTGTGAGGGAGAGAGCCTGTGCCATGTTGAACAGTTGGGTGGACAGTGGTTTACTTTGATGGACCCTGACTCTTTGCTGTTGCTTGCACGGTGGCTGATGTATGTGGGGGGGGGGGGGGGGTTGATACTTTGCTGTTGGTTGTGTATGGCGGGGGGGCGCCTTGGGGTTCAAATGTTTTTTTGTCATTCATTCTTTGGGGGTTTCTTCTGTTTGGTAAATGTCAGTGAACTTCAGGTTGTATGCATTTTCTGATTTTACCTGAACCATTGAAACATTGCGTGAAAATTGAGAGCAAAGCAAGTGGACAGAGACCTTTCATTGACTATGTGTAATGTAACTTACATAATCAAAGTTTAGGGCAATTGTGCATGAATAGAGGAAGGGAGCAAGAATCATGGCAATGGTTGCTGAGCTGGGGTTGGGGTTCTCCTTGGAGTAAAGAGTCTTGAGATTTGTTAGAGTGGACAAAAACCACAGCTGGCTTAGGGAGGCTGGGTAGAGTGAAGCAGATGCCAAGAGTGGTTGGCCCAATTTCCAGAGGACATAGATATAGGAAAGTAGTCAAAAGTTACATTTAGGACAGAGAAGAGCAACTCCTTTAGTCCAAGAGTGATGATAACACCATCAGAATTTCAAAAACCAGATCAGTTCAGTTGCTGAGAAGGGAATTGCAAAGTTCATGGGCTATGACGAAGGAGATGGAATGCAGGGTTGAGGAAATCATTTCATGGATAATTAGCACAGTCTTGATAGACTGAATGGCCTCCTTCCACACTGCAATAATTCCATGAGTTGTTGTCTGATCTAAACCCATGATGTAATGTGCAAATCGAACTCTTATTTGTCAAATCAATTTCTACCAAACAATAGTCATCAGCACATATATTGTACATATACTGCTGCAAAAAAAAATTTCATGACATATGTGAGTGATGATAAACCTGATTCTGATATGAGTCTCTATTGTGGACTGAGAATGGGAAGGAGGCAGGGACAGGGGAATCATGGTTGGGAAGAGGGGAGGGAACGGGAAGCAGCAGAGAGACATTCTGTAATGATCAATAAACCAATTGTTTGGAGTCAGAATATGTTGCTTGGTGGCACCTCTGCCACCTCTCCACACATCTCTCATGGCACTCAACCCTCTCCACTCCCAATATCCTGATTTCCATTCCCTCCAGATTTACAAGCTCACTTCCCACTCCACATTGACAGATACACTGTAAATGTGCCTAAGACTTTTGCACAGCACTGTATTTGTAAAAGTACATGGTGAATAAAGTTCATGCTTGATTCTTGATCCTTAATAATAAATTCCAGAATTTTCCCGATGACAGTTGTTCAAGGGTTTGACCTACTTTTGTCTCCCTTCTACCTTGAATGCATTTAGCTTCTCACTGATATAACCTCAGTGGCTGCGTTATTAGGTACACCTGTACAGCTGCTTGTTAATGCAAATATCTAATCAGCCAATCGTGTGGCAGCAATTCAATGCATACAAGTATGCAGACATGGTCAAGAGGTTCAGTTGTTGTTCAGACCAAACATCCGAATGGGGAAGGAATGTGATCTAAGTGACTTTGACCGTGGAATGAATGTTGGTGCCAGACAGGGTAGTCTGAGTATCTCAGAAGCTGCTGATCTTCTGGGATTTTCATGCCCAACAGTCTCTATTATTTACAGAAAATGGTGCAAACAATGAAAAAAAAAATTCAATGAGCCGCATTTCTTTAGCGAAACACCTTGTTAATGAGGGAGATTAGACAAGAATGGCCAGATTGGTTCAAGCTGACAGGATGGTGACAGTAACCATGTGTTACAACAGTGGTGTGCAGAAGAGCATCTCTGAATGCACAACATGTTGAACCTTAAAGTAGATGGGCTACAGCAGCAGAAGACCACACCAAGTTCCACTCCTGTGGCCACTTTATTCAGTATATTCCTGTACCTACGCGAGTAGCCACTGATGGCACACACAAATAAAAAGGAACTAATTAGCTAGTTGTCAGTATTACCATGCCAGAGACCTGGCTTCAATTCCACTGCTGTCTATGAGGAGTTTATACATTCACTCTGTGACTGTGTGGGTTTCCTCTGGGTGCTCTGGTTTCCTCCTACATTCCAAAGACATGTGGGTTGGTAGGTTAATTGGTCACATATGTGCACAGGCTCATTGGGCCGTAAAGCCTTGTTATTGTGCTGTATCTCTAAATCAAATGGGATAGAACTAGAAACAGATGAATAACAGTGCACCCTTTTGCACATTATATTCGCATAAAACACCTTCTCTGCAAAACTTTGGTCTGTTCATTGCAGAGTCTGTCATCCTCTGGGGACACCTATCAGGAGCACCATGTACACAGGGTCCTTAGTATCATCAAGAATCCCACCCCTCCATCCAGCATCCTCTTTGACTTCCTACCATCAGGCAGGAGACTCCGATGCACAAAGACAAAAACGGTCAGGATTGGAAACAGTTTCTTCCCTTGGGCAACTAGGCCCCTGCAGCATCACATTCAAAGTGGCACTGGATAAACTGATCAGTACCTGACAATATGTAATTCATGCACTTTAGTTTGTTTATGAATAATTTATTTTTACCTTCCTGAGTTACTGTCTGTGTACTATAGTGCTCTACACCCTGGTCCATCAATAGGTTCACGCAGCTTGACGCGTACCCCCTACCCCGCATCGCAGATATGGTCAACCAGATAGCTCAGTACAAGGTGTACTCGACAATAGATCTGAAATCCGCTTATCACCAGTTCCCCATCCGCCCAGAGGACCGCCCCTACACTGCCTTCGAGGCGGGCGGCAGGCTCTATCACTTCCTGCGCGTCCCCTTCGGTGTCACGAATGGTATCTCTGTCTTCCAGAGGGAAATGGACCGGATGGTGGACCAGTGCCAACTGAAGGGCACATTTCCCTATCTGGATAACATCACCATCTGTGGTCACAACTAGTCGGATCACAACGCCAACCTCCAACGATTTCTCCAAGTGGCCGAAGCTCTGAACCTTACTTATAACGGGGACAAGTGTGTGTTCAGAACCACCCGACTCGCTATCCTTGGGTATGTCATGGAGAACGGGGTCATTGGCCCTGATCCCGACCGTATGCGGTTAGAACTTCCTCTTCCCACCACCCTCAGAGCCCTCAGACAGTGCCAGGGCTTCTTTTCCTATTACGCCCAATGGGTCCCCCATTACGCAGACAAGGCCCACCCCCTGGTCAAGTCTACCACATTTCCCCTCTCTGCCGAGGCCCGCGCAGCCTTCAGCCGCATTAAAGGGGACATTGCCAAAGCTACGATGCATGCGGTGGACGAGACCATTCCCTTCCAAGTAGAAAGTGACGCCTCCAATTTCGAGCTGGCTGCTGCCCTCAATCAGGCAGGCAGGCCAGTAGCATTCCTTTCTCGTACCCTTCAAGGCCCTGAAATTCAGCACTCCGCGGTGGAGAAAGAAGCCCAGGCCATAGTGGAAGCTATTAGGCACTGGAGGCACTATCTCGCCTACGTCTCGGAGAGTTATTGATGGTGCACCAGAGAAATGTTGTCTTGTTTGATGATATACATCTATATAGCTAAATAGCAATAAACTTGACTTGACTTTACTTGATATGATGAGAAGTGTGTGACCTTTATCTCACCTCTGCCAAACCCTACAAATCAGACAATTTAATGAACATAATCTCTAAAGTAAAAAAAATTGCCCAAACCGAAAAGCTCAGAATGAATAAGTGGTTAAAATAATAACCGAACACTATATTTACATCATCGAGAGTGTATGAACTCATTTAGAAAGGTCACCGACAGTGCTTAACTACAGATATTGTTAGTGAGTCATCGTCATGGGGCTGAAAGATTCTGCACAGATCCATTACTTCTTAGAGCGGCAAAGTACCTAAATTCAACCACATTTGAGCCAATTTAGGCAGAAACCATCTTGATTTCACTAACCGAGGTTTAGTTTTGTTTTGACTAAGTCCTTGCCACTTCAGTGAAGTCTCTATCACATTGCTCATTTTCAAGATTCCCTCGAATTTTAAAAAATGGTCTAATTTGCTGAAAGATCAGCTCAACAGAACATTCATAAGTTATTTGGCACGGCAGCAGCAAAGCAGTTAGACACTAATTCACCTTGGGGTGTCAGAGTTCGGAGTTCATTCCTCCCCATGGAATGCCAAAGTTCAAAAATGTACAGGTTAGTAGGTTAATTGGTCATTGTAAATTGTCCCGTGATTAGGCCAGGGCTAAATCAGCAGTGTCAGAGGTTGTTGAGGAATGGCTCAAAATGCTGGGAAGGCCAACTCCGCGCCATATCACTAAATAAATAATTAAGAAATTTTCTCTGGGAATATTTAGCATATTTGGGAATTGTGCATATGTAGAGATTAATCGCTGCTGCCATCAAATAGAAAGTAAAGGAGCCTCAGGACTCACACCACCAGGTTCAGGAACAGTTACTACCCCTCAACCATCAGGAAGGAGGTACAAGAGCCTCAGGACTCCCACTCTCAGGTTCAAGAACAGTTACTACCCCTCAACCATCAGGCTCCTGAACACTTGCTCATCCATTGAGATGTTCTGACAACCAATGATCTCATTTTAAGGATTCTTTATCTCATTATTTCATGTTCTCATTATTTATTGCTATTTATTTATAGTTGCATTTGCACAGTTCTGCACTCTGCACTTCTGCACTCTGGTTGATCTTTCATTGATCCTGTTATTGTTACCTTTCGATAGATTTGCTGCGTATGCCCACAGGAAAATCAATCTTGGGGTTGTATGTGGTGACCTATATGAACTTTGATAATAAAATTTACTTTGACTTTGATCTTTGACCCAATTATGGAAGCAATGGATGAGGCCAAAGAGTAATTCTACATTCCCAGGCCTGAGGTCCAACAACAAGTGATGCCATTGTGGAATTGTTGTTTTTCTTATAGATTAACTTCCTTATGACTTGCTTGCAATCTTTATATAATCACCCATTTACATGTAATCGCTTGGTGAATTTCCCAGTAACTGCGATAAAGCTGATACCACATTTTCTAGAAGCTTCTTAGTTGTCCTGCAGCAGGTGTCACAGTACTTGACGGATCTCTGGAATGTTGTTTTCTCAAGTCTCAGTATGAGATGACCACAACTACTTTCCATTGTCTTATCTGTTCAGTCTTTGTTCTTGTAACAGTTAATAAAAGAACCGTACTTGCACAGCACTTTCTCTAGCTGTTCTCTAGCTGTTATTCTGCATAGTTGTTGTTTGATCTTGAACCTCAGGGCACTGTGTAATGATCTGATCTGTATGGGCAGCATGTAAGACAAGATTTTCTGTGCATCTTTGTACCTTGACTTATAGACTACAGCAAAGAAACAAGCCATTTGGCCCATCTAGTCCATGTTAAACTGTTATTTTGCCATGTTCCCTCATCCCACACCTGGACCATAACCTTTCATATCTACCTAACCCATGTAATTACCACAATGTCCCTTAAATGTTGAAATCAAACCTTCATCCACCACTTCCACTGGCAGCTCGTTCCACACTCCCAGCACTCTCTGTGTTCCTCTCATGTTCCCCTTTAATATTTCACCTTTCACCCTTAACCTGTGACATTTAGTTCTAGTCTCACCCAACCTCAGTGGAAAAGTCAGTTTGCATTTACCCTAACTATCATCATGATCATGATTATGTGCAGTGTCATATGACATCACCATTGTGTGCCGTGTTGTATGACATGGACGATCATGGTCTTCCATGACCACGATTGTTATTGGCAAGTTTTCTACAGAAACCTGAAAGTGATCTGTACATCTGATAACTTTGTACACCATACCTCTATCAACACCCCCTTCATTCTCCTATGATTAGTGATCCTTAAGCAACTGGAATGATCTGCCAGAAGAAATAATTGAGGTAGGTACAAAAATAATTAAAAGACAAGTACATGATTTAGAACTTGGAATTCTGAGGAATACTAGTCATAGAATGAATGATCACATTATCAAGAACTGTATGAACAACATGTAAGACACCCTTTTCACTGTATCTTGGTACCTTGAGTGATAGAGTACTACAGCACAGAAACAGGCTCTTCGGCCCATCTAGTCAATGCCAACTATTATTCTGCCTTGTCCTATCCACCCATACCTGAACCATAACCCTCCCATCCATGAACCTATTAAAACTTCTGAAGTCTGATCACCTGGCTATGCTTCTACTCCCCGAGTATAGGCCAAAACTGAAGACTGTAGCACCAGTGGGGAGGAGCAAGAGGTATGGACAAAGGAAGCACAGGAGTGCCTACAGGACTGCTTTGAATTGGTGGACTGGACCATATTCAGGGATTCATCTTTGAATCTGGATGAGTTGTTATCAACTTCATTAAAACCTGTGTGGATGAGTGTGTGCCTACAAAGATTTACTGTACATTCCCAAGCTAAAAGCCGTGGATGAACCAGGAAATACGTCGTCTGCTGAATGCTAGATCTGTGGCATTCAAGTCTGGCGACCCAGACCTGTGGAGGGCTATTTCAAGGGCGAAGAGACAATTTTGAATGAGGTTGGAGGCGATATCAGATACATAACAACTCTGGCAGGATTTGCAAGACATTACTTCCTACAAAGCGAAATCCAATAGCATGAATGGCAGTGATGCTTCACTACCAGATGAACTCAACACCTTCTATGACCTCTTTGAAAGGAAGAACACAACCACAGCTGTGAGGATCCCTACTGCACCCGATGAGCCTGTGATCTCTGTCTCAGAGGTCGATGTTAGGTTGTCTTTAAAGAGTGTGAATCCTCACAAGGTGGAAGGTCCCAATGGAGTACATGGTAAGGCTCTGAAAACCTGTGCCAAGCAACCAGCAGGAGTATTCAAGGACATTTTCAACCTCTCACTGCTATGGGCAGAAGTTCCCACTTGCTTCAAAAAGACAACAATTATACTAGAAGAATTATGAGGGCTGTCTTAATGACTATCGCCAGGTAAGACTCACATTGCCAGTGATGAAATGCTTTGAGAGGTTGGTCATGACTAGACTGAACTCCTGCCTCAGCAAGGAGCTGCATCCATTGCAATTTGCCTAACGCCACAACAAGTCAACGGCAGACACAATCTCAATGGCTCTTTACATGACTTTAGACTACCTGGACAAAACAAACACTTAAGTCAAGATACTGTTCATCATCTATAGCCAAGCATTTAATACCATTATTCCCACAACCCTGATTGAGAAGTTGCAGAACCTGGGCCTCTATCCCTCCCTCTGCAATTGGATCCTTGACTTCCTAACCGGAAGTCCACAGACTATGCAGATTGATGATAACATATCCTCCTCACTGACTATCAACACTGGGGCACCTCAGGGGTGTGTGCTTAGCCCACTGCTCTACTCTCTGTATACACATGACTGTGTGGCTGGGCATAGCTCAAATACCATCTGTAAATCTGCTAACAATAAAACCATTGTTGGTAGACTCTCAGGTGGTAACGAGAGGGTGTACAGGAGTGAGATATGCCAATTAGTGGAATGGTGCTGCAGCAACAACCTGGCACTCAACGTCAGGAAGATGAAAGAGCTGATTGTGGACTTCAGGAAGGGTAAGACAAAGGAACACATACCAATCCTCAAAGAGGGATCAGAAGTGGAGAGAGTGAGCAGCATCAAGTTCCTGGGTGTCAACATCTCTGAGGATCTAACAGGGTTCCAACATATCGATGTAGCTATAAAAAAGGCAAGACAGCAACTATACTTTATAGGAGTTTGAAGAGATTTGGCATGTCAACAAATACATTCAAAAATTTCTATAGTTGTGCTGTGGCGAGCATTCTGACAGGCTGCATCACTGTCTGGTATGGGGGGGGAGGGGGGGGGGGCTACTGCACAGGACCGAAAGAAGCTGCAGAGGGTTGTAAATCTAGTCAGCTCCATCTTGGGTACTAGCCTATAAACTACTCAGGAGCCATCTTCAAGGAGCAGTGATGGATCCATCTGAGATAGGGTTGTAATCTTCGATCTGACAAGACCAAAGCTTTCTTTACAACCCTATCTCAGATGGATCCAGAACTGGCTTGCCCACAGAAGGCAAAGAGTGGTTCTAGATGGGTCACATTATGCATGAATGTTGGTGACCAGTGGTGCGTCTCCGGGATCTGTTCAGAGACCCCTGCTCTTTGTGATTTTATAAATGACCTGGGTGATGAAGTGGAGGGATGGGTTAGTAAATTTGCTGATGACACAAAGGTTGGGGGAGCTGTGGATAGTGTGGAGGGTTACAGCAAGACATTGATAGGATGCAAAACTGGGCTGAGAAGTGGCAGATGGAGTTCAACCCAGATAAGTGTGAGGTGATTAATTTTGGTAGGTCAAATATGATGGCAGCATATAGTATTAATGGTAAGACTCTTGGCAGTGTGGAGGATCAGAGGGATCTTGGGGTCTGAGTCCATAGGAAACTCAAAGCTGCTGCACAGGTTGACTCTGTGGTTAAGAAGGCATATGGTGTATTGGCCTCCATCAATTGTGGAAATGAATTTAGGAGACTAGAGATAATGTTGCAGCTATATAGGACCTTGGTCAGACCCCACTTGGAGTACTGTGCTCAGTTCTGGTCGCCTCACAATAGGAAGGATGTGGAAACCATAGAAAGGGTGAAAAGGAGATTTACAAGGATGTTGCATGGATTGGGGAGCATGCCTTATGAGAATGGGTTGAGTGAACTCGGCCCTTTCTCCTTGGAGTGGCGGAGGATGAGAGGTGACCTGATAGAGGTGTATAAGTTGATGAGGGGCATTGATTGTGTGGATAGTCAGAGGCCTTTTCCCAGGACTGAAATGGCTAGCATGAGAGGGCACAGTTTTAAGGTGCTTGGAAGTAGGTACAGAGGAAATGTCAGGGATAAGTTTTTTACGCAGAGAGTGGTGAGTGCCGGAATGGGCTGCCGGTGACTGTGGTGGAGGTGGATACGTTAGGGTCTTTTAAGAGACTCCTGGACAGGTACATGGAGCTCAGTAAAATAGAGGGCTGTGGGTAACCCTAGGTAATTTCTAAGGTAAGGGCACATTTGGCGCAACTTCGTGGGCCGAAGGGCCTGTATTGTGCTGTAGATTTTCTATGTTTCTATGTCCCTGTGATGCCAATTTCAATGTCCTGAATTCCCAGATCCCTTTGTCTTACCACACTCCTCAGTGCCCTACTGTTTACTGTATAAGTCCTACCCATTTTAGTCCTACCGAAGTGCAAAACCGCACACTTGTCTGCATTAAATTCTCTCTGCCATTTTTACAGCTGGTCCAGATCTCATTGCAAGCTCAAATGGTCTTCCTCGATATTAAGTTGCCAGCTGCGGCTATCAGCAGTGAGGTTACATATCCTCTAATGATTACATTGGTTTTTCAGTTAGGGCTAATGGCAAGGAGCAATACTTTCATCAATAATTACCCTTTCTATAGACATACGTTCCAAGGAATGAAGTCCGAACCTATTCAATCTTTCCATGTATCCCAGGCACTCAAGGAAGTTCAATAGAAATTCAATGGTAAGGTAATATTGTGGCTGGTCAAAGGCAAAATTACACCTGGATCTATTGTCCTCTGGTGCAGAGGCTCTTCAACTGAGAAAGATTGGTTTTCAGTAGTAACACGGTGAACAAAGCAGCTGTTGCTAAAGCCCCAGCAATCCCAGGGCAGAGAACCAGAATGGTGCACTGCGACAGCTAGTGGTCTCTGAGAAATCATATGAACATGAAAACTTTAATCTGGCCATCCAGATCTTCAGCTTTGCTTAAAAATACCAAATCATAAAAAAATCCAAACTCTGGTTAAGCTACATCTGGAGTATTGCGTACAGTCTGGTTACCCCACTATAGGAAGGATGGTGAGGCTTTGAGGTGTAAAAGAGGTTTACCAGGATTCTGCCTGGTTTAGAAGGTATAACCTATCACAGGAGGCTGGATAAATGAGTTGTTTTCACTGGGGCTTTGGAGGCTGAGGGGAGATCTGACAGAGGACTATAAGATTATGAGAGACATAGATCGAATAGACAGGGAGTATCTGTTTCCAAGGGTTGAAATCTCTAATACCAGAGGATATGCACTGAAGGTTCAAGGGGGATGTGAGAGGTAACTTTTTTATTTGGAGAGTGGTGGATGCTTGGAATGCGCTAGTTGGTATGGGGATAAAGGCAAACACATTAGAAGTTTTTAAGTGACTTTAGATTGGCACATGAATATGAGGAAGATGGATGGATAGCGACATTGTGTAGGTGGTTGGGGTTAGTTTTTGAGGTTTTTTAAAAAATTACTTTTTAGCTGGTATGGCACAACATTGTGTGTCAAATGGCCTTTTCCTGCGCTGTGCTCTTCTATGTTCTATGTAATCATTTTCCGTGTCATGTCTTTCTCTGAAGAGTCCTTTGGAGGCCAATAGGAAGCCTTTATTAAATCTACCCAGCTGACACTAATAAACCAATTCCAATTTCAAGTCTTTCTACCAACTGCAAGGCACAGGTCATGTGATAGGACACTCTCCACTTGTCTCGATAAGGGCAGGTCCAAAATCTATCAGGAAGATCAGCACTATCCAAGAACAAGCAACTCAGATAATCAGCGTCCCATCTTGCACTCAAAATATGTATTACGTCCATTGCAGTGTAGTATTGACATAGTGCACAGCATATGGTCACCCAGACGCCTGTGGCAGCACCTCCCAAACTCAGAACCTCCATGAACAACAGGTCAAACCTGAGCCACATCATTCAGTTAATGTATGAAGAGCGTTTGATGGCTCTGGGCCTGTACTTGCTGGAGTTTAGAAGAATGAAGGGGAATATTATTGAAACCTATCAAATTTCTAGATAGAGTGCATGTGGATAGATAGACTTTTATAGTGGTCTAGATAGACTTTTATAGTGGTGAAGCCTAGAACCAAAAAGTACAGACTTAAAACATTTAGAACAGAGATGAGGAGGAATTTCTTTAGCCAGAGTGTTGTGAATCTGTGGAATTCATTGCCATAAACCGTTGTGGAGGCCAGGTCATTCAGTGTATTTAAAGCGGAGGTTGATGGGCTGAATGGCCTAATTCTGCTCCTATCCTTATGATCTTATGGTCACAGGTTCCCC
The DNA here is from genome assembly GCF_030144855.1 of Hypanus sabinus. Classification (NCBI taxonomy): domain Eukaryota; kingdom Metazoa; phylum Chordata; class Chondrichthyes; order Myliobatiformes; family Dasyatidae; genus Hypanus; species Hypanus sabinus. The sequence goes on along the minus strand of NC_082723.1, from coordinate 77,024,110 downwards.
TCAAGTTATATAACACCTTGACTTGGAAACAGAATGAAAAATGCTGGAGGAACTCACCAGGTCAGGCAGCCCATCTATGAAAAGGAACGAACAGTCAATGTTTTGGGCCGAGACCCTTCTTCAAAGTTCTGACCTGTGATTTCCCTCCATAGATGCTGCCTGACCTGCTGAGTTCCTCTAGCATTTTGTGTGGGTTGCTTTGCATTTCCAGCATCTGCTGAATCTCTTGTGTTCTTGACCTGGAAATGTGTCTTTCATATCTCGGAACTCTGCAGAGGACAGCACTGTAAGGACAGCAAGAAGGCCACTCGCCACCACCTACTTCAGAGTTTGTAGGGTCTTGCCAGAACACCCATACATCAACTACATAAACTACAATTTAAGCTTCAATTCTGAGTGATGGAGTCATACATGAGAGGGCACAGTTTTAAAGTGCTTGGAAGTAAGTACTGAGGATATGTCAGGGGCAATACTCCAGATGTGGCCAAACCAGAGTTTGGATTTTTATGATTTGGTATTTTCATGCAGAGGGTGGTAAATCTGTGGAATTTGTTGCCACGAGCAGCTGTGGAGGCCAAGTCATTGGGTGCATTTAAGGCAGAGGTTCTTGATTTGCCAGGGCATCAAAAGGTATGGAGAGAAAGCAGGGGAGTTGGGATGACTAGAAGAATTGGATCAGCCATGATTTAATGATGGAGCAGACTTGATGGGCTGAATGGCCTACTTCTGCCCCTATACCTTATGGTCTTGTGGTTTTAAATTGAGCACACATGCTCCACTTGCTCTGGCAGCTCAATCCACACTCTCACCACCCTCTGAGTGAAGAAGTTTCCCCTCATGTTCCTCTTAAATTCTCACCTTTCACCCTTAACCCATGACCTCTAGTTGTAGTCCCACCCAACCTCAGTCGAAAAAGTTTGCTTGCATTTATCCTATTTGTTGTTATTCGGTCACTTAGGCGAGACAGACACTTCGTGATCTCATGGACCAGAGGGTCCATTGGGTTTTCATGGCAAGATACGGAAGTAGATTGCCAGGCCTTTCTTCCGTGCCGGTACTGCTGCTGTCCAGGTTGGGACCCGGCTGGATCATCTGCCTTGAAGTCCAATGCTGATGCACTACACCACCAGCCGGCTCACCCACTCATATTTTTGTATACCGCTATCAAATTTCCTCTCAATCATCTATGTTTTAAAGAATACAGTCTGAAGCTATTCAGTCTTTCCTTACAAATCAAGGTCTTCCAGACTTGGAAACATCCTTGTAAATTTTCTCTTTACCCTTTCAACCTTGTTTACACCTTTCCAGTCAGTAGATGACTGAAACAACACACGATACTCCAAATCAGGCTTCACCAACATCTTGTACAACTTCAACATAACATCCCATCTCCTGTACTCAATACTTTGATTTATGAAGGCCACTGTACCAAAAGCTTTTATTACAATCCTCCCTACCTGTGACGCCTCTTTCAACAAATTATGGACCTATATCCCACACTTGATTAGTTACCTCCTGTACTGAATAAAGTGATCGCTGAGTGTATGGTTATGGTCTTCATGGCCCAACTTGTTGTACGTTCTGCACACTACTGTTGTAACGTGTGGTTATTTGAGTCACTATCACCTTTCTGTCAGTTTGACCTAATCTGGCCTTTGTCCTCTGACCTCTCATTAACAAGGTATTTTTGTCCACAGACTGCTGTTCACTGGATTGTTTTTTTTTATTTTTGCGCCATTCTCTGTAAACTCTAGAGATTTTTGTTGGTGAAAATCCCAGGAGATCAGCAGTCTCTGAGATTCTCAAACCACCCTGTCCCACGACATCAATCATTCCACCGTCAAAGTCACTTTGATCTAATTTCTTCCCCATTCTTATGTTTTGTTTGAGAAACATCTGATTAGATATTTACATTAATGAACAGGTGTATTAGTGTACCTAATAAAGTGGCCACTGAGTGCACGTGCAAAACTACTCTCTTTGTGTGAAAGTCCATCAGATTTGTTAATGTCCTTCAAAGAAGGGAAGCTGCAGGTTGCATAACATACTGTGTAATTTCAGCTACCCCCTGAAGTTGCTGAGTAAGTGATTCTGTCCAAGGCTAGTTAGGTTTGAACAACACTGGTGACCTTGCCAGTGAAGTCTGCAAACTGGGAACCAACAATTCAAAAGCACTGTTGCTCAAAAATAACTGCTGAATAGTACACAGGTTGCAAAGGGCAGAATGCAGAATGTTTAATGTTCAATGTTCAGACACATGCAGTGTGTCAATCAAATATCAATTGTTAGTGCAGCCTGGGCAATGAAAGCAACTGTACTGAGCAGAAAACAGAGCAGCTTTTCACTGTGTTAATGTGCTCACACCAGGATGATCCCAGCTCAGTTACCTGCTGACCTTGGAAGACTGAACTTTGACAAACTTCTATGGATGTGTGGTGAAGAGTGAATTGACTGGCTGCATCCCGCCAGGTATGAAAACACCAATACCCTTGAATGGGAAATCCTACAAAAAGTAGTGTATGGCCCAATAGACCCCCCCCCCCCCCCCCACCACCACCCAGGTTATGCTCTCTTCTCACTGCTGCCAACAGCAAGGTGGTACAGGAACCTCAGGACCCCCACCACCACATTCAGGAACAGATACTACCTGTCAACCATCAGGCTTTTGAACCAGAGGGGAGAACTTCAGTCAACTTCACTTGCCCATCATTGAAATGTTCCCACAACCGGTGGACTCAGTTTCAAGGACTCTTCATCTCCTGTTCTTGAGGGGCCATGGAAGTCCTTGGCAAGTAGGATTAAGGTGAATCCCAAGGCATCCTGTAAACACATCAACAGCAAGGAAGACGGTGGCACCACTCAAGGACAAAGGGGGGAACATTTGCCTGGATGCAGAGAATGTGAGGAGGTACTTAATGAGTACTTTGCTTCAGTACTTACCAAGGAAAAGGATATGAAGGACCAGGAGTGTATAAAGACATTGGAGCATTTAGAGGTCAAGAAGAAGGAGGTGTTGGGCCTCCTAATGAGAAATCCCCAGGACCTGATGGCATTTACCCCAGGTTATTGAAGGAGGCAAGAGACAAGATTGCTGGGGCTTTGACCAGGATCTTTGTGTCCTCTCTAGCCACAGGCGAGGTCCCAGAGGACTAGCCAATGGCTAATGTTGTTCGTCAATTTAAGAAGGAAACAAGGGAAACTCCTGGGAACTCTAGACCTGTTAGTCTCACATCAGTTGTAGGGAATTTGCTGGAGAAAATTCTTGAGGATAGGATTTATGAGACTTTGGAAACCCATGACCTAATTAGGGAGAGCCAGCATGGCTTGGATTGTGTCTTACCAACCTGAGTTTTTTGACAAGGTGATGAGAGAGATTGATGATGGCAAGGCAGTGGATGTTGTCTACGTGGATTTTAGTTAGGCCTTTGACAAGGCTAATCCAGGAGATTAAAATGCATGGAATCTTCAGCAACTTGGCTGTTTGGATTCAGAACAGGCTTGCACATAGAAGACAGAGGGTGGTGGTTGAAGGGACTTATTCGAGCAGGAGGTCTGTGATTAGTGGAGATCTGTGCTGGGACCTCTGCTGTTTGTAATGTATATAAATGATTTGGGTGAAAATGTAGATGGGTGGGTTAGTAAGTTTGCAGATGATACCAAGATCGGTGGGATTGTGGATAGAGTATAAGACCAGCAAAGAACATAACACGATATAGATCCGTTGCAGATATGGGTTGAGAAATGACGGATGGAGTTTAACCCAGATAAATGTGAGGCATTGCACTTTGGCAGGGCAAATACAAGGAGACAGTACATTATTAAGGATAAGATCCTTAACAGTGTTGCTGAGCAGAGAGATCCTGGGACCTAAGTTCACAGCTCTTTGAAAGTGGTTACACAGGTTGATAAAGTGGTTAAGAAGGCTTATGGAATGGTTGCTTTTATTAGTCGAGGTATTGAGTTCAAAAGTCAAGAGGTTATTTTGCAACTTTATAAAACTCTGTTTAGGCCACGTCTGGAGTATTGCATACAGTTCTGGTCACCTCATTATAGGAAGGATGTTGAGGTTTTGGAGAGGGAGCAGAAGAGGTTCACCAGGATGCTGCCTGGATTAGAGGCCACGTACTATCAGGAGAGGCTGGACAAACTTGGGTTGTTTTCTCTGGAGCACCCGAGGCTGAGGGGAGATCTGATAGAGGTTTATAAGATTATGAGAAGCATAGATAGAGTAGACAGAGAGTATCTGTTTCCCGGGGTTGAGATGTCTAACACCAGAGTGCATGCATTGAAGGGGAGAGGGGGTAGGTTCAAGGGGGATGTGAGGGGTAATTTTTTCACTCAGAGAGTGATGGATGCCTGGAATGCTCTGCCTAGTATGATGAACATTAGAGGCTTTTAAAAGACGTTTGAATAGGCAGATGAATGTAAGGAAGATGGAGGGATTAGTGTTTGGGTGTTTTTGATTTGCTTTGTATCTGGTTCGGCACGACATTGTGGGCCGAATGGCCTGTTCCTATGTAATATGTATTTCTTATATATTTATTATTACTATTCCCTTCTCTTGGTATTTGCACCATTTGGTGTCTTTTGCATATTGTTTGAATGCCCAAGTCAGTGCAGTCTTTCATCGATTCTGTTATGGTTATTAATCTATTATAGATTTGGGGAGTATACCTGCAGGTAAATGAATCTCAGGATTGTATATGGTGACAGAAATGTACTTTGATAATAAATTGACTTTGAACTTATTGCACCTGCACCTGTGGGCATTCTATGCTGCAGGGCATATTATCTACGTGCCCATCTGTTGAACACAGTAGTAGTATGACTGCTCGAGTTGCATTTGATGCTTTTCCTGTAGGTTATTCCAGTAAAGGAGAATGCCTGTGCATGACTTTGTTTAACGTGGGGAGTCTGGTGCACGGGCAGCCACCACACGGTCTTTGACAGATTGGAATCAGGGTCCAAGGTGACCCTAGAGTCCTAGACCGTTCACTGCTGAGGCCTTCCTCCGCCTTCACTGCTGATGTGAAGTGTCAGCGTCTTCCGCCAGCTCCACCGCTGAGCTCTGAGTTGGATCACACTTTGTCTAGAACCTCTCACTTGACATTACCGCCATGGTGACCCCACCAGGAGTGAGGGTCCAGACGGAATCACTGTCAGGATCTCAGTAACGTACAAGCCTCTCCACCCTAACACAGTGACGATTTTCAGAGAAGTGTAGAACATAGAACTCTACAGCACAGTACAGGCCCTCGGCCCACGATGTTGTGCTGACCTTTTAAACTAGTCTGATATCAGTCTATCCCTTCCCTCCAACATCATCACCATCTTTATGTTCCATGTCGTATGACTTGGGCAATCATGGTATCCATGGCAAATTTTTTCAGGGAAGTGGTTTGCTATTTCCTTCGGGTGGCCCCAGCCATTATCAATACTCTTCAGAGACTACCTGCCTGGCGTCAGTAGTCACAAAACCAAGACATGATAGAAGACCATAAGACCATAAGCTATAGAAGCAGAATTAGGCCATTTGGCCCATTGTATCTGTTCCACCATTTCATCATGGCTGATCCATTTTCCTTCAGCCTGTGACCCTTCATGCCCTGACCAGTCAAGGATTTATCAACCTCTGCCTTAAATATACATAAAGACTTGATCTCCACAGCTGCCTGTGGCAAAGAATTCCACAGATTGCTCATACAACCATGCACCCCCTGCTCCCATGGCTTCACATGACCCTGATCGAGGTGCTAAGTAGGTGCTACACCTTGCCTGAGGGTGACGTGCAGGCTAGTGTAGAGAGCCTTACAGCTCCGTTGTTAGAGACATATCTCCACCCTACCACCCCAATCCCTCCTACATTGTTTCTCATCACTCATATGCAGCCTTGTTGTCTCGCTTGAGGGTCAGAACATCCATGATAGCGTAATGGTTCACGTAACACCAATCACAGCACCGCAACCTGGGCTCAATCCTGCCACTGTCTCTGGGGAGTTTGCATGTTCTATCATGACAGGGTTTCCTCTGATATATGCCTGCCTTCCAAAGACATACAAGTTAGGGACAGCAAATCGTGTGCATGCTATGTTGGCCCTGTAAGGATTCCAACATGACGCTTGCGGACTGCTCGTGTTGGGCATTGAGACAAACGAAGCAATTTGCTGTCAGCTTTGATGTTTCAATGTACACATGGCAACTAAACCTGAACTTTATTTTAGGATCTTGGCAGCTGAAGGTACAACTGTTGTGGAAGAATTCAAACTGAGAATGATCAAGAGGCCTGGATCAAAATCATCAGAAGGTTTTCTGCAGAAGGAGATTACAGTGAGTGGCAGGTAGTAAGAGTACAGGGGTATTTGTCAATAGTTAGCCCAGGTAGGCAGTGAGGTACAGTATGTATAAAACTCTTAGACACCCTAGTTATATATACATCCTTAACACTTGTGCACAGGACTGTAGGTGATGGAGGCTTGGAGTAAAGTAGGGAACTGGCCAGTTTGGCAGTGGGCAGTGAGATAGGTGACGGGGAGGGGGCTCAATGTTAGGTAGGGCACTAGCAAGTCAGCAGCAAGATCGGTGTTAGATAGGGAACTGGCCAGGTTGGCAGTGGCAAAGAGATAGACTGATGGGGGACTCAGTGTAAGATAGTGGATCTGATTTTGGGAGAACTGGTTCATTCTCCATGCAGAGTGGAAGGGGGAAGGTTGGACAGAATTGCATTAAACTGAAAAATCTGAAGGAAATAACAGTGTGAGTGAGGACTTCAGCAAAAGATGTTTAGAAATCAACAGAGAGAGCACACACACACACACACACACACACACTCACACACACACACACTCACACACACACGCACACTCACAGACACACACACACACACATTCACACACACACACACGCACACACACACACACTCACAGACACACAACACCCACACACACACTCACAGACACACAACACCCACACACACATTCACACATACACACTCACAGACACACAACACCCACACACACATTCACACACACACACTCACACACACACACACACACTCACACTCACACACATTCACACACACAACACCCACAATTGATGCACCATCAATAACTCACACTGAGACGTAAGGCGAGATATCGGCTTTTATTTACTGGAAGAAGGAACCAGGAGTGAGTGTCCATCATACTATGTCCAGGAGACTGAGGCCGAGCGTTAGGCCTCAGATCGCCTTTATACAGGGGCCTGTGGGAGGAGCCACAGGAGCAGTCAGCAAGGGGGCGTGTCCAGACAGGCACATAGTTCACCACACCCACACACTCACAGACACACAACATCCACACACACACACACACACACACACACACACACACACACACACATTCACACACACACACTCACAGACACACAACACCCACACACACACACTCACATACAGACACACTCACACACACGTACACACACACACACATGTACACACGTACACACGCACACACGCACACACTCACACACACATACACACACACACACACACACATGTACACACGTACACACGCACACACGCACACACTCACACACACGTGTACAGACGCACAAACTCACACACAGACACACAGACACACAGGGGGCAGAGGGAAGGGGAGAAGGGTAAGGGGCAGGGGAAGGGGAGAGGGTAGGGGGAAGGGAAGGGGAGGGACAGGGGAAGGGAGGAGGAAGAGGAGAAGAGGAGGGGAAGGGAAGAAGGGAATGGAAGAAGGGAAAGGGAGGGGAAGGGTGAAGGGGGAAGGGGAAGGGGGAGCAGAGGAGGGGGGATGGGCAGGGGAAAGGGGTGAGACGGAGGGACGGAATAGAGGGCAGGGGTGGGGCTGTGGGACTGGGGGAGCAGTCCTCAGTGGAGGAGCGAAGGGCAGGGCAGAGGGGAGGAACAAAGGAAGGGGAGGAGAGGAAATGGTTTGTGAAGCCACAGCCAGCCAAACACCGGGGTGAATCAAAGCAGTGTAGTATTTTCAATCTTCACCAAAGCCCTGGTTGCTGAGAAGTTCACTGACAAAGGGATTAGGAAATGGCTGCAGAGTCAACCTTTCAGAAAGTTCACTGTTGCAATTCAAAGAATCTCCTGACAGCACACAATAACGAATAAAAAAAGTAATGAAGTAAGAAATGCTGTTTAGCAAATTCATCATCACCCTTCATGTTCTCGGAATAAACTGCAGCTTAATATCAATGTGTTAATGTTGTGAAGTCTTGCCCATCTTTTTCTTTACTAACAACTCTGAGAGGATGTGTACAGATAGGGTAAATGGGCTGCCTTGTACTGGATAGGGTGTAGATAGGGTAAATGCAAGCCGGCATTTTCCACTGAGGTTGTGTGGGACTACATCTAGAGGTCATGGGTTAAGGATAAAAGGTGAAAAGTTCAAGAGGAACATGAGGGGAAACTTATTCATTCAGAGAGTGGTGACAGACCAGTTGAAGTGATGCGTGCAGGCTTGATTTTAACATTTATTGTAAGAGAAGTTTGGAAGGACCTGGGTGGGAGGGCTATGGTCCGGGTCCAGGTCAATGGGACTAGGCAGATTAATGGGTCAGAACAGACTAGATGGGCTGAAGATCCTGTTTCTGTGATGTAATGCTTTATGACTCTGTAACTATTCTCCCCATATTCCCAACAATCCCCCCTTCCCCAGTATCTACCTCTCAGCTACACATCAGAATCAGGTTTATCATCACTTATATATGTTATGAAATTTGTTTTTTTATTTTGCAGCAGCCATACAGTGCAACACATAAAATTACCACAGCACAGTGCAAAAGTTTCAGACACGTTGTTTATGTGCCTAAGACTTTTGCACAGTGCCATAAAAGGATGGTTAGTTGTGGATGGGCATGCTGTGTTGAGTGGAGCTGGATGTGTGGTGACACTTGTGGACTACCCCCAGATACCATGAGCCTGTTAGCCGTTGACACAAACAATACGGTTCACTTCATGTTTCAAAGCACAAGTGAGAAATAAATCTAATCATCTCTATTGCATTGCTGTGGGTGGGGCTCCACAGGACTGTATTTATCTTTACCAACTGAGAGACAATGCGGAATAGGCCCTTCCAGACCCTTGAGCCAGGCTGCCATCAATCTCCGATTTAATTCAGTCCTAACCACAGGGCAATTTACAATGACCAATTAACTTACCAACCAGTTCATCTTTGGTCTCTGGGAGGAAACCTACGAAGTCACAGGGAGGATGTGAAGAGACTCCTTACAGAATGGTGCCGGAATTGAAGTCCGAACTCTGGAATCCCTAATAGTGTCAATACAGTACCGTGGGGCCCAAAATAGAACCGTGGAGATGCTGGGGGTTGAACCCGAAACCTCACACATCCAAAGTGCATACTCTACCATTGAGCTATACCCCCAAGTACAACCCAGCCAGATGTGAAATGTTACACCTCAGATATGAGGAGACAGTACCATGTTCAGGACCCTTAAAAGCGTTGCTGAGCAGAAAGATTTTGGGGCCCAAGCTCATCGCTCCCTGAAAGTGGCTACACAGGTCAGTAGGGTGGTTAAGAAGAATAATGGAATGCTTTAGTCGAGGCATTGAGTTCAGAAGTCAGGAGGTTATGTTTCAGCTTTATAAAACTCTGGTTAGGCCAAACGTGGATTCTGCTCACCCCATTGCTACTACTACCTACACAGGAGGAGCAATTTAGAGGCTAACTAAGCAAGTAATCAGTATGTCTTTTGGGTAACCCATTTGTTCACCGAGGGAGCATGCAAACTCCACACAGACAACAACCCACCAAGAAGTTGTAATATTTAACATTCATATTTAGTATAACATGGAAGTCTTAGGCACATACATAATAGACAAACAACTAGAGTGCAAAAAACAACAAATTGTGCAAAAACAATAAGAAAAACAAAATAATAATAATAAATTTAAAATGATATTGAGAACACAAGCTGCAGAGTCCTGGAAGGTCAGTCTGTGGGTTGTGAAATCTTTTCAGTGTTGGGGTGAGTGAAGTTATCCATGCTGGTTCAGGAGTCTGATTGTTATAAAAGCTATCTTCTAACAGTATTCAAAGGCCCACCATCGATTTGTGCCATAGGATCACAGATCTGAAATGTTATCTATTCCTCTTTCTACAGAAGCAGCCTGAGTTTCTAAGTATTCCCTGGTCTTGTTTGGTGTCCAGTTTGTTTCCAGGATCACAACTATTTTCTGGTTTAGTCTTGTTTTAATGTGGCATTGCAGCACAGGTTTCTCAATGCTCTCTCTCTGTGCAATGGGAACAGACGGGTCTGGTCCAGCTATTAAGATGGCCATTGTGGGATGTGTTATGTTGTGTAACTCCAGGTAGTAAGCGCAAGAAAAAAACATTGGAGCCTGGGAAAAATGTGTCTACTTCATGTTACTTTTAGTGAGATGCTCAAATGTGGTGGCTTAATGACGTATGCCGTTCACATACTTTTACATGTAATCTGTAATGAATGATATATACAAAGAATATTTGATCAAGCAATATATTTGCAATATTACTGAAATATTAAATACAAAATGGGATGTACAGGAGGTGAAATGGTGCTTAGTGACACAGTGACCATTTCATTGAGGACATGAATGACCTGCTCTTGTGACCTAAATCTCTACTTGGGACACCGTACATAGACTGAGCACCACAACTAGGAAGGCAGATATGAAGGCTATGGCCTAGATATGAATCTCTAGCTCTCTTCCTAGCATCCTCCCTCTCAATAACTCTTCCTTTCCCTCTCTAAATTTCTATCTAACTCTTTCTCTCTTACTCTCTGTCTAATCATGTCTTCCTCTCTGTCTCTTTCTCCATCACTCTCTCTCTCTCTTTCTCTATTCTATGCCAGTTGCACAGTACTGCATGTGTCAACGTGGAGCAGTGTGTGAGTTTGTAAATCTGACCTGGCTGGAGCAAAGGATGATGGAAATGGTGAGGGTGGGCCACTATGGGAGATGCGTGGGACAAGTGACAGAGGAGAAGTTCCAGGGTTGGGGGGTAAGGGGTGTGAGTGTCGTGGGTGCAGACACACCCAACCCTGAGACACCAGACAAATTCATTTGATTCCAAACAATTGGTTTATTGATCATTACAGAATGTCTCTCTGGTGCTTTCCGCTCCCTCCCCTCTCCCTTCCCCCTTTTCCCAACCATAATTCCTCTCTCCCTGCCCCCTTCCCACTCTCAGTCCACAATAGAGATCCATATCAGAATCAGATTTATCATCGCTCGCATATGTCATGAAATTTGATTTCTCGTGTGTGGCAGCAGTACAGTGCAATACATAAAGTTACTACAGTACTGTGCAAAAGTCTTAGGCTACCCCAGCTACCTCAGACTTTTGCACTGTACTGTGCATAGGCTTTTAATGTGCTTATCTATGGCTATGTCACTATATTAAAAATACTGAGTTTAATTTTTTTACTCTGTTTTTCTACTATTATAACTATGTGTGCTGTTGGTGTCATGTTTTGCACTTTGACCTCTAAGGACCACTGTTTCATTTGATGGAATTCATGTGAGTGTTTGAATGATTCTTAAACGTAAACTTGAAACTTGAAAATTCATATGATTGGTATTGGTAATTGCCATCACATTCAAAGTCCTCCACACCATTGAACACCTTTACACAGTGCACCATCACTCAGCAGTAGCACCCATCATCAAGGACTCCCACCATTCACATCACCTTCACTTTTCACTGCCACCATTGTCAGGAGGTACAGTAAGTCCCACACCAAAGTAACTTTATTATCAAAGTACATGTACAACCCTGAGGTTCATTTTCCTGCAGGCACACTCTGCAAATCTATAGACTAGTAACTAAAACAGGATCAATGAAAGATCAACCAGAGTGCAGAAGACAACAAACCCTGAAGAAGATGGCAGAGTTTGTCATCAAAACGTTGGTTATAATCAATACCTATACCCAGCTGGAAGCCTGAGAAGAGTTTATTCGTTACATACGCTGAGAAAGCACTGACCCTTTTTCAAATCGTGCAAATGCTAGTATGCTGGATTTCTATGAAGAAGCAACTAAAATTCATGAGAACAATAAAGCGGTTGATATCATTTACTTTCAGAAGCCTTTCAGAAGTCTTTTGATAAGGGGTTAATAATCAAATTACAGGTAGGGTGTACGAATGGACAGAATTGGCTCAAAAACGGAAAATGACAAGTTATGGTGGGAGGATCATTTTCACATCTAGAAGATGTTATAAGTGGGGTTCTGCAGGGAGCAGCTTTGGGACTGCTGCTGTTTTTAATTTACATTAATGATTTGGTTAAGCACATCACAAATAATCTAGTAAAGTTTGCAGATGACACAAAATTAGGAGGGGTCTGATAACATTCAGGCAGCAGAATTATATACAGTTCCAATGTGGAACTGATGTGGATCCAGATGTGGGCAAATAAATGGCAGATGAAATTTAATGAAAGTAAATGTAAAACTTTGCATATAGAAAATAGAAAAATATACAATGGGGGGTCTTGAATTAAAAAGAGCCCTGTATGAGAAGGATTTGGACATCCTGGTAGACTCATCATGATCAATATTTAGACAATGCACAGAAGCCATTAAGAAGGCTAATAGAATATTGGGCTACATAATGCGCTCAGTGGAGTTCAAATCCAGAGACGTTCTTCTTGAGCCTGTGAGGCCACATCTTGAGTACTGTATACAATTTTGGTCTCCATATTGTGTGAGGGTTGAGAAGGCACTGGAGAGAGTCCAGAGAAGGCTCATTCCAGCTCTGCAGGGTATGGACGAAGAAGAAAGATTGAAAGAATTAAATCTTTTTAGTCTAAGTAGACATAGAATGAGAGGAGACTGGATAGAAGTATTAAATCATTAACAGTGATCATTAAGGTGGATGCCAGCTGCTACTTCAAAATTAATCCATCATCAAGGGCGCAGGGCCATAAGTGGAAGCTGGTTAAAGAAAGATTTCAGAGTAACATCAGGAAGCATTTTTTTACACAGCGAGTTGTGGACACATAGAACAAACTACCTAGTTGTATAGTTGAAAATAGTACCTTAGAATCTTTCAAATTTAAACTCAATAGTTATTTCAACAAACAATGTCAATAGGAATTTGGCAAGCTTTGTTGGGCCGAATGGCTTGTTCTTTTCAAAAACTTTCTAATGTTCTAATGATCTAATATAAATAAATAGCAATAAATAATGGGAACATAAGATAATGAGATAAAGAGTCCTTACAGTGAGATCATCTCAATGGATGGGGCAAATGAGTGTAGTTATCCCCTTTTGTTCAGGTGTATGATGGTTGAGGGGTAGTAACTGTTCTAGAACCTGGTGTTGCAAGTCCTGGGGCTCCTGTACCTTCTACCTGATGGTAGCAGCAAGAAACTAGCGTGACTATGGTGTTGGGGATCTTTTATGTTGATTTGGTTTGTAAACCTTTAAATGAAAGTATTTACCTCAGCTAAATGCCGGCAGTTTCATGCACACTTAGCCGGCAGGAAAATCAAGTTTTGGCTCTCTGTGCTTGAAAGAAGGTCCTGTCAAATAAACTGGGAGTTACAGTTTGCTAAATGTGCCGGGGGCAGTGTTATAAAGTGACTGTAAAGGTAGACACCTGTCTAGATTTCAAATGCAACTGTTTTTTTAAAGCAGAGTTGTCAAAATTTCTAAAATATTGAGCTAGATTTATTCAAAACATCAGATAATGGTCAGTCATGAAACCCCGAGAGCGGGTCCCATTCTCGCAAAGAACCAAAGTCAGCCTGTAACTCCAGGTCAGGGTCTTCAAAAGAACCCTGGAAGGGAAAAATAGAGATATTAAAGATGGAAATAGAGCAGTTTCTGAAGATGCAAACAAAGGAGTCATCGTTTAACACCTTTGTGACTAAGCTCTGCCCTCCAGATGGCGATCAAAGGTCAATTGACAATTCTATGCCAAAGATCAGACAATTCTATATTTACAATGTATCTACAATGCTTCCTTTTAATTACATATAGTTTTAAAACACCTCCATCTTCACATCCACACTCCAGACACCCAAAATGAATATTAATTAGCATTTTCTTTTCTCTCTCTCTCTCTGGATGTGCAATTATCAGGTGTTTGGTGTTTCCTAGTTTGCAATTGACCCTAGTACTATATGCAGCTCAGGAAGACAATTGTTCAGGGATGCAGTTTAAATTCAGTCTATAATCCATGTTCATGAAGACTGGTTGCTGTTGAAATTAATACTTGCTATATAACCTAACTCCAGAATGCATTTGAACAATGTCCAGTGTGCACACCAGATTCTGCTATAGACTTTTTTTCCAAAATAATCTTTCTTCATAATAAAATTATCTCCAAGAATAAACTGTGCAGTGTCTTTCATTCTTATATTTTTAGTCAGAGCATTCTGTCACATTCCTGTTGCCACTTATGTTGTCACCTGGGGTGGTACACTTTTTCAGTAACTGAGGGGCTTCCTCACCCAACCTAGCCCCTCCCTGTGCAGTACCGGAAGAACCCTACTGAGCCCTTTCAACAGGTTACAATGAGATCCCCTTCCGTCATCCTTCTCAATTCCAGCAAGTACAGGCCCAGAGCCTTCAAATGCTCCTCATATGATAAGCCTTTCAATCCCAGAATCATGGTGTAGTCCTCTACCACCGAGTTCCTGCAGTGGCTGCACTGAGATGCAGAGCATCACTCAGCAGGTATTCCTACAGCCTGGAGTGTGCCATTCGGTGGCATGCCTCCATGAACTTCTCAGTGTGCTGGCAGACCAACAGGTTTTGGGCAGCTCAAAGTGGGTCCTTCACTGTGCTGATGATCTGCACTCGATGTCTGTCTCCCTGTGAGTGTTGCTGGGAACAGCCTTTAGATGAGAGTCCTCTGTCACACGTCTGTTTTCAGTGAACTGTGACGCAGGCCCTTTGCTCACAATTATTTTTGGGTCTACTGGACTTGACCTGGTGGTTTTGCTCTTAAAATCACTGACATTCACATTAGGGTCAGGGTTAATTCATTCATTATTTAATTTATTTAGAGATACAACATGGAATAGGCCTTTCCAGCCCTTCTCTCACAACCCCCAATGACCTTGATCAGGATCAGAATCAGCTTTAATACCACCATGAAATTTTTGTCTTTGCGGCGGAAGTACAATACACAATAGTAGAAAAATCTGAATTGCAGTAAGTATATACTGGATACATATATTATCAGATGCCCTTCCCTTCCCTTGAGCAACTTCGGTGGCGTGGAGAGGGGAGACTTGCAGCTTGGGTAACTGCCGGTCTTCCATAAAAAAAACCCTGCCCAGGCTTGCGCCCTGGAAACTTTCCAAGGTGCAAATCCATGGCCTATCGAGACTAACGGAGGCCTACCTATTATCAGATTCAGAATTTTTACTACCGGCATGTGACAAGAAATTTGTTAACTTAGCAGCAGCAATTCAATGAAATACATAATATAGAAGAAGAAAAAAACAAAATAATAATAAATAAGTAAATCAATTACTGTATACATATATTGAATACATTAAAAATCATGCAAAAACAGAAATACTATATATTTCAAAAAGTGAGATAGTGTCCAAAGACTCAATGTCCATTTAGGAATCGGATGGCAGAGGGGAAGAAGTTCTTCCTGAATCACTGAGTGTGTGCCGTCAGGCTTCTGTACCTCCATCCTGATGGTAACAGTGAGAAAAGGGCATGCCCTGGGTGCTGGAGGTTTTTAATAATGGACACTACCTTTCTGAGACACCACTCCTTGAAGATGTCCTGGGTACTTTGTAGGCTAGTATCCAAGAAGGAACTGACTAAATTTACAACTCTCTGCAGCTTCTTTCAGTCCTGTGCAGTAGCCCCTTCGTACCAAACAGTGATGCAACTTGTCAGGATGCTCTCCACAGCACATCTATAGAAGTTTTTGAGTGTATTTGTTGACATACCAAATCTCTTCAAACTCCTAATAAAGAATAGCCATTGTCTTGCCTTCTTTATAACTGCATCGATATGTTGGGAACAGGTTAGGTCCTCAGAGACCTTGACACCCAGGTACTTGAACCTGCTCACTCTCTCCACTTCTGATCCCTCTATAAGTATGTGTTCCTTCATCTTACTCTTCTGGAAGTCAACGATCAGCTCTTCCATCTTACTGACAATGAGTGCCAGGTTGTTGCTGTGGCACCACTCCACTAGTTGGCATATGTCACTCCTGTACCCCCTCTCCTCACCACCTGAGATTCTACCAACAATGGTTGTATCATCAGCAAATTTATAGATGGTATTTGAGCTGTGCCTGGGCACACAGTCATGTGTATATACAGAGTAGAGTAGATCACACACCCCTGAGGTGCGCCAGTGTTAATCGTCAGGCCCAGGTTCTGCAACTTCTCAATCAGGATTGTGGGAATAATGGTATTAAATGCTGAGCTATAGTCAAGCAGCATCCTGACATAGATGTTTGTGCTGTCCAGGTGGTCTAAAGCCGTGTAGAAAGCCATTGAGATTGCGTCTGCTATTGACCTATTGTGGCAATAGGCAAATTGTAATGGGTCCAGGTCTTTGCTGAGGCAGGGTTCAGTCTAGTCATGACCAACCTCTCAAAGCATTTCATCAATGTAGATGTAGTGCTACCGGGCGATAGTCATTAAGACAGCTCACATCATTCTTCTGTCGCCTTTTTGAAGCAAGTGGGAGGTTGAAATGTCTTTGAATACTAAAGCCAGGTGGTTGTCACAAGTTTTCAGAGCCTCACCAGGAACTCCATCGGGACCCTCTGCCTTGCGAGGGTTCACCTTCTTTAAAGACAACCTAACTTTGGCTTCTGAGACAGAGATCACAGGGTCATCAGGTGCAGCAGGGATTTTCACAGCTGCAGTTATATTCTCCCTTTCAAAGCAGGCGTTGAAGGCAATGAGTTCATCTGATAGTGAAGTATCACTGCTATTCATGCTATTGGGTTTCGCTTTGTAGAAAGTAATGTCTTGCAAATCCTGCCAAAGTTGCTGTGTATCTGATGTTGCCTCCAACCTCGTTTGAAATAGTCTCTAAATAGCTAAATTAAATAAGTAGTGCAAACAATGGAAATAAAAACTTAGTGAGGTAGTGTTCATGGGTTCAATGTCCATTCAGAAATCGGATGGCAGAAGCTATTCCTGAATTGCTGAGTGTGTGTCTTCAGGCTCCTGTACCTCCTCCCAGATGATAGCAACGAGGCATGATCTGGGTGTAGGGGATCCTTAATGATGGATGCTGCCTTCCTGAGACATCGCTCCTTGATGACATCCTGGATACTATAGAGGCTGGTGCCCATGATGGAGCTGACAAAGTTCTCAACTCTCTGCAGCTTATCTCAATCCTGTACAATAGCTCCCCCCACCCCCCATATCAGACGGTGGTGCGGCCAGTTAGAATGCTCTCCATGGTACATCTGTAGAAAGTTCACTGTATGTTTCAATATTTCGATATACCCATGATAAATGAAGCTCTTACTTTGGGTAGAAGGAATAAAGATGGCCCTTTGAGCCAGGCCATCCAGCAAACCCCCAACTGAACCCAGCCTAATCAAAGAACAATTTACAATGACCAATTAACCTGTCCAATACATCTTTAAGCTGTGGGAGGATACTGAAAAACCCACTCTTTCCACAGGGTGGACATCCTTAGAGAGGACTAATGCAAGCTGTTAGTAGATGACCCAATTTCCTGACTAAGAAAGTACTCTTTGGTAGAACATTAAACCAATGCTTTCTCTTTCTCTATCTTTCTCCAAAGATGGAGAAATCACCTTTCTCCAATAAGGGACAAGCATCCTATCCCGATGCATCACAGTTTGGCATAGCAAGCCCATGACTGCAGAGGGCTGGGGGCACAGTCAATATATCACAGACACCAACCTCCCCTTTATCTGCACTCTTGCTGCTTCAATAAAGTTGCTAGTCAGTCACTGCCCTTTACACTGCTAGCATTAAGGGCAGCAATGAAGGTCCTCCATCTCTACTTGTCCCTGGCCATCTTCACCATTCAGGGATCTAATGAAGTGTGGTCTTGATGATGGAGTTGGCCTCTCTCATCATCAGTAAAGCACCCTGCAGAATCAAAGATCCCACCCACCCTGGGCATTCTCTCTTCCCCACTCTTCCATCGGGCAAAAGATAAAAAGCTCAAGCACAGCTTACATCCTACTGTTATAAGACTTTTCAGTGAACGCCTAGTATATAAGAAGGACTCTTGATCTCACAATCCATCACATTGTGACCTTTGCACCTTATAGTTTGTCTGCACTACACTTCTCTGTAACAGTGGTGGAGGGCACAATACAAGCTTGTAGAGGTGGGGTGTAGAAGGTTTGCCAGCTCCTTGCTGTGCAGAACCTACTCTTTCCTTGGCATTACAGGGGCTGCAAAGATAAAAAGCTATCAGGATCCTCACAGAGGCTGTTGAATGAGCCTCTCGATGTCTATGGATCAAGAGGTGTGACCCATGGACCAGTGCAGCTGGGACACCAGCTAGGACCTCATCATTCCTGGCTTGGTCGCCTAGGCAAGAGTGTCTGATGTTGAAAGATCCGCAACGCCCAATGACCCCACACTGATGATGTGTCCCAGCGCATCCTGCGATGTATCTCAGAATCACACCACCAGATTTTTTCATTCTGCTGCTGTTATTCCCTGTGGATTATCTCCAAGCGCTAATGATTTGTCTGGATGGCATGCAGATGAAGTCATTTAATTGTACCTTGGTTTTTGTGACAATAGTAAAACCAATTACTGATTCCAATACCCCACCCCCACCATGGCCACAAGCACATGCTCGAGGAGAGCTTCTACACTTCACACCTATGGACACACAAGATGGACTCTTGAGCTCACAATCGACCTCCTGATCACCTTGCAACTTATTGTCCATGTGCGCTGCACTTTCTCTGGAACTGTGACACTTTATTCTGTGCTGTTATATTGGTTTAAAAGTTCAAAGTTCAGAGTAAATCTTTTTTATCAAAGTGCATATATGTCATCACATACAACTTGAGATTTAGTTCCTTGCTGACATACGCAATAAATCCATAATAGAATAATTACCATAAATGAATCATAAGACATCTTGAAAGTGAGTCCATAGGTTGTGGGAACATTTCAATAATGGGGCAAGTGAAGTTGAGTGAAGTTATCCACTTTGGTTCAAGAGCCTGTTGGCTGAGGGGGTAATAAATGTTCCTGAAGCTGGGTGGTGAGTCCTGAGGCTCCTGTACCTCCTTCCTGATGGCAGCAGTGAGAAGAGAGCATGTCCTGGGTGGTGAGCGTCCCTGATAATGGGATGTTTTCCTGTAATAACATTTTGTGTAGATGTGCTCAATGATGGGCCATATCCTCTACAGCAGCCAGTCAATATACGTTCCTCTTCACATCTTTTTACAAGTTTGTCAAAGTTTTAAATGTCATGCCGAATCTTCGCAAACTTTGCAAACTTTCTTCGTAATTACACTTGCATGCCAGCCCCAGGACAGGTCATCTGAAATAGTAATACTGACCTCTTCACTTCTGATCCTCCAATGAGACTGGGTCAAAAACTTAATACAGAAATTACCAGCAAAACGAACAAGAGTTCAGGCAAACTATACTGAATCTTGAGGAACTGAAATCACTCACAATACACAGAGGAACTCAGAAAGACAGAGCAAAGACATTTCCCACCCTCCCCACCCCCACGATACACCCTGGAGAACGTAGATATTCAGGACGAACCTGGTGTCCAGATAAAACAATAACCCTCAAAGACAACAACCACAATGCAAGACTTTGAAAACCCTGTGCGAATTCAATGACCCCAAATTGAATAAAAGTGATAAATGGAAAAGAGCTTAACAATCCCCATGATCTCAAACAAGATACTTGCAACACAAAGTGAAAGTCCAGGGCTGGTCCAAAGACAAACAATTAAATGTAAGGGGTGAGCAACCCAAGGACAGTGCACACCCATGAGGTTACATCAAGAAAATACACTCCACATACTAAATGAAAAAATCTTTTCTTTTTTTTAAAATGACCCCTGGCTGTGACACAGGGAGAAGGTGTAAACTCCTTACAGGCAACGATGGGAATTGAAGCCCAATTGGTGATCCCTGGTTCTGTTGAGCGATCACACTAACTATCATGCCACCACCCCATCCCACAGCGGCACCTCAGACAGAAACTGCACCTTTAACATGATCAGGAATGGCTGGCCTTGTGGATCTCACCTTTGAATGCAGAAGAATAACAAGCAAAATTCAGAGAAGGACTCCACAGAGATCAAGATGTTATGGGGCAGGATGTTATGGAGCCCCAGAAATTATATCCATCTGAAGCCCATAAATAACCTTGGAGCAGAAGGGAAAGCACGAACCAAACCCCCATGCATCATGGATTCCTAAGAAATTTTGTAGCTGTTTGAATTTTTGTTTGAAATCCCACAAAGAAGGACCCCAACAATGTTCTCAGAAGCTGGACCACATTCACAAAGTTAGCCGCAGATAAGTGGTAATTAGTTTACGATGGTGAAACAGAGAAACAGTGAAAAGATTTGGCTTTTGTTCCATCCATTCTACCAACATATTCCTTCCACTTCCTGCAAGTGCTCTGGAACACCGCTGTGTCTGTATATGTTCAGCCCGCTTGTCGAAGTGGTGTGACCACTGTCACCTGCAAACAGCTACTTGGAGCCATTGAGTGTCCGGTGAGGACCAAAGGTTTAGGAGATTGCGGGGGGCGGGGGGATCTCATTGAAAGGACTAGATAGAGTGTATATGGACAGGATGTTCCCTCTGGTGGAGGTTTCCAGAGGGCACAGCTTCAAAACTGAGGGGTGACCTTTTAGAACAGAGGTAAGGAGGAACTTTTTAGCCAGAGAGTAGTGAATCTGTGGAATGCTCCGCCACAGACAGTGGTGGAGGCCAAGTCTGTGGGTATACTTAAGGCGGAAGTTGATCATTTCCTGATTGGTCAGGTCATCAAAGGATATGGCAAGAAGGCAGGTGTGTGGGGTTGAGTGGGATCTGGGATCAGCCATGATGGAATGGAACTCGATAGGCTGAGTAACTCTGCTCCTATGTCTTATAGTCTTATGCTCTTATGTGAGTGAGCTACCCCAGATTGGACACAACAAGCCCCTTCACCAGAGATACTAACTACCCTTCCCTGGACATTCCATACCCGCTGTCTGTATATTGTATTATATAATATACTGTGTATACAGTTGTAGATGCCTTCTCCGGGTCATTGAGGCATGCAATCTTTCAAACCCAATGACAAGTTGTTCTCCTCTTGGAGGTGGGGATTTGATATCTGAGTAATCTTACATATAAATAGTTTGATTAAGTATTCTTGTTTATTTAAACAATTCATTCGGGGTTATATGTACAAATGGCCAACCAGTGGTGTTGTAGCATCAGCATTGGACTTGGAGGCGATTTGTCCTGGGTTCGAATCTGGCCAGTGCCTTGCACATTTCCATCCATGCTGGGTTGAGTGTTCAGCTAGCAACTCAGCCTAGTAAAAAAACAGACAAAAATGCTAAAGAAACGGCAAGATTGCTGCCCAATGCGCCACAAGGCGCAAAGACGAATAACGAAAAGTATAAATATGTGAATTACATACATCATCATGCTACCAGTTGACATGAGTGTGCCTTGCCTAAGATAAGCACGAAGTTAGACTCATATTTCAGACTCCTGTGTGTTCCTTTGAATTAGTTTAGTGTTTTGAAGTTACAAAATATAACAACCACCCAGGCAGTGCATTTCAGACATGCATCATTCTCTATGTAAAAAAAACTCACCTGGCACATTTCCTTTGAAATTTCCCATCTCAACCTAAAGAGATAATAAAAAGGTCAAGTTAAGATTAGCATTATTTGTCACATGTCTATCATTTTCTATGTCACAGGGAGAACGTACAAACGTCTTACAGACAATGGCAGGAATTGAATCTGGGTCACTAGTGCTGTAACAGTGTTGCTCTAATCTCTACGCTACCATGCGACCCCTGACTTCACAACACACACTAGTGATATTAAATCTAATTCTGATTTGCATTCATCAATTTGGGAGGAAACCGGAGCACCCAGAGAAAACCACATGGTCATGGGGAACATGCAAAGTCCTTACAGATAGTGGTGTGAACTGAACCCGGGTCGCTTGCACTGTAAAGTATTCACCAAAACCTTTAGACACCTCAATGTGATAGGAAACAGATGAATTCAAATCAGAATCAGGTTTAAAATCGCAGGTGTATGTTGTGAAATATGCTGATTTGCATCAGCAGTACTAGTGATAGAGAGTAATAAAAACTATAAATTTTAATAATAGTTATTCTTATAATAACTATATAATATATATAAAATTAAAATAAGTAGTGCCAAAAGAGAGCAAAATAAAAGAGAGAGCGGAGTGAGGTAGCGTTCATGAGTTCAATGTCCAATCAGAAATCAGCTGAAGAGGGGAAGTTGTTCCTGAATCGTTGAGTGTGGATCTGCCAGCCCGTTGAGCCAGGTCATCAAGCAACCCGCTGATTGAACACCAGCATAATCACAGGACAACTTACAATGACCAATTAACCTACTAATTGTTATACCTGTGGAATATGAGAGAAAACCAGAGCACTGGAGAATACCTATGCAGTCAGGGGCAGAACTTGAATTGAAAAGGCAACAAGGGTATTTGAACCCGGGTCACTGGTACTGTAAAGCATTGTGCTAACCACTACGCTACCGTGTGTTGGGAATTGAACCCGGGTCACTGGTACTGTAAAGCATTGTGCTAACCACTACACTACCGTGTCATGTATTAACCACTACTCTACAGTGTGATCGGAATTGAACCAGGATCACAGGTACTGTAAGGTGTTGTGCTAACCACTACACTACAGTGAGATGGAACTGAAGCCGGGTCACTGGTACTGTAAAGTGCTCTGCTAACCAGTACACTACTGTGAGATGGGAATTGAACCCAGGTCACTGGTACTGTAAAGTGTTGTGCTAACCACTGCACTACCGTGTGATGGGAACTGAACCCGGGTCACTGGTACTGTAAAGCGTTGTACTAACCACTACACTACCTTGTGATGGGAATTGAACCCGGGTCACTGGTACTGGAAAGCATTCTATCAACCACTACTCTACGGTGTGATGAGAATTGAACCCGGGTCACAGGTACAGTAAGGTGTTGTGCTAACCTCTACACTACCGTGTGATGGGAATTGAACCCGGGTCACTGGTACTGTAAAGTGTTGTGCTAACCTGTACACTACCATGTGATGGGAACTGAACCCCGGTCACTGGTACTGTAAAGGATTGTATTAACCACTACTCTACAGTGTGATGGGAATTAAACCAGGATCACAGGTACTGTAAGGTGTTGTGCTAACCACTACACTACAGTGAGATGGAACTGAAGCCGGGTCACTGGTACTGTAAAGTGCTCTGCTAACCAGTACACTACTGTGAGATGGGAATTGAACCCAGGTCACTGGAACTGTAAAGTGTTGTGCTAACCACGACACTACCTTGTGATGGGAATTGAACCCGGGTCACTGATACTGTAAAGCGTTGTGCTAACCACTAATCTACCGTGTGATGGGAACTGAACCCGGGTCACTGGTACTGTAAAGCGTTGTACTAACCACTACACTACCTTGTGATGGGAATTGAACCCGGGGCACTGGTACTGTAAAGCGTTGTGCTAACCACTAATCTACCGTGTGATGGGAACTGAACCCGGGTCACTGGTACTGTAAAGCGTTGTACTAACCACTACACTACCTTGTGATGGGAATTGAACCCGGGTCACTGGTACTGTAAAGCGTTGTGCTAAACACTAAACTACCGTGTGATGGGAATTGAGCCCGGGTCACAGGTACTGTAAAGTGTTGTGCTGACCACTACACTACCGTGTGATGGGAATTGAACCCGAGTCACTGGTACTGTAAAGCGTTGTGCTATCCACTATACTACCGTGTGATGGGAATTGAACCCGGGTCACTGGTATTGTAAAGCATTGTATTAACCACTACTCTACAGTGTGATGGGAATTGAACCCGGGTCACTGGTACAGTAAAGAGATGTGCTAACTACTACACTACCGTGTGATGGGAATTGAACCTGGTCACTGGTACTGTAAAGCGTTGTGCTAACAACTACAGTACCGTGTGATGGGAATTGAACCCGGGTCACTGGTACTGTATAGCGTTGTGCTATCCACTATACTACCGTGTGATGGGAATTGAACCCGGGTCACAGGTATTGTAAAGCATTGTATTAACCTCTACTCTACATTGTGATGGGAATTGAACCAGGATCACTGGTACTGAAAGGTGTTGTGCTAACCACTACACTACAGTGAGATGGACCTGAAGTCGTGTCACTGGTACTGTAAAGTGCTCTGCTAACCAGTACACTACTGTGTGATGGGAATTGAATCCGGGACACTGGTACTGTAAAGTGTTGTGCTAACCACTACACTACTGTGTGAAGGGGAATTGAACCCGGGTCACTGGTACTGAAAAGTGTTGTGCTAACCACTAAACTACTGTGTGATGGGAATTGAACTGGGGTCACTGGTACTGTAAAATGTTGTGCTAACCACTATACTACTGTGAGATGGGCACTGAACCCAGGTCGCTGGTACTGAAAAGTGTTGTGCTAATCACTACAGAACAGTGTGATGGGAATTGAACTGGGGTCACTGGAACTGTAAAGTGTTGTGCTAAACACTACACTACCTTGGGATGGGAATTGAACCCGGGTCACAGGTACTGTAAAGTGTTGTACTGACCACTACACTACCGTGTGATGGGAACTGAACAGGGGTCACTGGTACAGTAAAGCGTTGTGCTAACCACTACACTACCGTGTGATGGGAATTGAACCCGGGTCACTGGTACTGTAAAATGTTGTGCTAACCACTATACTACTGTGAGATGGGCACTGAACCCAGGTCGCTGGTACTGAAAAGTGTTGTGCTAATCACTACAGAACAGTGTGATGGGAATTGAACTGGGGTCACTGGAACTGTAAAGTGTTGTGCTAAACACTACACTACCTTGGGATGGGAATTGAACCCGGGTCACAGGTACTGTAAAGTGTTGTACTGACCACTACACTACCGTGTGATGGGAACTGAACAGGGGTCACTGGTACAGTAAAGCGTTGTGCTAACCACTACACTACCGTGTGATGGGAATTGAACCCGGGTCACTGGTACTGTAAAGTGTTGTGCTAACCACTACACTACAGTGTGATGGGAATTGAACTCGGGTCACTGGTACTGCAAGTCATTGTGCTAACCACTACACTAACGTGTGATGGGAATTGAACCCGGGTCACTGGTACTGTAAAGCGTTGTGCTAACCACTACACTAACGAGTGATGGGAATTGAACCCGGGTCACTGGTACTGTAAAGTGTTGTGCTATACACTGCACTACCATCTGATTGGAATTGAACCCGGGTCACTGGTACTGCAAGTCGTTGTGCTAACCACTACACTACCGTGTGATGGGAATTGAACCCGGGACACTGGTACTGTAAAGTGTTGTGCTAACCACTACACTACCGTGAGATGGGAATTGAACCCGGGTCACTGGTACTGTAAAGTGTTGTGCTAACCACTACACTACTGTGTGATGGGAATTGAACCCGGGTCACTGGTACTGGAAAGCATTCTATTAACCACTACTCTACAGTGTGATGGGAATTGAACCAGGATCACAGGTACTGTAAGGTGTTGTGCTAACCACTACACTACCGTGTGATGGGAACTGAACCCGGGTCACTGGTACTGTAAAGCGTTGTGCTAACCACTAATCTACCGTGAGATGGGCACTGAACCCAGGTCGCTGGTACTGTAAAGCGTTGTGCTAACCACTACACTACCGTGTGATGGGAATTGAACCTAGGTCACTTGTACTGTAAAGTGTTCTGCTATATACTGCACTACCATGTGATTGGAATTGAACCCGGGTCACTGGAACTGTAAAGTGTTGTGCTAACCACTACACTACCGTGTGATGGGAATTGAATCCGGGTCACTGGTACTGTATAGCGTTGTGGTAACCACTACACTACCGTGTGATGGGAATTGAACCCGGGTCACTGGTACTGCAAAGTGTTGTAATAACCACTACACTACCGTGTAATGGGAATTGAACCCAGGTCACAGGCACTGTAAAGTGTTGTGCTAACCAGTACACTACAGTGTGATGGGAATTGAACCCGGGTCACTGGTACTGTAAGTCGTTGTGCTAACCACTACACTACCACGTGATGGGAATTGAACCCGGGTCACTGGTACTGTAAAGCGTTGTGCTAACGACTACACTAACGTGTGATGGGAATTGAACCCGGGTCACCGGTACTGTAAAGTGTTGTGCTATACTCTGCACTACCATCTGATTGGAATTGAACCCGGGTCACTGGAACTGTTAAGTGTTGTGCTAACCACTACACTACCGTGTGATGGGAATTGAACCCGGGACACTGGTACTGTAAAGTGTTGTGCTAACCACTACACTACTGTGTGAAGGGGAATTGAACCCGGGTCACTGGTACTGAAAAGGGTTGTGCTAACCACTAAACTAGTGTGTGATGGGAATTGAACCCAGGTCACTGGTACTGTAAAGTGTTGTGCTAACCACTATACTACTGTGAGATGGGCACTGATCCCAGGTCGCTAGTACTGAAAAGTGTTGTGCTAATCACTACAGAACAGTGTGATGGGAATTGAACTGGGGTCACTGGAACTGTAAAGTGTTGTGCTAAACACTACACTACCTTGGGATGGGAATTGAACCCGGGTCACAGGTACTGTAAAGTGTTGTACTGACCACTACACTACCGTGTGATGGGAACTGAACAGGGGTCACTGGTACAGTAAAGAGTTTTGCTAACCACTAGACTACCGTGTGATGGGAATTGAACCCGGGTCACTGGTACTGTAAAGTGTTGTGCTAACCACTACACTACAGTGTGATGGGAATTGAACCCGGGTCACTGGTACTGCACGTCGTTGTGCTAACCACTACACTACCACGTGATGGGAATTGAACAGGGGTCACTGGTACTGTAAAGCGTTGTGCTAACCACTACACTAACGTGTGATGGGAATTGAACAGGGGTCACTGGTACTGTAAAGTGTTGTGCTATACACTGCACTACCATCTGATTGGAATTGAACCCGGGTCACTGGTACTGCAAAGTGTTGTGCTAACCACTACACTACCGTGTGATGGGAATTGAACCCGGGACACTGGTACTGGAAAGCATTCTATTAACCACTTCTCTACAGTGTGATGGGAATTGAACCAGGATCACAGGTACTGTAAGGTGTTGTGCTAACCACTACAATACTGTGAGATGTGAATTGAACCCAGGTCACTGGTACTGGAAAGTGTTGTGCTAACCACTGCACTACCGTGTGATGGGATCTGAACCCGGGTCACTGGTACTGTAAAGCGTTGTACTAACCACTACACTACCTTGTGATTGGAATTGAATCCGGGTCACTGGTACTGTAAAGCGTTGTGCTAAGCACTAATCTACCGTGAGATGGGAACTGAACCCGGGTCACAGGTACTGTAAAGCGTTGTGCTAACCACTACACTACAGTGTGATGGGAATTGAACCCGGGTCACTGGTACTGTAAGTCGTTGTGCTAACCACCACACTACCGTGTGATGGGAATTGAACCCGGGTCACTGGTACTGCAAAGCGTTGTGCTAACCACTACACTACTGTGTGCTGGGAATTGAACCCGGGTCACTGGTACTCTAAAGTGTTGTGCTATCCACTATACTACCGTATGATGGGAATTGAACCAGGGTCACTGGTATTGTAAAGCATTGTATTAACCACTACTCTACAGTGTGATGGGAATTGAACCCGGGTCACAGGTACTGTAAAGTGTTGTGCTAACCACTACACTACGGTGTGATGGGAATTGAACCCGGGTCACAGGTACTGTAAAGTGTTGTGCTAACCACTATACTACTGTGAGATGGGCACTGAACCCAGGTCGCTGGTACTGAAAAGTGTTGTGCTAATCACTACAGAACAATGTGATGGGAATTGAACTGGGGTCACTGGAACTGTAAAGTGTTGTGCTAACCACGACACTACCTTGGGATGGGAATGGAACCCGGGTCACAGGTACTGTAAAGTGTTGTACTGACCACTACACTACAGTGTGATGGGAATTGAACCCGGGTCACTGGTACTGTATAGCGTTGTGCTAACCACTGCACTACCATGTGATGGGAATTGAACCTGGTCACTCGTACTGTAAAGCGTTGTGCTAACAACTACAGTACCGTGTGATGGGAATTGAACCCGGGTCACTGGTACTGTATAGCGTTGTGCTATCCACTATACTACCGTGTGATGGGAATTGAACCCGGGTCACTGGTATTGTAAAGCATTGTATTAACCTTTACTCTACATTGTGATGGGAATTGAACCAGGATCACTGGGACTGAAAGGTGTTGTGCTAACTACTACACTACGGTGAGATGGACCTGAAGTCGTGTCACTGGTACTGTAAAGTGCTCTTCTAACCAGTACACTACTGTGTGATGGGAATTGAACCCGGGACACTGGTACTGTAAAGTGTTGTGCTAACCACTACACTACTGTGTGAAGGGGAATTGAACCCGGGTCACTGGTACTGAAAAGTGTTGTGCTAACCACTAAACGACTGTGTGATGGGAATTGAACCCAGGTCACTGGTACTGTAAAGTGTTGTGCTAACGACTATACTACTGTGAGATGGGCACTGAACCCAGGTCGCTGGTACTGAAAAGTGTTGAGCTAATCACTACAGAACAGTGTGATGGGAATTGAACTGGGGTCACTGGAACTGTAAAGTGTTGTGCTAAACACTACACTACCTTGGGATGGGAATTGAACCCGGGTCACAGGTACTGTAAAGTGTTGTACTGACCACTACACTACCGTGTGATGGGAACTGAACAGGGGTCACTGGTACAGTAAAGCGTTTTGCTAACCACTAGACTACCGTGTGATGGGAATTGAACCCGGGTCACAGGTACTGTAAAGTGTTGTACTGACCACTACACTAACGTGTGATGGGAACTGAACAGGGGTCACTGGTACAGTAAAGCGTTGTGCTAACCACTACACTACCGTGTGATGGGAATTGAACCCCGGTCACTGGTACTGTAAAGTGTTGTGCTAACCACTACACTACAGTGTGATGGTAATTGAACCTGGGTCACTGGTACTGCAAGTTGTTGTGCTAACCACTACACTAACGTGTGATGGGAATTGAACCCGGGTCACTGGTACTGTAAAGCGTTGTGCTAACCACTACACTAACGTGTGATGGGAATTGAACCCGGGTCACTGATACTGTATAGTGTTGTGCTATACACTGCACTACCATCTGATTGGAATTGAACCCGGGTCACTGGTACTGTAAAGTGTTCTGCTATACACTGCACTACCATGTGATTAGAATTGAACCCGGGTCACTGGTACTGTAAAGCGTTGTGCTAACCACTAAACTACTGTGTGATGGGAATTGAACTGGGGTCACTGGTACTGTAAAATGTTGTGCTAACCACTATACTACTGTGAGATGGGCACTGAACCCAGGTCGCTGGTACTGAAAAGTGTTGTGCTAATCACTACAGAACAGTGTGATGGGAATTGAACTGGGGTCACTGGAACTGTAAAGTGTTGTGCTAAACACTACACTACCTTGGGATGGGAATTGAACCCGGGTCACAGGTACTGTAAAGTGTTGTACTGACCACTACACTACCGTGTGATGGGAACTGAACAGGGGTCACTGGTACAGTAAAGCGTTGTGCTAACCACTACACTACCGTGTGATGGGAATTGAACCCGGGTCACTGGTACTGTAAAATGTTGTGCTAACCACTATACTACTGTGAGATGGGCACTGAACCCAGGTCGCTGGTACTGAAAAGTGTTGTGCTAATCACTACAGAACAGTGTGATGGGAATTGAACTGGGGTCACTGGAACTGTAAAGTGTTGTGCTAAACACTACACTACCTTGGGATGGGAATTGAACCCGGGTCACAGGTACTGTAAAGTGTTGTACTGACCACTACACTACCGTGTGATGGGAACTGAACAGGGGTCACTGGTACAGTAAAGCGTTGTGCTAACCACTACACTACCGTGTGATGGGAATTGAACCCGGGTCACTGGTACTGTAAAGTGTTGTGCTAACCACTACACTACAGTGTGATGGGAATTGAACTCGGGTCACTGGTACTGCAAGTCATTGTGCTAACCACTACACTAACGTGTGATGGGAATTGAACCCGGGTCACTGGTACTGTAAAGCGTTGTGCTAACCACTACACTAACGAGTGATGGGAATTGAACCCGGGTCACTGGTACTGTAAAGTGTTGTGCTATACACTGCACTACCATCTGATTGGAATTGAACCCGGGTCACTGGTACTGCAAGTCGTTGTGCTAACCACTACACTACCGTGTGATGGGAATTGAACCCGGGACACTGGTACTGTAAAGTGTTGTGCTAACCACTACACTACCGTGAGATGGGAATTGAACCCGGGTCACTGGTACTGTAAAGTGTTGTGCTAACCACTACACTACTGTGTGATGGGAATTGAACCCGGGTCACTGGTACTGGAAAGCATTCTATTAACCACTACTCTACAGTGTGATGGGAATTGAACCAGGATCACAGGTACTGTAAGGTGTTGTGCTAACCACTACACTACCGTGTGATGGGAACTGAACCCGGGTCACTGGTACTGTAAAGCGTTGTGCTAACCACTAATCTACCGTGAGATGGGCACTGAACCCAGGTCGCTGGTACTGTAAAGCGTTGTGCTAACCACTACACTACCGTGTGATGGGAATTGAACCTAGGTCACTTGTACTGTAAAGTGTTCTGCTATATACTGCACTACCATGTGATTGGAATTGAACCCGGGTCACTGGAACTGTAAAGTGTTGTGCTAACCACTACACTACCGTGTGATGGGAATTGAATCCGGGTCACTGGTACTGTATAGCGTTGTGGTAACCACTACACTACCGTGTGATGGGAATTGAACCCGGGTCACTGGTACTGCAAAGTGTTGTAATAACCACTACACTACCGTGTAATGGGAATTGAACCCAGGTCACAGGCACTGTAAAGTGTTGTGCTAACCAGTACACTACAGTGTGATGGGAATTGAACCCGGGTCACTGGTACTGTAAGTCGTTGTGCTAACCACTACACTACCACGTGATGGGAATTGAACCCGGGTCACTGGTACTGTAAAGCGTTGTGCTAACGACTACACTAACGTGTGATGGGAATTGAACCCGGGTCACCGGTACTGTAAAGTGTTGTGCTATACTCTGCACTACCATCTGATTGGAATTGAACCCGGGTCACTGGAACTGTTAAGTGTTGTGCTAACCACTACACTACCGTGTGATGGGAATTGAACCCGGGACACTGGTACTGTAAAGTGTTGTGCTAACCACTACACTACTGTGTGAAGGGGAATTGAACCCGGGTCACTGGTACTGAAAAGGGTTGTGCTAACCACTAAACTAGTGTGTGATGGGAATTGAACCCAGGTCACTGGTACTGTAAAGTGTTGTGCTAACCACTATACTACTGTGAGATGGGCACTGATCCCAGGTCGCTAGTACTGAAAAGTGTTGTGCTAATCACTACAGAACAGTGTGATGGGAATTGAACTGGGGTCACTGGAACTGTAAAGTGTTGTGCTAAACACTACACTACCTTGGGATGGGAATTGAACCCGGGTCACAGGTACTGTAAAGTGTTGTACTGACCACTACACTACCGTGTGATGGGAACTGAACAGGGGTCACTGGTACAGTAAAGAGTTTTGCTAACCACTAGACTACCGTGTGATGGGAATTGAACCCGGGTCACTGGTACTGTAAAGTGTTGTGCTAACCACTACACTACAGTGTGATGGGAATTGAACCCGGGTCACTGGTACTGCACGTCGTTGTGCTAACCACTACACTACCACGTGATGGGAATTGAACAGGGGTCACTGGTACTGTAAAGCGTTGTGCTAACCACTACACTAACGTGTGATGGGAATTGAACAGGGGTCACTGGTACTGTAAAGTGTTGTGCTATACACTGCACTACCATCTGATTGGAATTGAACCCGGGTCACTGGTACTGCAAAGTGTTGTGCTAACCACTACACTACCGTGTGATGGGAATTGAACCCGGGACACTGGTACTGGAAAGCATTCTATTAACCACTTCTCTACAGTGTGATGGGAATTGAACCAGGATCACAGGTACTGTAAGGTGTTGTGCTAACCACTACAATACTGTGAGATGTGAATTGAACCCAGGTCACTGGTACTGGAAAGTGTTGTGCTAACCACTGCACTACCGTGTGATGGGATCTGAACCCGGGTCACTGGTACTGTAAAGCGTTGTACTAACCACTACACTACCTTGTGATTGGAATTGAATCCGGGTCACTGGTACTGTAAAGCGTTGTGCTAAGCACTAATCTACCGTGAGATGGGAACTGAACCCGGGTCACAGGTACTGTAAAGCGTTGTGCTAACCACTACACTACAGTGTGATGGGAATTGAACCCGGGTCACTGGTACTGTAAGTCGTTGTGCTAACCACCACACTACCGTGTGATGGGAATTGAACCCGGGTCACTGGTACTGCAAAGCGTTGTGCTAACCACTACACTACTGTGTGCTGGGAATTGAACCCGGGTCACTGGTACTCTAAAGTGTTGTGCTATCCACTATACTACCGTATGATGGGAATTGAACCAGGGTCACTGGTATTGTAAAGCATTGTATTAACCACTACTCTACAGTGTGATGGGAATTGAACCCGGGTCACAGGTACTGTAAAGTGTTGTGCTAACCACTACACTACGGTGTGATGGGAATTGAACCCGGGTCACAGGTACTGTAAAGTGTTGTGCTAACCACTATACTACTGTGAGATGGGCACTGAACCCAGGTCGCTGGTACTGAAAAGTGTTGTGCTAATCACTACAGAACAATGTGATGGGAATTGAACTGGGGTCACTGGAACTGTAAAGTGTTGTGCTAACCACGACACTACCTTGGGATGGGAATGGAACCCGGGTCACAGGTACTGTAAAGTGTTGTACTGACCACTACACTACAGTGTGATGGGAATTGAACCCGGGTCACTGGTACTGTATAGCGTTGTGCTAACCACTGCACTACCATGTGATGGGAATTGAACCTGGTCACTCGTACTGTAAAGCGTTGTGCTAACAACTACAGTACCGTGTGATGGGAATTGAACCCGGGTCACTGGTACTGTATAGCGTTGTGCTATCCACTATACTACCGTGTGATGGGAATTGAACCCGGGTCACTGGTATTGTAAAGCATTGTATTAACCTTTACTCTACATTGTGATGGGAATTGAACCAGGATCACTGGGACTGAAAGGTGTTGTGCTAACTACTACACTACGGTGAGATGGACCTGAAGTCGTGTCACTGGTACTGTAAAGTGCTCTTCTAACCAGTACACTACTGTGTGATGGGAATTGAACCCGGGACACTGGTACTGTAAAGTGTTGTGCTAACCACTACACTACTGTGTGAAGGGGAATTGAACCCGGGTCACTGGTACTGAAAAGTGTTGTGCTAACCACTAAACGACTGTGTGATGGGAATTGAACCCAGGTCACTGGTACTGTAAAGTGTTGTGCTAACGACTATACTACTGTGAGATGGGCACTGAACCCAGGTCGCTGGTACTGAAAAGTGTTGAGCTAATCACTACAGAACAGTGTGATGGGAATTGAACTGGGGTCACTGGAACTGTAAAGTGTTGTGCTAAACACTACACTACCTTGGGATGGGAATTGAACCCGGGTCACAGGTACTGTAAAGTGTTGTACTGACCACTACACTACCGTGTGATGGGAACTGAACAGGGGTCACTGGTACAGTAAAGCGTTTTGCTAACCACTAGACTACCGTGTGATGGGAATTGAACCCGGGTCACAGGTACTGTAAAGTGTTGTACTGACCACTACACTAACGTGTGATGGGAACTGAACAGGGGTCACTGGTACAGTAAAGCGTTGTGCTAACCACTACACTACCGTGTGATGGGAATTGAAC
Source organism: Hypanus sabinus (assembly GCF_030144855.1). NCBI lineage: Eukaryota > Metazoa > Chordata > Chondrichthyes > Myliobatiformes > Dasyatidae > Hypanus > Hypanus sabinus. The sequence goes on along the minus strand of NC_082723.1, from coordinate 76,989,923 downwards.
CCCGGTCACTGGTACTGTAAAGTGTTGTGCTAACCACTACACTACAGTGTGATGGTAATTGAACCTGGGTCACTGGTACTGCAAGTCGTTGTGCTAACCACTACACTAACGTGTGATGGGAATTGAACCCGGGTCACTGGTACTGTAAAGCGTTGTGCTAACCACTACACTAACGTGTGATGGGAATTGAACCCGGGTCACTGATACTGTATAGTGTTGTGCTATACACTGCACTACCATCTGATTGGAATTGAACCCGGGTCACTGGTACTGTAAAGTGTTCTGCTATACACTGCACTACCATGTGATTAGAATTGAACCTGGGTCACTGGAACTGTAAAGTGTTGAGCTAACCACTACACTACTGTCTGATGGGAATTGAACCCGGGTCACTGGTACTGCAAAGCATTCTATTAACCACTACTCTACAGTGTGATGGGAATTGAACCAGGATCACAAGTACTGTAAGGTGTTGTGCTAACCACTACACTACCGTGTGATGGGAACTGAACCCGGGTCACTGGTACTGTAAAGCGTTGTACTAACCACTTCACTACCTTGTGATGGGAATTGAACCCGGGTCACTGGTACTGTAAAGCGTTGTGCTAACCACTAATCTACCGTGAGATGGGCACTGAACCAGGTCGCTGGTACTGTAAAGCGTTGTGCTAACCACTACACTACCGTGTGATGGGAATTGAACCCGGGTCACAGGTACTGTAAAGTGTTGTGCTAACCACTAAACTACCGTCTGATGGGTATTGAACCCGGGTCACTGGTACTGAAAAGTGTTGTACTAACCACTACACTACCGTGTGAAGGGAATTGAACCCGAGTCACTGGAACTGTAAAGTGTTGTGCTAACCACTACACTACCGTGTGATGGGAATTGAATCCGGGTCACTGGTACTGTATAGCGTTGTGCTAACCACTACACTACCGTGTGATGGGAATTGAACCCGGGTCACTGGTACTGCAAAGTGTTGTAATAACCACTACACTACCGTGTGATGGGAATTGAACCCAGGTCACAGGAACTGTAAAGTGTTGTGCTAACCAGTACACTACAGTGTGATGGGAATTGAACCCGGGTCACTGGTACTGTAAGTCGTTGTGCTAACCACTACACTACCACGTGATGGGAATTGAACCCGGGTCACTGGTACTGTAAAGCGTTGTGCTAACCACTACACTAACGTGTGATGGGAATTGAACCCGGGTCACCGGTACTGTAAAGTGTTGTGCTATACTCTACACTACCATCTGATTGGAATTGAATCCGGGTCACTGGAACTGTTAAGTGTTGTGCTAACCACTACACTACCGTGTGATGGGAATTGAACCCGGGACACTGGTACTGTAAAGTGTTGTGCTAACCACTACACTACTGTGTTAAGGGGAATTGAACCCTGGTCACTGGTACTGAAAAGTGTTGTGCTAACCACTACACTACCATATGATGGGAATTGAACCCGGGTCACTGGTTTTGTTAAGCGTTGTGCTAACCACTACACTAACGTGTGATGGGAATTGAACCCGGGTCACTGGTACTGTAAAGTGTTCTGCTATACACTGCACTACCATGTGATTAGAATTGAACCCGGGTCACTGGAACTGTAAAGTGTTGTGCTAACCACTACACTACTGTGTGATGGGAATTGAACCCGGGTCACTGGTACTGGAAAGCATTCTATTAACCACTACTCTACAGTGTGATGGGAATTGAACCAGGATCACAGGTACTGTAAGGTGTTGTGCTAACCACTACACTACCGTGTGATGGGAACTGAACCCGGGTCACTGGTACTGTAAAGCGTTGTACTAACCACTACACTACCTTGTGATGGGAATTGAACCCGGGTCACTGGTACTGTAAAGCGTTGTGCTAACCACTAATCTACCGTGAGATGGGCACTGAACCCAGGTCGCTGGTACTGTAAAGCGTAGTGATAACCACTACACTACCGTGTGATGGGAATTGAACCCGGGTCACAGGTACTGTAAAGTGTTGTGCTAACCACTAAACTACCGTCTGATGGGTATTGAACCCGGGTCACTGGTACTGAAAAGTGTTGTACTAACCACTACACTACCGTGTGATGGGAATTGAACCTAGGTCACTTGTACTGTAAAGTGTTCTGCTATACACAGCACTACCATGTGATTGGAATTGAACCCGGGTCACTGGAACTGTAAAGTGTTGTGCTAACCACTACACTACCGTGTGATGGGAATTGAATCCAGGTCACTGGTACTGTATAGCGTTGTGCTAACCATTACACTACCGTGTGATGGGAATTGAACCCGGGTCACTGGTACTGCAAAGTGTTGTAATAACCACTACACTTCCGTGTGATGGGAATTGAACCCAGGTCACAGGCACTGTAAAGTGTTGTGCTAACCAGTACACTACAGTGTGATGGGAATTGAACCCGGGTCACTGGTACTGTAAGTCGTTGTGCTAACCACTACACTACCACGTGATGGGAGTTGAACCCGGGTAACTGGTACTGTAAAGCGTTGTGCTAACCACTGCACTAACGTGTGATGGGAATTGAACCCGGGTCACCGGTACTGTAAAGTGTTGTGCTATACTCTGCACTACCATCTGATTGGAATTGAACCCGGGTCACTGGAACTGTTAAGTGTTGTGCTAACCACTACACTACCGTGTGATGGGAATTGAACCCGGGATACTGGTACTGTAAAGTGTTGTGCTAACCACTACACTACTGTGTGAAGGGGAATTGAACCCGGGTCACTGGTACTGAAAAGTGTTGTGCTAACCACTACACTACCATATGATGGGAATTGAACCCGGGTCACTGGTTTTGTTAAGCGTTGTGCTAACCACTACACTAACTTGTGATGGGAATTGAACCCGGGTCACTGGTACTGTAAAGTGTTCTGCTATACACTGCACTACCATGTGATTAGAATTGAACCTGGGTCACTGGAACTGTAAAGTGTTGTGCCTACCACTACACTACTGTGTGATGGGAATTGAACCCGGGTCACTGGTACTGGAAAGCATTCTATTAACCACTTCTCTACAGTGTGATGGGAATTGAAACAGGATCACAGGTACTGTAAGGTGTTGTGCTAACCACTACACTACTGTGAGATGGGAATTGAACCCAGGTCACTGGTACTGGAAAGTGTTGTGCTAACCACTGCACTACCGTGTGATGGGATCTGAACCCGGGTCACTGGTACTGTAAAGCGTTGTACTAACCACTACACTACCTTGTGATTGGAATTGAACCCGGGTCACTGGTACTGTAAAGCGTTGTGCTAACCACTAATCTACCGTGAGATGGGAATTGAACCCGGGTCACAGGTACTGTAAAGCGTTGTGCTAACCACTACACTACAGTGTGATGGGAATTGAACCCGGGTCACTGGTACTGTAAGTCGTTGTGCTAACCACCACACTACCGTGGGATGGGAATTGAACCCGGGTCACTGGTACTGTAAAGCGTTGTGCTAACCACTACACTACCGTGTGCTGGGAATTGAACCCGGGTCACAGGTACTGTAAAGTGTTGTGGTAACCACCATACTACTGTGAGATGGGCACTGAACCCAGGTCGCTGGTACTGAAAAGTGTTGTGCTAACCACTATACTACTGTGAGATGGGCACTGAACCCAGGTCGCTGGTACTGAAAAGTGTTGTGCTAATCACTACAGAACAATGTGATGGGAATTGAACTGCGGTCACTGGAACTGTAAAGTGTTGTGCTAACCACGACACTACCTTGGGATGGGAATGGAACCCGGGTCACAGGTACTGTAAAGTGTTGTACTGACCACTACACTACAGTTTGATGGGAATTGAACCCGGGTCACTGGTACTGTATAGCGTTGTGCTAACAACTACAGTACCGTGTGATGGGAATTGAACCCGGGTCACTGGTACTGTATAGCGTTGTGCTATCCACTATACTACCGTGTGATGGGAATTGAACCCGGGTCACTGGTATTGTAAAGCATTGTATTAACCTCTACTCTACATTGTGATGGGAATTGAACCAGGATCACTGGTACTGAAAGGTGTTGTGCTAACCACTACACTAAAGTGAGATGGACCTGAAGTCGGGTCACTGGTACTGTTAAGGGCTCTACTAACCAGTACACTACTGTGTGATGGGAATTGAACCCGGGGCAATGGTACTGTAAAGTGTAGTGCTAACCACTACACTACTGTGTGAAGGGGAATTGAACCCGGGTCACTGGTACTGAAAAGTGTTGTGCTAACCACTAAACTACTGTGTGATGGGAATTGAACCCAGGTCACTGGTACTGTAAAGTGTTGTGCTAACCACTATACTACTGTGAGATGGGCACTGAACCCAGGTCGCTAGTACTGAAAAGTGTTGTGCTAATCACTACAGAACAGTGTGATGGGAATTGAACTGGGGTCACTGGAACTGTAAAGTGTTGTGCTAAACACTACACTACCTTGGGATGGGAATTGAACCCGGGTCACAGGTACTGTAAAGTGTTGTACTGACCACTACACTACCGTGTGATGGGAACTGAACAGGGGTCACTGGTACAGTAAAGCGTTGTGCTAACCACTACACTACCGTGTGATGGGAATTGAACCCGGGTCACTGGTACTGCAAGTCGTTGTGCTAACCACTACACTACCACGTGATGGGAATTGAACCCGGGTCACTGGTACTGTAAAGTGTTGTGCTAACCACTACACTACCGTGTGATGGGAATTGAACCCGGGTCACTGGTACTGTAAAGTGTTGTGCTATACACTGCACTACCATCTGATTGGAATTGAACCCGGGTCACTGGTACTGCAAAGTGTTGTGCTAACCACTACACTACCGTGTGATGGGAATTGAACCCGGGTCACTGGTACTGCAAGTCGTTGTGCTAACCACTACACTACCACGTGATGGGAATTGAACCCGGGTCACTGGTACTGTAAAGCGTTGTGCTAACCACTACACTAACGTGTGATGGGAATTGAACCCGGGTCACTGGTACTGTAAAGCGTTGTGCTAACCACTACACTACCGTGTGATGGGAATTGAACCCGGGACACTGGTACTGTAGAGTGTTGTGCTAACCACTACACTACTGTGTGAAGGGGAATTGAACCCGGGTCACTGGTACTGAAAAGTGTTGTGCTAACCACTAAACTACTGTGTGATGGGAATTGAACCCAGGTCACTGGCACTGTAAAGTGTTGTGCTAACCACTACACTACAATATGATGGGAATTGAACCCGGGACACTGGTACTGTAGAGTGTTGTGCTAACCACTACACTACTGTGTGAAGGGGAATTGAACCCGGGTCACTGGTACTGAAAAGTGTTGTGCTAACCACTAAACTACTGTGTGATGGGAATTGAACCCAGGTCACTGGTACTGTAAAGTGTTGTGCTAACCACTGTACTACTGTGAGATGGGCACTGAACCCAGGTCGCTAGTACTGAAAAGTGTTGTGCTAATCACTACAGAACAGTGTGATGGGAATTGAACTGGGGTCACTGGAACTGTAAAGTGTTGTGCTAACCACTACACTACCATGTGATGGGAATTGAACCCGGGTCACTGGTATTGTAAAGCGTTGTGCTAACCACTACACTACCGTGTGATGGGAACTGAACCCAGGTCACAGGCACTGTAAAGTGTTGTGCTAACCACTACACTACCATGTGATGGGAATTGAACCCGGGTCACTGGTATTGTAAAGCGTTGTGCTACCCACTACACTACCGTGTGATGGGAATTGAACCCGGGTCACAGGTACTGTAAAGCGTTGTGCTAACCACTACACTACAGTGTGATGGGAATTGAACCCGGGTCACTGGTACTGTAAGTCGTTGTGCTAACCACTACACTACCACGTGATGGGAATTGAACCCGGGTCACTGGTACTGTAAAGCGTTGTGCTAACCACTACACTAACGTGTGATGGGAATTGAACCCGGGTCACCGGTACTGTAAAGTGTTGTGCTATACTCTACACTACCATCTGATTGGAATTGAACCCGGGTCACTGGAACTGTTAAGTGTTGTGCTAACCACTACACTACCGTGTGATGGGAATTGAACCCGGGACACTGGTACTGTAAAGTGTTGTGCTAACCACTACACTACTGTGTGAAGGGGAATTGAACCCGGGTCACTGGTACTGAAAAGTGTTGTGCTAACCACTACACTACCATATGATGGGATTTGAACCCGGGTCACTGGTTTTGTTAAGCGTTGTGCTAACCACTACACTAACGTGTGATGGGAATTGAACCCGGGTCACTGGTACTGTAAAGTCTTCTGCTATACACTGCACTACCATGTGATTAGAATTGAACCCGGGTCACTGGAACTGTAAAGTGTTGTGCTAACCACTACACTACTGTGTGATGGGAATTGAACCCGGGTCACTGGTACTGGAAAGCATTCTATTAACCACTTCTCTACAGTGTGATGGGAATTGAACCAGGATCAGAGGTACTGTAAGGTGTTGTGCTAACCACTACACTACTGTGAGATGGGAATTGAACCCAGGTCACTGGTACTGGAAAGTGTTGTGCTAACCTCTGCACTACCGTGTGATGGGATCTGAACCCGGGTCACTGGTACTGTAAAGCGTTGTGCTAACCACTAATCTACCGTGAGATGGGAATTGAACCCGGGTCACAGGTACTGTAAAGCGTTGTGCTAACCACTGCACTACAGTGTGATGGTAATTGAAACCGGGTCACTGGTACTGTAAGTCGTTGTGCTAACCACCACACTACCGTGTGATGGGAATTGAACCCGGGTCACTGGTACTGTAAAGCGTTGTGCTAACCACTAAACTACCGTGCGCTGGGAATTGAACCCGGGTCACTGGTACACTAAAGAGTTGTGCTATCCACTATACTACCGTGTGATGGGAATTGAACCAGGGTCACTGGTATTGTAAAGCATTGTATTAACCACTACTCTACAGTCTGATCGGAATTGAACCCGGGTCCTGGTACAGTAAAGTGTTGTGCTAACCACTACACTGCTGTGTGAAGGGGAATTGAACCCAGTTCACTGGTACTGTAAAGTGTTGTGCTAACCAGGACTATACTACTGTGAGATGGGCACTGAACCCAGGTCGCTGGTACTGAAAAGTGTTGTGCTAACCACTATACTACTGTGAGATGTGCACTGAACCCAGGTCACTGGTACAGTAAAGTGTTGTGCTAACCACTACACTGCTGTGTGAAGGGGAATTGAACCCAGTTCACTGGTACTGCAAAGTGTTGTACTAACCAGGACACTACCGTGTAATGGGAATTGAACCCGGGTCACAGGTACTGTAAAGTGTTGTGCTAACCACTACACTACAGTGTGATGGGAATTGAACCCGGGTCACAGGTAGTGTAAAGTGTTGTGCTAACCACTATACTACTGTGAGATGGGCACTGAACCCAGGTCGCTGGTACTGAAAAGTGTTGTGCTAATCACTACAGAACAATGTGATGGGAATTGAACTGGGGTCACTGGAACTGTAAAGTGTTGTGCTAACCACGACACTACCTTGGGATGGGAATGGAACCCGGGTCACAGGTACTGTAAAGTGTTGTACTGACCACTACACTACAGTGTGATGGGAATTGAACCCGGGTCACTGGTACTGTATAGCGTTGTGCTAACCACTGCACTACCATGTGATGGGAATTGAACCAGGTCACTGGTACTGTAAAGCGTTGTGCTAACAACTACAGTACCGTGTGATGGGAATTGAACCCGGGTCACTGGTACAGTAAAGCGTTGTGCTAACCACTACACTAACGTGTGATGGGAATTGAACCCGGGTCACTGGTACTGTAAAGCGTTGTGCTAACCACTACACTACCGTGTGATGGGAATTGAACCCGGGACACTGGTACTGTAGAGTGTTGTGCTAACCACTACACTACTGTGTGAAGGGGAATTGAACCCGGGTCACTGGTACTGAAAAGTGTTGTGCTAACCACTAAACTACTGTGTGATGGGAATTGAACCCTGGTCACTGGTACTGTAAAGTGTTGTGCTAACCACTACACTACAATATGATGGGAATTGAACCCGGGTCACTGGTTTTGTAAAGCGTTGTGCTAACCACTACACTAACGTGTGATGGGAATTGAACCCGGGTCACCGGTACTGTAAAGTGTTGTGCTATACTCTGCACTACCATCTGATTGGAATTGAACCCGGGTCACTGGAACTGTTAAGTGTTGTGCTAACCACTACACTACCGTGTGATGGGAATTGAACCCGGGACACTGGTACTGTAAAGTGTTGTTCTAACCACTACACTACTGTGTGAAGGGGAATTGAACCCGGGTCACTGGTACTGAAAAGTGTTGTGCTAACCACTACACTACCATATGATGGGAATTGAACCCGGGTCACTGGTTTTGTTAAGCGTTGTGCTAACCACTACACTAACGTGTGATGGGAATTGAACCCGGGTCACTGGTACTGTAAAGTCTTCTGCTATACACTGCACTACCATGTGATTAGAATTGAACCCGGGTCACTGGAACTGTAAAGTGTTGTGCTAACCACTACACTACTGTGTGATGGGAATTGAACCCGGGTCACTGGTACTGGAAAGCATTCTATTAACCACTTCTCTACAGTGTGATGGGAATTGAACCAGGATCAGAGGTACTGTAAGGTGTTGTGCTAACCACTACACTACTGTGAGATGGGAATTGAACCCAGGTCACTGGTACTGGAAAGTGTTGTGCTAACCACTGCACTACCGTGTGATGGGATCTGAACCCGGGTCACTGGTACTGTAAAGCGTTGTGCTAACCACTAATCTACCGTGAGATGGGAATTGAACCCGGGTCACAGGTACTGTAAAGCGTTGTGCTAACCACTACACTACAGTGTGATGGGAATTGAACCCGGGTCACTGGTACTGTAAGTCGTTGTGCTAACCACCACACTACCGTGTGATGGGAATTGAACCCGGGTCACTGGTACTGTAAAGCGTTGTGCTAACCACTACACTACCGTGTGCTGGGAATTGAACCCGGGTCACTGGTACACTAAAGTGTTGTGCTATCCACTATACTACCGTGTGATGGGAATTGAACCAGGGTCACTGGTATTGTAAAGCATTGTATTAACCACTACTCTACAGTGTGATGGGAATTGAACCCAGGTCCTGGTACAGTAAAGTGTTGTGCTAACCACTACACTGCTGTGTGAAGGGGAATTGAACCCAGTTCACTTGTACTGCAAAGTGTTGTACTAACCAGGACACTACCGTGTAATGGGAATTGAACCCGGGTCACAGGTAGTGTAAAGTGTTGTGCTAACCACTACACTACGGTGTGATGGGAATTGAACCCGGGTCACAGGTACTGTAGTGTTGTGCTAACCACTATACTACTGTGAGATGGGCACTGAACCCAGGTCGCTGGTACTGAAAAGTGTTGTGCTAACCACTATACTACTGTGAGATGGGCACTGAACCCAGGTCACTGGTACAGTAAAGTGTTGTGCTAACCACTACACTGCTGTGTGAAGGGGAATTGAACCCAGTTCACTGGTACTGCAAAGTGTTGCACTAACCAGGACACTACCGTGTAATGGGAATTGAACCCGGGTCACAGGTACTGTAAAGTGTTATGCTAACCACTACACTACAGTGTGATGGGAATTGAACCCGGGTCACTGGTACTGTATAGCGTTGTGCTATCCACTATACTACCGTGTGATGGGAATTGAACCCGGGTCACTGGTATTGTAAAGCATTGTATTAACCTCTACTCTACATTGAGATGGGAATTGAACCAGGATCACTGATACTGAAAGGTGTTGTGCTAACCACTACACTACAGTGAGATGGACCTGAAGTCGGGTCACTGGTACTGTAAAGCGTTGTGCTAACCACTACACTACCGTGTGATGGGAATTGAACCCGGGACACTGGTACTGTAGAGTGTTGTGCTAACCACTACACTACTGTGTGAAGGGGAATTGAACCCGGGTCACTGGTACTGAAAAGTGTTGTGCTAGCCACTAAACTACTGTGTGATGGGAATTGAACCCAGGTCACTGGTACTGTAAAGTGTTGTGCTAACCACTACACTACAATATGATGGGAATTGAACCCGGGTCACTGGTTTTGTAAAGCGTTGTGCTAACCACTACACTAACGTGTGATGGGAATTGAACCCAGTTCACTGGTACTGTAAAGTGTTCTGCTATACACTGCACTACCATGTGATTAGAATTGAACCCGGGTCACTGGAACTGTAAAGTTTTGTGCTAACCACAACACTACTGTGTGATGGGAATTGAACCCGGGTCACTGGTACTGGAAAGCATTCTATTAACCACTACTCTACAGTGTGATGGGAATTGAACCAGGATCACAGGTACTGTAAGGTGTTGTGCTAACCACTACACTACCGTGTGATGGGAACTGAACCCGGGTCACTGGTACTGTAGTGTTCTGCTAACCACTATACTACTGTGAGATGGGCACTGAACCCAGGTCGCTGGTACTGAAAAGTGTTGTGCTAATCACTACAGAACAATGTGATGGGAATTGAACTGGGGTCACTGGAACTGTAAAGTGTTGTGCTAACCACGACACTACCTTGGGATGGGAATGGAACCCGGGTCACAGGTACTGTAAAGTGTTGTACTGACCACTACACTACAGTGTGATGGGAATTGAACCCGGGTCACTGGTACTGTATAGCGTTGTGCTATCCACTGCACTACCATGTGATGGGAATTGAACCAGGTCACTGGTACTGTAAAGCGTTGTGCTAACAACTACAGTACCGTGGGATGGGAATTGAACCCGGGTCACTGGTACTGTAAAGCGTTGTGCTAACCACTACACTAACGTGTGATGGGAATTGAACCCGGGTCACTGGTACTGTAAAGCGTTGTGCTAACCACTACACTACCGTCTGATGGGAATTGAACCCGGGACACTGGTACTGTAGAGTGTTGTGCTAACCACTACACTACTGTGTGAAGGGAATTGAACCCGGGTCACTGGTACTGGAAAGCATTCTATTAACCACTACTCTACAGTGTGATGGGAATTGAACCAGGATCACAGGTACTGTAAGGTGTTGTGCTAACCACTACACTACCGTGTGATGGGAACTGAACCCGGGTCACTGGTACTGTAAAGCGTTGTACTAACCACTATACTACCTTGTGATGGGAATTGAACCCGGTTCACTGGTACTGTAAAGCGTTGTGCTAACCACTAATCTACCGTGAGATGGGAATTGAACCCGGGTCACAGGTACTGTAAAGTGTTCTGCTAACAACTACACTACAGTGTGATGGGAATTGAACCCGGGACACTGGTACTGTAAGTCGTTGTGCTAACCACCACACTACCGTGTGATGGGAATTGAACCCGGGTCACTGGTACTGTAAAGCGTTGTGCTAACCACTACACTACTGTGTGATGGGAATTGAACCCGGGTCACTGGTACACTAAAGTGTTGTGCTATCCACTATACTACCGTGTGATGGGAATTGAACCAGGGTCACTGGTATTGTAAAGCATTGTATTAACCACTACTCCACAGTGTGATGGGAATTGAACCCGGGTCCTGGTACAGTAAAGTGTTGTGCTAACCACTATACTACTGTGTGAAGGGGAATTGAACCCAGTTCACTGGTACTGCAAAGTGTTGTACTAACCATTACAGTACCGTGTAATGGGAATTGAACCCGGGTCACAGGTACTGTAAAGTGTTGTGATAACCACTACACTACCGTGTGATGGGAATTGAAGCCGGGTCACAGGTACTGTAAAGTGTTGTGCTAACCACTATACTACTGTGAGATGGGCACTGAACCCAGGTCGTTGGTACTGAAAAGTGTTGTGCTAATCACTACAGAACAGTGTGATGGGAATTGAACTGGTGTCACTGGAACTGTAAAGTGTTGTGCTAACCACTACACTACCTTGTGATGGGAATTGAACACGGGTCACAGGTACTGTAAAGTGTTGTACTGACCACTACACTACAGTGTGATGGGAATTGAACCCGGTTCACTGGTACTGTATAGCGTTGTGCTAACCACTGCACTACCATGTGATGGGAATTGAACCTGGTCACTGGTAATGTAAAGCTTTCTGCTAACAAGTACACTATCGTGTGATGGGAATTGAACCCAGGTCACTGGCAATGTAAAGCATTGTGCTAACCACTATACTACCGTGTGATGGGAATTGAACCCTGGTCACTGGTACTGTAAAGTGTTGTGCTAACCACTACACTACCGTGTGATGGGAATTGAATCCGAGTCACTGGTACTGCAAAGCGTTGTGCTAATCACTACGCTACCATGAGCTGGGAATTGAAGCCGCGTCACTGGTACTGTAAAGTGCTGTGCTAACCACTACACTACCGTCTGATGGGAATTGAACCCGGGTCACTGGTACTGTAAAGTGCTGTGCTAACCACTACACTACTGTGAGATGGGAACTGAACCCGGGTCACTGATACTGTAAAGCGATGTGCTAACCACTACACTACCGTGTGATGGGAATTGAACCCGGGTCACTGGTACTGTAAAACATTGTGCTAACTAATACACTACCGTGTGATGGGAATTGAACCCGGGTCACTGGTACTGTACAGAGTTGTGCTACGCACTACACTGCCGTGTGATGGGAATTGAACCCGGGTCACTGGTACTTTAAAGTGTTCTGCTAACCATTACGCTACCATATGATGGGAATTGAATCCGGGTCACTGGTACTGTAAAGCGTTGTGCTAACCACCACACTACTGTGTGATGGGAATTGAATCCGGGTCACTGGTACCGTAAAGTTATGTGCTAACCTCTACACTACAGTGTGATGGGAATTGAACCCGGGTCACTGGTACTGTAAAGTGTTGTGCTAACCTCTACAATACAGTGCGATGGGAATTGAACCCGGGTCACTGGTACTGTAAAGTGTTGTGCTAACCACCACACTACCGTGTGATGTGAATTGAATCCGGGTCACTGGTACTGTAAGGCGTTGTGCTAACCACTACACTACCGTTTGATAGGAATTGATCCTGGGTCACTGGTACTGTAAAGTGTTTTGTGAACCAATGCACTACCACGTGATGGGAATTGAACCCGGGTCACTGGTACTGTAAAGCGTTGTGCTAACGACTACACTAACGTGTGATGGGAATTGAACCCGGGTCACCGGTACTGTAAAGTGTTGTGCTATACTCTGCACTACCATCTGATTGGAATTGAACCCGGGTCACTGGAACTGTTAAGTGTTGTGCTAACCACTACACTACCGTGTGATGGGAATTGAACCCGGGACACTGGTACTGTAAAGTGTTGTGCTAACCACTACACTACTGTGTGAAGGGGAATTGAACCCGGGTCACTGGTACTGAAAAGGGTTGTTCTAACCACTAAACTAGTGTGTGATGGGAATTGAACCCAGGTCACTGGTACTGTAAAGTGTTGTGCTAACCACTATACTACTGTGAGATGGGCACTGATCCCAGGTCGCTAGTACTGAAAAGTGTTGTGCTAATCACTACAGAACAGTGTGATGGGAATTGAACTGGGGTCACTGGAACTGTAAAGTGTTGTGCTAAACACTACACTACCTTGGGATGGGAATTGAACCCGGGTCACAGGTACTGTAAAGTGTTGTACTGACCACTACACTACCGTGTGATGGGAACTGAACAGGGGTCACTGGTACAGTAAAGCGTTTTGCTAACCACTAGACTACCGTGTGATGGGAATTGAACCCGGGTCACTGGTACTGTAAAGTGTTGTGCTAACCACTACACTACAGTGTGATGGGAATTGAACCCGGGTCACTGGTACTGCACGTCGTTGTGCTAACCACTACACTACCACGTGATGGGAATTGAACTGGGGTCACTGGTACTGTAAAGCGTTGTGCTAACCACTACACTAACGTGTGATGGGAATTGAACCCGGGTCACTGGTACTGTAAAGTGTTGTGCTATACACTGCACTACCATCTGATTGGAATTGAACCCGGGTCACTGGTACTGCAAAGTGTTGTGCTAACCACTACACTACCGTGTGATGGGAATTGAACCCGGGACACTGGTACTGGAAAGCATTCTATTAACCACTTCTCTACAGTGTGATGGGAATTGAACCAGGATCACAGGTACTGTAAGGTGTTGTGCTAACCACTACAATACTGTGAGATGTGAATTGAACCCAGGTCACTGGTACTGGAAAGTGTTGTGCTAACCACTGCACTACCGTGTGATGGGATCTGAACCCGGGTCACTGGTACTGTAAAGCGTTGTACTAACCACTACACTACCTTGTGATTGGAATTGAATCCGGGTCACTGGTACTGTAAAGCGTTGTGCTAAGCACTAATCTACCGTGAGATGGGAACTGAACCCGGGTCACAGGTACTGTAAAGCGTTGTGCTAACCTCTACACTACAGTGTGATGGGAATTGAACCCGGGTCACTGGTACTGCAAAGCGTTGTGCTAACCACTACACTACTGTGTGCTGGGAATTGAACCCGGGTCACTGGTACTCTAAAGTGTTGTGCTATCCACTATACTACCGTATGATGGGAATTGAACCAGGGTCACTGGTATTGTAAAGCATTGTATTAACCACTACTCTACAGTGTGATGGCAATTGAACCCGGGTCCTGGTACAGTAAAGTGTTGTGCTAACCACTACACTACTGTGTGAAGGGGAATTGAACCCAGTTCACTGGTACTGCAAAGTGTTGTACTAACCAGGACACTACCGTGTAATGGGAATTGAACCCGGGTCACAGGTACTGTAAAGTGTTGTGCTAACCACTACACTACGGTGTGATGGGAATTGAACCCGGGTCACAGGTACTGTAAAGTGTTGTGCTAACCACTATACTACTGTGAGATGGGCACTGAACCCAGGTCGCTGGTACTGAAAAGTGTTGTGCTAATCACTACAGAACAATGTGATGGGAATTGAACTGGGGTCACTGGAACTGTAAAGTGTTGTGCTAACCATGACACTACCTTGGGATGGGAATGGAACCCGGGTCACAGGTACTGTAAAGTGTTGTACTGACCACTACACTACAGTGTGATGGGAATTGAACCCGGGTCACTGGTACTGTATAGCGTTGTGCTAACCACTGCACTACCATGTGATGGGAATTGAACCTGGTCACTGGTACTGTAAAGCGTTGTGCTAACAACTACAGTACCGTGTGATGGGAATTGAACCCGGGTCACTGGTACTGTATAGCGTTGTGCTATCCACTATACTACCGTGTGATGGGAATTGAACCCGGGTCACTGGTATTGTAAAGCATTGTATTAACCTTTACTCTACATTGTGATGGGAATTGAACCAGGATCACTGGGACTGAAAGGTGTTGTGCTAACTACTACACTACGGTGAGATGGACCTGAAGTCGTGTCACTGGTACTGTAAAGTGCTCTTCTAACCAGTACACTACTGTGTGATGGGAATTGAACCCGGGACACTGGTACTGTAAAGTGTTGTGCTAACCACTACACTACTGTGTGAAGGGGAATTGAACCCGGGTCACTGGTACTGAAAAGTGTTGTGCTAACCACTAAACGACTGTGTGATGGGAATTGAACCCAGGTCACTGGTACTGTAAAGTGTTGTGCTAACGACTATACTACTGTGAGATGGGCACTGAACCCAGGTCGCTGGTACTGAAAAGTGTTGAGCTAATCACTACAGAACAGTGTGATGGGAATTGAACTGGGGTCACTGGAACTGTAAAGTGTTGTGCTAAACACTACACTACCTTGGGATGGGAATTGAACCCGGGTCACAGGTACTGTAAAGTGTTGTACTGACCACTACACTAACGTGTGATGGGAACTGAACAGGGGTCACTGGTACAGTAAAGCGTTGTGCTAACCACTACACTACCGTGTGATGGGAATTGAACCCCGGTCACTGGTACTGTAAAGTGTTGTGCTAACCACTACACTACAGTGTGATGGTAATTGAACCTGGGTCACTGGTACTGCAAGTCGTTGTGCTAACCACTACACTAACGTGTGATGGGAATTGAACCCGGGTCACTGGTACTGTAAAGCGTTGTGCTAACCACTACACTAACGTGTGATGGGAATTGAACCCGGGTCACTGATACTGTAAAGTGTTGTGCTATACACTGCACTACCATCTGATTGGAATTGAACCCGGGTCACTGGTACTGTAAAGTGTTCTGCTATACACTGCACTACCATGTGATTAGAATTGAACCCGGGTCACTGGAACTGTAAAGTGTTGTGCTAACCACTACACTACTGTCTGATGGGAATTGAACCCGGGTCACTGGTACTGCAAAGCATTCTATTAACCACTACTCTACAGTGTGATGGGAATTGAACCAGGATCACAGGTACTGTAAGGTGTTGTGCTAACCACTACACTACCGTGTGATGGAAACTGAACCCGGGTCACTGGTACTGTAAAGCGTTGTACTAACCACTACACTACCTTGTGATGGGAATTGAACCCGGGTCACTGGTACTGTAAAGCGTTGTGCTAACCACTAATCTACCGTGAGATGGGCACTGAACCCAGGTCGCTGGTACTGTAAAGCGTTGTGCTAACCACTACACTACCGTGTGATGGGAATTGAACCCGGGTCACAGGTACTGTAAAGTGTTGTGCTAACCACTAAACTACCGTCTGATGGGTATTGAACCCGGGTCACTGGTACTGAAAAGTGTTGTACTAACCACTACACTACCGTGTGATGGGAATTGAACCCGGGTCACTGGAACTGTAAAGTGTTGTGCTAACCACTACACTACCATGTGATGGGAATTGAATCCGGGTCACTGGTACTGTATAGCGTTGTGCTAACCACTACACTACCGTGTGATGGGAATTGAACCCGGGTCACTGGTACTGCAAAGTGTTGTAATAACCACTACACTACCGTGTGATGGGAATTGAACCCAGGTCACAGGAACTGTAAAGTGTTGTGCTAACCAGTACACTACAGTGTGATGGGAATTGAACCCGGGTCACTGGTACTGTAAGTCGTTGTGCTAACCACTACACTACCACGTGATGGGAATTGAACCCGGGTCACTGGTACTGTAAAGCGTTGTGCTAACCACTACACTAACGTGTGATGGGAATTGAACCCGGGTCACCGGTACTGTAAAGTGTTGTGCTATACTCTACACTACCATCTGATTGGAATTGAACCCGGGTCACTGGAACTGTTAAGTGTTGTGCTAACCACTACACTACCGTGTGATGGGAATTGAACCCGGGACACTGGTACTGTAAAGTGTTGTGCTAACCACTACACTACTGTGTGAAGGGGAATTGAACCCTGGTCACTGGTACTGAAAAGTGTTGTGCTAACCACTACACTACCATATAATGGGAATTGAACCCGGGTCACTGGTTTTGTTAAGCGTTGTGCTAACCACTACACTAACGTGTGATGGGAATTGAACCCGGGTCACTGGTACTGTAAAGTGTTCTGCTATACACTGCACTACCATGTGATTAGAATTGAACCCGGGTCACTGGAACTGTAAAGTGTTGTGCTAACCACTACACTACTGTGTGATGGGAATTGAACCCGGGTCACTGGTACTGGAAAGCATTCTATTAACCACTACTCTACAGTGTGATGGGAATTGAACCAGGATCACAGGTACTGTAAGGTGTTGTGCTAACCACTACACTACCGTGTGATGGGAACTGAACCCGGGTCACTGGTACTGTAAAGCGTTGTACTAACCACTACACTACCTTGTGATGGGAATTGAACCCGGGTCACTGGTACTGTAAAGCGTTGTGCTAACCACTAATCTACCGTGAGATGGGCACTGAACCCAGGTCGCTGGTACTGTAAAGCGTTGTGCTAACCACTACACTACCGTGTGATGGGAATTGAACCCGGGTCACAGGTACTGTAAAGTGTTGTGCTAACCACTACACTACCGTGTGATGGGAATTGAACCTAGGTCACTTGTACTGTAAAGTGTTCTGCTATACACAGCACTACCATGTGATTGGAATTGAACCCGGGTCACTGGAACTGTAAAGTGTTGTGCTAACCACTACACTACCGTGTGATGGGAATTGAATCCGGGTCACTGGTATTGTATAGCGTTGTGCTAACCACTACACTACCGTGTGATGGGAATTGAACCCGGGTCACTGGTACTGCAAAGTGTTGTAATAACCACTACACTTCCGTGTGATGGGAATTGAACCCAGGTCACAGGCACTGTAAAGTGTTGTGCTAACCAGTACACTACAGTGTGATGGGAATTGAACCCGGGTCACTGGTACTGTAAGTCGTTGTGCTAACCACTACACTACCACGTGATGGGAGTTGAACCCGGGTCACAGGTACTGTAAAGCGTTGTGCTAACCACTGCACTAACGTGTGATGGGAATTGAACCCGGGTCACCTGTACTGTAAAGTGTTGTGCTATACTCTGCACTACCATCTGATTGGAATTGAACCCGGGTCACTGGAACTGTTAAGTGTTGTGCTAACCACTACACTACCGTGTGATGGGAATTGAACCCGGGATACTGGTACTGTAAAGTGTTGTGCTAACCACTACACTACTGTGTGAAGGGGAATTGAACCCGGGTCACTGGTACTGAAAAGTGTTGTGCTAACCACTACACTACCATATGATGGGAATTGAACCCGGGTCACTGGTTTTGTTAAGCGTTGTGCTAACCACTACACTAACTTGTGATGGGAATTGAACCCGGGTCACTGGTACTGTAAAGTGTTCTGCTATACACTGCACTACCATGTGATTAGAATTGAACCTGGGTCACTGGAACTGTAAAGTGTTGTGCTAACCACTACACTACTGTGTGATGGGAATTGAACCCGGGTCACTGGTACTGGAAAGCATTCTATTAACCACTTCTCTACAGTGTGATGGGAATTGAAACAGGATCACAGGTACTGTAAGGTGTTGTGCTAACCACTACAATACTGTGAGATGTGAATTGAACCCAGGTCACTGGTACTGGAAAGTGTTGTGCTAACCACTGCACTACCGTGTGATGGGATCTGAACCCGGGTCACTGGTACTGTAAAGCGTTGTACTAACCACTACACTACCTTGTGATTGGAATTGAATCCGGGTCACTGGTACTGTAAAGCGTTGTGCTAAGCACTAATCTACCGTGAGATGGGAACTGAACCCGGGTCACAGGTACTGTAAAGCATTGTGCTAACCTCTACACTACAGTGTGATGGGAATTGAACCCGGGTCACTGGTACTGCAAAGCGTTGTGCTAACCACTACACTACTGTGTGCTGGGAATTGAACCCGGGTCACTGGTACTCTAAAGTGTTGTGCTATCCACTATACTACCGTATGATGGGAATTGAACCAGGGTCACTGGTATTGTAAAGCATTGTATTAACCACTACTCTACAGTGTGATGGCAATTGAACCCGGGTCCTGGTACAGTAAAGTGTTGTGCTAACCACTACACTACTGTGTGAAGGGGAATTGAACCCAGTTCACTGGTACTGCAAAGTGTTGTACTAACCAGGACACTACCGTGTAATGGGAATTGAACCCGGGTCACAGGTACTGTAAAGTGTTGTGCTAACCACTACACTACGGTGTGATGGGAATTGAACCCGGGTCACAGGTACTGTAAAGTGTTGTGCTAACCACTATACTACTGTGAGATGGGCACTGAACCCAGGTCGCTGGTACTGAAAAGTGTTGTGCTAATCACTACAGAACAATGTGATGGGAATTGAACTGGGGTCACTGGAACTGTAAAGTGTTGTGCTAACCATGACACTACCTTGGGATGGGAATGGAACCCGGGTCACAGGTACTGTAAAGTGTTGTACTGACCACTACACTACAGTGTGATGGGAATTGAACCCGGGTCACTGGTACTGTATAGCGTTGTGCTAACCACTGCACTACCATGTGATGGGAATTGAACCTGGTCACTGGTACTGTAAAGCGTTGTGCTAACAACTACAGTACCGTGTGATGGGAATTGAACCCGGGTCACTGGTACTGTATAGCGTTGTGCTATCCACTATACTACCGTGTGATGGGAATTGAACCCGGGTCACTGGTATTGTAAAGCATTGTATTAACCTTTACTCTACATTGTGATGGGAATTGAACCAGGATCACTGGGACTGAAAGGTGTTGTGCTAACTACTACACTACGGTGAGATGGACCTGAAGTCGTGTCACTGGTACTGTAAAGTGCTCTTCTAACCAGTACACTACTGTGTGATGGGAATTGAACCCGGGACACTGGTACTGTAAAGTGTTGTGCTAACCACTACACTACTGTGTGAAGGGGAATTGAACCCGGGTCACTGGTACTGAAAAGTGTTGTGCTAACCACTAAACGACTGTGTGATGGGAATTGAACCCAGGTCACTGGTACTGTAAAGTGTTGTGCTAACGACTATACTACTGTGAGATGGGCACTGAACCCAGGTCGCTGGTACTGAAAAGTGTTGAGCTAATCACTACAGAACAGTGTGATGGGAATTGAACTGGGGTCACTGGAACTGTAAAGTGTTGTGCTAAACACTACACTACCTTGGGATGGGAATTGAACCCGGGTCACAGGTACTGTAAAGTGTTGTACTGACCACTACACTAACGTGTGATGGGAACTGAACAGGGGTCACTGGTACAGTAAAGCGTTGTGCTAACCACTACACTACCGTGTGATGGGAATTGAACCCCGGTCACTGGTACTGTAAAGTGTTGTGCTAACCACTACACTACAGTGTGATGGTAATTGAACCTGGGTCACTGGTACTGCAAGTCGTTGTGCTAACCACTACACTAACGTGTGATGGGAATTGAACCCGGGTCACTGGTACTGTAAAGCGTTGTGCTAACCACTACACTAACGTGTGATGGGAATTGAACCCGGGTCACTGATACTGTAAAGTGTTGTGCTATACACTGCACTACCATCTGATTGGAATTGAACCCGGGTCACTGGTACTGTAAAGTGTTCTGCTATACACTGCACTACCATGTGATTAGAATTGAACCCGGGTCACTGGAACTGTAAAGTGTTGTGCTAACCACTACACTACTGTCTGATGGGAATTGAACCCGGGTCACTGGTACTGCAAAGCATTCTATTAACCACTACTCTACAGTGTGATGGGAATTGAACCAGGATCACAGGTACTGTAAGGTGTTGTGCTAACCACTACACTACCGTGTGATGGAAACTGAACCCGGGTCACTGGTACTGTAAAGCGTTGTACTAACCACTACACTACCTTGTGATGGGAATTGAACCCGGGTCACTGGTACTGTAAAGCGTTGTGCTAACCACTAATCTACCGTGAGATGGGCACTGAACCCAGGTCGCTGGTACTGTAAAGCGTTGTGCTAACCACTACACTACCGTGTGATGGGAATTGAACCCGGGTCACAGGTACTGTAAAGTGTTGTGCTAACCACTAAACTACCGTCTGATGGGTATTGAACCCGGGTCACTGGTACTGAAAAGTGTTGTACTAACCACTACACTACCGTGTGATGGGAATTGAACCCGGGTCACTGGAACTGTAAAGTGTTGTGCTAACCACTACACTACCATGTGATGGGAATTGAATCCGGGTCACTGGTACTGTATAGCGTTGTGCTAACCACTACACTACCGTGTGATGGGAATTGAACCCGGGTCACTGGTACTGCAAAGTGTTGTAATAACCACTACACTACCGTGTGATGGGAATTGAACCCAGGTCACAGGAACTGTAAAGTGTTGTGCTAACCAGTACACTACAGTGTGATGGGAATTGAACCCGGGTCACTGGTACTGTAAGTCGTTGTGCTAACCACTACACTACCACGTGATGGGAATTGAACCCGGGTCACTGGTACTGTAAAGCGTTGTGCTAACCACTACACTAACGTGTGATGGGAATTGAACCCGGGTCACCGGTACTGTAAAGTGTTGTGCTATACTCTACACTACCATCTGATTGGAATTGAACCCGGGTCACTGGAACTGTTAAGTGTTGTGCTAACCACTACACTACCGTGTGATGGGAATTGAACCCGGGACACTGGTACTGTAAAGTGTTGTGCTAACCACTACACTACTGTGTGAAGGGGAATTGAACCCTGGTCACTGGTACTGAAAAGTGTTGTGCTAACCACTACACTACCATATAATGGGAATTGAACCCGGGTCACTGGTTTTGTTAAGCGTTGTGCTAACCACTACACTAACGTGTGATGGGAATTGAACCCGGGTCACTGGTACTGTAAAGTGTTCTGCTATACACTGCACTACCATGTGATTAGAATTGAACCCGGGTCACTGGAACTGTAAAGTGTTGTGCTAACCACTACACTACTGTGTGATGGGAATTGAACCCGGGTCACTGGTACTGGAAAGCATTCTATTAACCACTACTCTACAGTGTGATGGGAATTGAACCAGGATCACAGGTACTGTAAGGTGTTGTGCTAACCACTACACTACCGTGTGATGGGAACTGAACCCGGGTCACTGGTACTGTAAAGCGTTGTACTAACCACTACACTACCTTGTGATGGGAATTGAACCCGGGTCACTGGTACTGTAAAGCGTTGTGCTAACCACTAATCTACCGTGAGATGGGCACTGAACCCAGGTCGCTGGTACTGTAAAGCGTTGTGCTAACCACTACACTACCTTGTGATGGGAATTGAACCCGGGTCACAGGTACTGTAAAGTGTTGTGCTAACCACTACACTACCGTGTGATGGGAATTGAACCTAGGTCACTTGTACTGTAAAGTGTTCTGCTATACACAGCACTACCATGTGATTGGAATTGAACCCGGGTCACTGGAACTGTAAAGTGTTGTGCTAACCACTACACTACCGTGTGATGGGAATTGAATCCGGGTCACTGGTACTGTATAGCGTTGTGCTAACCACTACACTACCGTGTGATGGGAATTGAACCCGGGTCACTGGTACTGCAAAGTGTTGTAATAACCACTACACTTCCGTGTGATGGGAATTGAACCCAGGTCACAGGCACTGTAAAGTGTTGTGCTAACAAGTACACTACAGTGTGATGGGAATTGAACCCGGGTCACTGGTACTGTAAGTCGTTGTGCTAACCACTACACTACCACGTGATGGGAGTTGAACCCGGGTCACAGGTACTGTAAAGCGTTGTGCTAACCACTGCACTAACGTGTGATGGGAATTGAACCCGGGTCACCTGTACTGTAAAGTGTTGTGCTATACTCTGGACTACCATCTGATTGGAATTGAACCCGGGTCACTGGAACTGTTAAGTGTTGTGCTAAACACTACACTACCGTGTGATGGGAATTGAACCCGGGACACTGGTACTGTAAAGTGTTGTGCTAACCACTACACTACTGTGTGAAGGGGAATTGAACCCGGGTCACTGGTACTGAAAAGTGTTGTGCTAACCACTACACTACCATATGATGGGAATTGAACCCGGGTCACTGGTTTTGTTAAGCATTGTGCTAACCACTACACTAACTTGTGATGGGAATTGAACCCGGGTCACTGGTACTGTAAAGTGTTCTGCTATACACTGCACTACCATGTGATTAGAATTGAACCTGGGTCACTGGAACTGTAAAGTGTTGTGCTAACCACTACACTACTGTGTGATGGGAATTGAACCCGGGTCACTGGTACTGGAAAGCATTCTATTAACCACTTCTCTACAGTGTGATGGGAATTGAAACAGGATCACAGGTACTGTAAGGTGTTGTGCTAACCACTACACTACTGTGAGATGGGAATTGAACGCAGGTCACTGGTACTGGAAAGTGTTGTGCTAACCACTGCACTACCGTGTGATGGGATCTGAACCCGGGTCACTGGTACTGTAAAGCGTTGTACTAACCACTACACTACCTTGTGATTGGAATTGAACCCGGGTCACTGGTACTGTAAAGCGTTGTGCTAACCACTAATCTACCGTGAGATGGGAATTGAACCCGGGTCACAGGTACTGTAAAGCGTTGTGCTAACCACTACACTACAGTGTGATGGGAATTGAACCCGGGTCACTGGTACTGTAAGTCGTTGTGCTAACCACCACACTACCGTGGGATGGGAATTGAACCCGGGTCACTGGTACTGTAAAGCGTTGTGCTAACCACTACACTACCGTGTGCTGGGAATTGAACCCGGGTCACAGGTACTGTAAAGTGTTGTGGTAACCACTATACTACTGTGAGATGGGCACTGAACCCAGGTCGCTGGTACTGAAAAGTGTTGTGCTAATCACTACAGAACAATGTGATGGGAATTGAACTGCGGTCACTGGAACTGTAAAGTGTTGTGCTAAACACTACACTACCTTGGGATGGGAATTGAACCCGGGTCACAGGTACTGTAAAGTGTTGTACTGACCACTACACTACAGTTTGATGGGAATTGAACCCGGGTCACTGGTACTGTATAGCGTTGTGCTAACCACTGCACTACCATGTGATGGGAATTGAACCTGGTCACTGGTACTGTAAAGCGTTGTGCTAACAACTACAGTACCGTGTGATGGGAATTGAACCCGGGTCACTGGTACTGTATAGCGTTGTGCTATCCACTATACTACCGTGTGATGGGAATTGAACCCGGGTCACTGGTATTGTAAAGCATTGTATTATCCTCTACTCTACATTGTGATGGGAATTGAACCAGGATCACTGGTACTGAAAGGTGTTGTGCTAACCACTACACTACAGTGAGATGGACCTGAAGTCGGGTCACTGGTACTGTAAAGTGCTCTACTAACCAGTACACTACTGTGTGATGGGAATTGAACCCGGGGCACTGGTACTGTAAAGTGTAGTGCTAACCACTACACTACTGTGTGAAGGGGAATTGAACCCGGGTCACTGGTACTGAAAAGTGTTGTGCTAACCACTAAACTACTGTGTGATGGGAATTGAACCCAGGTCACTGGTACTGTAAAGTGTTGTGCTAACCACTATACTACTGTGAGATGGGCACTGAACCCAGGTCGCTAGTACTGAAAAGTGTTCTGCTAATCACTACAGAACAGTGTGATGGGAATTGAACTGGGGTCACTGGAACTGTAAAGTGTTGTGCTAACAACTACAGTACCGTGTGATGGGAATTGAACCCGGGTCACTGGTACTGTATAGCGTTGTGCTATCCACTATACTACCGTGTGATGGGAATTGAACCCGGGTCACTGGTATTGTAAAGCATTGTATTAACCTCTACTCTACATTGTGATGGGAATTGAACCAGGATCACTGGTACTGAAAGGTGTTGTGCTAACCACTACACTACAGTGAGATGGACCTGAAGTCGGGTCACTGGTACTGTAAAGTGCTCTACTAACCAGTACACTACTGTGTGATGGGAATAGAACCCGGGGCACTGGTACTGTAAAGTGTAGTGCTAACCACTACACTACTGTGTGAAGGGGAATTGAACCCGGGTCACTGGTACTGAAAAGTGTTGTGCTAACCACTAAACTACTGTGTGATGGGAATTGAACCCAGGTCACTGGTACTGTAAAGTGTTGTGCTAACCACTATACTACTGTGAGATGGGCACTGAACCCAGGTCGCTAGTACTGAAAAGTGTTCTGCTAATCACTACAGAACAGTGTGATGGGAATTGAACTGGGGTCACTGGAACTGTAAAGTGTTGTGCTAAACACTACACTACCTTGGGATGGGAATTGAACCCGGGTCACAGGTACTGTAAAGTGTTGTACTGACCACTACACTACCGTGTGATGGGAACTGAACAGGGGTCACTGGTACAGTAAAGCGTTGTGCTAACCACTACACTACCGTGTGATGGGAATTGAACCCGGGTCACTGGTACTGTATAGCGTTGTGCTATCCACTATACTACCGTGTGATGGGAATTGAACCCGGGTCACTGGTATTGTAAAGCATTGTATTATCCTCTACTCTACATTGTGATGGGAATTGAACCCGGGTCACTGGTACTGCAAGTCGTTGTGCTAACCACTACACTACCACGTGATGGGAATTGAACCTGGGTCACTGGTACTGTAAAGCGTTGTGCTAACCACTACACTAACGTGTGATGGGAATTGAACCCGGGTCACTGGTACTGTAAAGCGTTGTGCTAACCACTACACTACCGTGTGATGGGAATTGAACCCGGGACACTGGTACTGTAGAGTGTTGTGCTAACCACTACACTACTGTGTGAAGGGGAATTGAACCCGGGTCACTGGTACTGAAAAGTGTTGTGCTAACCACTAAACTACTGTGTGATGGGAATTGAACCCAGGTCACTGGTACTGTAAAGTGTTGTGCTAACCACTACACTACAATATGATGGGAATGGAACCCGGGTCACTGGTTTTGTAAAGCGTTGTGCTAACCACTACACTAACGTGTGATGGGAATTGAACCCGGGTCACCGGTACTGTAAAGTGTTGTGCTATACTCTGCACTACCATCTGATTGGAATTGAACCCGGGTCACTGGAAGTGTTAAGTGTTGTGCTAACCACTACACTACCGTGTGATGGGAATTGAACCCGGGACACTGGTACTGTAAAGTGTTGTGCTAACCACTACACTACTGTGTGAAGGGGAATTGAACCCGGGTCACTGGTACTGAAAAGTGTTGTGCTAACCACTAAACTACTGTGTGATGGGAATTGAACCCAGGTCACTGGTACAGTAAAGTGTTGTGCTAACCACTATACTACTGTGAGATGGGCACTGAACCCAGGTCGCTAGTACTGAAAAGTGTTGTGCTAATCACTACAGAACAGTGTGATGGGAATTGAACTGGGGTCACTGGAACTGTAAAGTGTTGTGCTAACCACTACACTACCATGTGATGGGAATTGAACCCGGGTCACTGGTATTGTAAAGCGTTGTGCTAACCACTACACTACCGTGTGATGGGAACTGAACCCAGGTCACAGGCACTGTAAAGTGTTGTGCTAACCACTACACTACCATGTGATGGGAATTGAACCCGGGTCACTGGTATTGTAAAGCGTTGTGCTACCCACTACACTACCGTGTGATGGGAATTGAACCCGGGTCACAGGTACTGTAAAGCGTTGTGCTAACCACTACACTACAGTGTGATGGGAATTGAACCCGGGTCACTGGTACTGTAAGTCGTTGTGCTAACCACTACACTACCACGTGATGGGAATTGAACCCGGGTCACTGGTACTGTAAAGCGTTGTGCTAACCACTACACTAACGTGTGATGGGAATTGAACCCGGGTCACCGGTACTGTAAAGTGTTGTGCTATACTCTACACTACCATCTGATTGGAATTGAACCCGGGTCACTGGAACTGTTAAGTGTTGTGCTAACCTCTACACTACCGTGTGATGGGAATTGAACCCGGGACACTGGTACTGTAAAGTGTTGTGCTAACCACTACACTACTGTGTGAAGGGGAATTGAACCCGGGTCACTGGTACTGAAAAGTGTTGTGCTAACCACTACACTACCATATGATGGGATTTGAACCCGGGTCACTGGTTTTGTTAAGCGTTGTGCTAACCACTACACTAACGTGTGATGGGAATTGAACCCGGGTCACTGGTACTGTAAAGTCTTCTGCTATACACTGCACTACCATGTGATTAGAATTGAACCCGGGTCACTGGAACTGTAAAGTGTTGTGCTAACCACTACACTACTGTGTGATGGGAATTGAACCCGGGTCACTGGTACTGGAAAGCATTCTATTAACCACTTCTCTACAGTGTGATGGGAATTGAACCAGGATCAGAGGTACTGTAAGGTGTTGTGCTAACCACTACACTACTGTGAGATGGGAATTGAACCCAGGTCACTGGTACTGGAAAGTGTTGTGCTAACCACTGCACTACCGTGTGATGGGATCTGAACCCGGGTCACTGGTACTGTAAAGCGTTGTGCTAACCACTGCACTACAGTGTGATGGTAATTGAAACCGGGTCACTGGTACTGTAAGTCGTTGTGCTAACCACCACACTACCGTGTGATGGGAATTGAACCCGGGTCACTGGTACTGTAAAGCGTTGTGCTAACCACTACACTACCGTGCGCTGGGAATTGAACCCGGGTCACTGGTACACTAAAGAGTTGTGCTATCCACTATACTACCGTGTGATGGGAATTGAACCAGGGTCACTGGTATTGTAAAGCATTGTATTAACCACTACTCTACAGTGTGATGGGAATTGAACCCGGGTCCTGGTACAGTAAAGTGTTGTGCTAACCACTACACTGCTGTGTGAAGGGGAATTGAACCCAGTTCACTGGTACTGCAAAGTGTTGTACTAACCAGGACACTACCGTGTAATGGGAATTGAACCCGGGTCACAGGTACTGTAAAGTGTTGTGCTAACCAGGACTATACTACTGTGAGATGGGCACTGAACCCAGGTCGCTGGTACTGAAAAGTGTTGTGCTAACCACTATACTACTGTGAGATGTGCACTGAACCCAGGTCACTGGTACAGTAAAGTGTTGTGCTAACCACTACACTGCTGTGTGAAGGGGAATTGAACCCAGTTCACTGGTACTGCAAAGTGTTGTACTAACCAGGACACTACCGTGTAATGGGAATTGAACCCGGGTCACAGGTACTGTAAAGTGTTGTGCTAACCACTACACTACAGTGTGATGGGAATTGAACCCGGGTCACAGGTAGTGTAAAGTGTTGTGCTAACCACTATACTACTGTGAGATGGGCACTGAACCCAGGTCACTGGTACTGAAAAGTGTTGTGCTAATCACTACAGAACAATGTGATGGGAATTGAACTGGGGTCACTGGAACTGTAAAGTGTTGTGCTAACCACGACACTACCTTGGGATGGGAATGGAACCCGGGTCACAGGTACTGTAAAGTGTTGTACTGACCACTACACTACAGTGTGATGGGAATTGAACCCGGGTCACTGGTACTGTATAGCGTTGTGCTAACCACTGCACTACCATGTGATGGGAATTGAACCAGGTCACTGGTACTGTAAAGCGTTGTGCTAACAACTACAGTACCGTGTGATGGGAATTGAACCCGGGTCACTGGTACTGTAAAGCGTTGTGCTAACCACTACACTAACGTGTGATGGGAATTGAACCCGGGTCACTGGTACTGTAAAGCGTTGTGCTAACCACTACACTACCGTGTGATGGGAATTGAACCCGGGACACTGGTACTGTAGAGTGTTGTGCTAACCACTACACTACTGTGTGAAGGGGAATTGAACCCGGGTCACTGGTACTGAAAAGTGTTGTGCTAACCACTAAACTACTGTGTGATGGGAATTGAACCCTGGTCACTGGTACTGTAAAGTGTTGTGCTAACCACTACACTACAATATGATGGGAATTGAACCCGGGTCACTGGTTTTGTAAAGCGTTGTGCTAACCACTACACTAACGTGTGATGGGAATTGAACCCGGGTCACCGGTACTGTAAAGTGTTGTGCTATACTCTGCACTACCATCTGATTGGAATTGAACCCGGGTCACTGGAACTGTTAAGTGTTGTGCTAACCACTACACTACCGTGTGATGGGAATTGAACCCGGGACACTGGTACTGTAAAGTGTTGTTCTAACCACTACACTACTGTGTGAAGGGGAATTGAACCCGGGTCACTGGTACTGAAAAGTGTTGTGCTAACCACTACACTACCATATGATGGGAATTGAACCCGGGTCACTGGTTTTGTTAAGCGTTGTGCTAACCACTACACTAACGTGTGATGGGAATTGAACCCGGGTCACTGGTACTGTAAAGTCTTCTGCTATACACTGCACTACCATGTGATTAGAATTGAACCCGGGTCACTGGAACTGTAAAGTGTTGTGCTAACCACTACACTACTGTGTGATGGGAATTGAACCCGGGTCACTGGTACTGGAAAGCTTTCTATTAACCACTTCTCTACAGTGTGATGGGAATTGAACCAGGATCAGAGGTACTGTAAGGTGTTGTGCTAACCACTACACTACTGTGAGATGGGAATTGAACCCAGGTCACTGGTACTGTAAAGTGTTGTGCTAACCACTGCACTACCGTGTGATGGGATCTGAACCCGGGTCACTGGTACTGTAAAGCGTTGTGCTAACCACTAATCTACCGTGAGATGGGAATTGAACCCGGGTCACAGGTACTGTAAAGCGTTGTGCTAACCACTACACTACAGTGTGATGGGAATTGAACCCGGGTCACTGGTACTGTAAGTCGTTGTGCTAACCACCACACTACCGTGTGATGGGAATTGAACCCGGGTCACTGGTACTGTAAAGCGTTGTGCTAACCACTACACTACCGTGTGCTGGGAATTGAACCCGGGTCACTGGTACACTAAAGTGTTGTGCTATCCACTATACTACCGTGTGATGGGAATTGAACCAGGGTCACTGGTATTGTAAAGCATTGTATTAACCACTACTCTACAGTGTGATGGGAATTGAACCCAGGTCCTGGTACAGTAAAGTGTTGTGCTAACCACTACACTGCTGTGTGAAGGGGAATTGAACCCAGTTCACTTGTACTGCAAAGTGTTGTACTAACCAGGACACTACCGTGTAATGGGAATTGAACCCGGGTCACAGGTAGTGTAAAGTGTTGTGCTAACCACTACACTACGGTGTGATGGGAATTGAACCCGGGTCACAGGTACTGTAGTGTTGTGCTAACCACTATACTACTGTGAGATGGGCACTGAACCCAGGTCGCTGGTACTGAAAAGTGTTGTGCTAACCACTATACTACTGTGAGATGGGCACTGAACCCAGGTCACTGGTACAGTAAAGTGTTGTGCTAACCACTACACTGCTGTGTGAAGGGGAATTGAACCCAGTTCACTGGTACTGCAAAGTGTTGCACTAACCAGGACACTACCGTGTAATGGGAATTGAACCCGGGTCACAGGTACTGTAAAGTGTTATGCTAACCACTACACTACAGTGTGATGGGAATTGAACCCGGGTCACTGGTACTGTATAGCGTTGTGCTATCCACTATACTACCGTGTGATGGGAATTGAACCCGGGTCACTGGTATTGTAAAGCATTGTATTAACCTCTACTCTACATTGAGATGGGAATTGAACCAGGATCACTGATACTGAAAGGTGTTGTGCTAACCACTACACTACAGTGAGATGGACCTGAAGTCGGGTCACTGGTACTGTAAAGCGTTGTGCTAACCACTACACTACCGTGTGATGGGAATTGAACCCGGGTCACTGGTACTGTATAGCGTTGTGCTATCCACTATACTACCGTGTGATGGGAATTGAACCAGGGTCACTGGTATTGTAAAGCATTGTATTAACCACTACTCTACAGTGTGATGGGAATTGAACCCGGGTCCTGGTACAGTAAAGTGTTGTGCTAACCACTACACTGCTGTGTGAAGGGGAATTGAACCCAGTTCACTGGTACTGCAAAGTGTTGTACTAACCAGGACACTACCGTGTAATGGGAATTGAACCCGGGTCACAGGTACTGTAAAGTGTTGTGCTAACCAGGACTATACTACTGTGAGATGGGCACTGAACCCAGGTCGCTGGTACTGAAAAGTGTTGTGCTAACCACTATACTACTGTGAGATGTGCACTGAACCCAGGTCACTGGTACAGTAAAGTGTTGTGCTAACCACTACACTGCTGTGTGAAGGGGAATTGAACCCAGTTCACTGGTACTGCAAAGTGTTGTACTAACCAGGACACTACCGTGTAATGGGAATTGAACCCGGGTCACAGGTACTGTAAAGTGTTGTGCTAACCACTACACTACAGTGTGATGGGAATTGAACCCGGGTCACAGGTAGTGTAAAGTGTTGTGCTAACCACTATACTACTGTGAGATGGGCACTGAACCCAGGTCACTGGTACTGAAAAGTGTTGTGCTAATCACTACAGAACAATGTGATGGGAATTGAACTGGGGTCACTGGAACTGTAAAGTGTTGTGCTAACCACGACACTACCTTGGGATGGGAATGGAACCCGGGTCACAGGTACTGTAAAGTGTTGTACTGACCACTACACTACAGTGTGATGGGAATTGAACCCGGGTCACTGGTACTGTATAGCGTTGTGCTAACCACTGCACTACCATGTGATGGGAATTGAACCAGGTCACTGGTACTGTAAAGCGTTGTGCTAACAACTACAGTACCGTGTGATGGGAATTGAACCCGGGTCACTGGTACTGTAAAGCGTTGTGCTAACCACTACACTACCGTGTGATGGGAATTGAACCCGGGACACTGGTACTGTAGAGTGTTGTGCTAACCACTACACTACTGTGTGAAGGGGAATTGAACCCGGGTCACTGGTACTGAAAAGTGTTGTGCTAACCACTAAACTACTGTGTGATGGGAATTGAACCCTTGTCACTGGTACTGTAAAGTGTTGTGCTAACCACTACACTACAATATGATGGGAATTGAACCCGGGTCACTGGTTTTGTAAAGCGTTGTGCTAACCACTACACTAACGTGTGATGGGAATTGAACCCGGGTCACCGGTACTGTAAAGTGTTGTGCTATACTCTGCACTACCATCTGATTGGAATTGAACCCGGGTCACTGGAACTGTTAAGTGTTGTGCTAACCACTACACTACCGTGTGATGGGAATTGAACCCGGGACACTGGTACTGTAAAGTGTTGTTCTAACCACTACACTACTGTGTGAAGGGGAATTGAACCCGGGTCACTGGTACTGAAAAGTGTTGTGCTAACCACTACACTACTGTGTGATGGGAATTGAACCCGGGTCACTGGTACTGGAAAGCATTCTATTAACCACTTCTCTACAGTGTGATGGGAATTGAACCAGGATCAGAGGTACTGTAAGGTGTTGTGCTAACCACTACACTACTGTGAGATGGGAATTGAACCCAGGTCACTGGTACTGTAAAGTGTTGTGCTAACCACTGCACTACCGTGTGATGGGATCTGAACCCGGGTCACTGGTACTGTAAAGCGTTGTGCTAACCACTAATCTACCGTGAGATGGGAATTGAACCCGGGTCACAGGTACTGTAAAGCGTTGTGCTAACCACTACACTACAGTGTGATGGGAATTGAACCCGGGTCACTGGTACTGTAAGTCGTTGTGCTAACCACCACACTACCGTGTGATGGGAATTGAACCCGGGTCACTGGTACTGTAAAGCGTTGTGCTAACCACTACACTACCGTGTGCTGGGAATTGAACCCGGGTCACTGGTACTGTAAAGCATTGTATTAACCACTACTCTACAGTGTGATGGGAATTGAACCCAGGTCCTGGTACAGTAAAGTGTTGTGCTAACCACTACACTGCTGTGTGAAGGGGAATTGAACCCAGTTCACTTGTACTGCAAAGTGTTGTACTAACCTGGACACTACCGTGTAATGGGAATTGAACCCGGGTCACAGGTACTGTAAAGTGTTGTGCTAACCACTACACTACGGTGTGATGGGAATTGAACCCGGGTCACAGGTACTGTAGTGTTGTGCTAACCACTATACTACTGTGAGATGGGCACTGAACCCAGGTCGCTGGTACTGAAAAGTGTTGTGCTAACCACTATACTACTGTGAGATGGGCACTGAACCCAGGTCACTGGTACAGTAAAGTGTTGTGCTAACCACTACACTGCTGTGTGAAGGGGAATTGAACCCAGTTCACTGGTACTGCAAAGTGTTGCACTAACCAGGACACTACCGTGTAATGGGAATTGAACCCGGGTCACAGGTACTGTAAAGTGTTATGCTAACCACTACACTACAGTGTGATGGGAATTGAACCCGGGTCACTGGTACTGTATAGCGTTGTGCTATCCACTATACTACCGTGTGATGGGAATTGAACCAGGGTCACTGGTATTGTAAAGCATTGTATTAACCACTACTCTACAGTGTGATGGGAATTGAACCCGGGTCCTGGTACAGTAAAGTGTTGTGCTAACCACTACACTGCTGTGTGAAGGGGAATTGAACCCAGTTCACTGGTACTGCAAAGTGTTGTACTAACCAGGACACTACCGTGTAATGGGAATTGAACCCGGGTCACAGGTACTGTAAAGTGTTGTGCTAACCAGGACTATACTACTGTGAGATGGGCACTGAACCCAGGTCGCTGGTACTGAAAAGTGTTGTGCTAACCACTATACTACTGTGAGATGTGCACTGAACCCAGGTCACTGGTACAGTAAAGTGTTGTGCTAACCACTACACTGCTGTGTGAAGGGGAATTGAACCCAGTTCACTGGTACTGCAAAGTGTTGTACTAACCAGGACACTACCGTGTAATGGGAATTGAACCCGGGTCACAGGTACTGTAAAGTGTTGTGCTAACCACTACACTACAGTGTGATGGGAATTGAACCCGGGTCACAGGTAGTGTAAAGTGTTGTGCTAACCACTATACTACTGTGAGATGGGCACTGAACCCAGGTCACTGGTACTGAAAAGTGTTGTGCTAATCACTACAGAACAATGTGATGGGAATTGAACTGGGGTCACTGGAACTGTAAAGTGTTGTGCTAACCACGACACTACCTTGGGATGGGAATGGAACCCGGGTCACAGGTACTGTAAAGTGTTGTACTGACCACTACACTACAGTGTGATGGGAATTGAACCCGGGTCACTGGTACTGTATAGCGTTGTGCTAACCACTGCACTACCATGTGATGGGAATTGAACCAGGTCACTGGTACTGTAAAGCGTTGTGCTAACAACTACAGTACCGTGTGATGGGAATTGAACCCGGGTCACTGGTACTGTAAAGCGTTGTGCTAACCACTACACTACCGTGTGATGGGAATTGAACCCGGGACACTGGTACTGTAGAGTGTTGTGCTAACCACTACACTACTGTGTGAAGGGGAATTGAACCCGGGTCACTGGTACTGAAAAGTGTTGTGCTAACCACTAAACTACTGTGTGATGGGAATTGAACCCTGGTCACTGGTACTGTAAAGTGTTGTGCTAACCACTACACTACAATATGATGGGAATTGAACCCGGGTCACTGGTTTTGTAAAGCGTTGTGCTAACCACTACACTAACGTGTGATGGGAATTGAACCCGGGTCACCGGTACTGTAAAGTGTTGTGCTATACTCTGCACTACCATCTGATTGGAATTGAACCCGGGTCACTGGAACTGTTAAGTGTTGTGCTAACCACTACACTACCGTGTGATGGGAATTGAACCCGGGACACTGGTACTGTAAAGTGTTGTTCTAACCACTACACTACTGTGTGAAGGGGAATTGAACCCGGGTCACTGGTACTGAAAAGTGTTGTGCTAACCACTACACTACCATATGATGGGAATTGAACCCGGGTCACTGGTTTTGTTAAGCGTTGTGCTAACCACTACACTAACGTGTGATGGGAATTGAACCCGGGTCACTGGTACTGTAAAGTCTTCTGCTATACACTGCACTACCATGTGATTAGAATTGAACCCGGGTCACTGGAACTGTAAAGTGTTGTGCTAACCACTACACTACTGTGTGATGGGAATTGAACCCGGGTCACTGGTACTGGAAAGCATTCTATTAACCACTTCTCTACAGTGTGATGGGAATTGAACCAGGATCAGAGGTACTGTAAGGTGTTGTGCTAACCACTACACTACTGTGAGATGGGAATTGAACCCAGGTCACTGGTACTGTAAAGTGTTGTGCTAACCACTGCACTACCGTGTGATGGGATCTGAACCCGGGTCACTGGTACTGTAAAGCGTTGTGCTAACCACTAATCTACCGTGAGATGGGAATTGAACCCGGGTCACAGGTACTGTAAAGCGTTGTGCTAACCACTACACTACAGTGTGATGGGAATTGAACCCGGGTCACTGGTACTGTAAGTCGTTGTGCTAACCACCACACTACCGTGTGATGGGAATTGAACCCGGGTCACTGGTACTGTAAAGCGTTGTGCTAACCACTACACTACCGTGTGCTGGGAATTGAACCCGGGTCACTGGTACACTAAAGTGTTGTGCTATCCACTATACTACCGTGTGATGGGAATTGAACCAGGGTCACTGGTATTGTAAAGCATTGTATTAACCACTACTCTACAGTGTGATGGGAATTGAACCCAGGTCCTGGTACAGTAAAGTGTTGTGCTAACCACTACACTGCTGTGTGAAGGGGAATTGAACCCAGTTCACTTGTACTGCAAAGTGTTGTACTAACCAGGACACTACCGTGTAATGGGAATTGAACCCGGGTCACAGGTAGTGTAAAGTGTTGTGCTAACCACTACACTACGGTGTGATGGGAATTGAACCCGGGTCACAGGTACTGTAGTGTTGTGCTAACCACTATACTACTGTGAGATGGGCACTGAACCCAGGTCGCTGGTACTGAAAAGTGTTGTGCTAACCACTATACTACTGTGAGATGGGCACTGAACCCAGGTCACTGGTACAGTAAAGTGTTGTGCTAACCACTACACTGCTGTGTGAAGGGGAATTGAACCCAGTTCACTGGTACTGCAAAGTGTTGCACTAACCAGGACACTCTGTAAAGTGTTATGCTAACCACTACACTACAGTGTGATGGGAATTGAACCCGGGTCACTGGTACTGTATAGCGTTGTGCTATCCACTATACTACCGTGTGATGGGAATTGAACCCGGGTCACTGGTATTGTAAAGCATTGTATTAACCTCTACTCTACATTGAGATGGGAATTGAACCAGGATCACTGATACTGAAAGGTGTTGTGCTAACCACTACACTACAGTGAGATGGACCTGAAGTCGGGTCACTGGTACTGTAAAGCGTTGTGCTAACCACTACACTACCGTGTGATGGGAATTGAACCCGGGACACTGGTACTGTAGAGTGTTGTGCTAACCACTACACTACTGTGTGAAGGGGAATTGAACCCGGGTCACTGGTACTGAAAAGTGTTGTGCTAACCACTAAACTACTGTGTGATGGGAATTGAACCCAGGTCACTGGTACTGTAAAGTGTTGTGCTAACCACTACACTACAATATGATGGGAATTGAACCCGGGTCACTGGTTTTGTAAAGCGTTGTGCTAACCACTACACTAACGTGTGATGGGAATTGAACCCAGTTCACTGGTACTGTAAAGTGTTCTGCTATACACTGCACTACCATGTGATTAGAATTGAACCCGGGTCACTGG
This sequence comes from Hypanus sabinus, assembly GCF_030144855.1. Classification (NCBI taxonomy): domain Eukaryota; kingdom Metazoa; phylum Chordata; class Chondrichthyes; order Myliobatiformes; family Dasyatidae; genus Hypanus; species Hypanus sabinus. Next base: position 76,952,742 of record NC_082723.1, on the reverse strand, counting down.
AACTGTAAAGTATTGTGCTAACCACTACACTACTGTGTGATGGGAATTGAACCCGGGTCACTGGTACTGGAAAGCATTCTATTAACCACTACTCTACAGTGTGATGGGAATTGAACCAGGATCACAGGTACTGTAAGGTGTTGTGCTAACCACTACACTACCGTGTGATGGGAACTGAACCCGGGTCACTGGTACTGTAGTGTTGTGCTAACCACTATACTACTGTGAGAAGGGCACTGAACCCAGGTCGCTGGTACTGAAAAGTGTTGTGCTAATCACTACAGAACAATGTGATGGGAATTGAACTGGGGTCACTGGAACTGTAAAGTGTTGTGCTAACCACGACACTACCTTGGGATGGGAATGGAACCCGGGTCACAGGTACTGTAAAGTGTTGTACTGACCACTACACTACAGTGTGATGGGAATTGAACCCGGGTCACTGGTACTGTATAGCGTTGTGCTAACCACTGCACTACCATGTGATGGGAATTGAACCAGGTCACTGGTACTGTAAAGCGTTGTGCTAACAACTACAGTACCGTGTGATGGGAATTGAACCCGGGTCACTGGTACTGTAAAGCGTTGTGCTAACCACTACACTAACGTGTGATGGGAATTGAACCCGGGTCACTGGTACTGTAAAGCGTTGTACTAACCACTATACTACCTTGTGATGGGAATTGAACCCGGTTCACTGGTACTGTAAAGCGTTGTGCTAACCACTAATCTACCGTGAGATGGGAATTGAACCCGGGTCACAGGTACTGTAAAGTGTTCTGCTAACAACTACACTACAGTGTGATGGGAATTGAACCCGGGACACTGGTACTGTAAGTCGTTGTGCTAACCACCACACTACCGTGTGATGGGAATTGAACCCGGGTCACTGGTACTGTAAAGCGTTGTGCTAACCACTACACTACCGTGTGATGGGAATTGAACCCGGGTCACTGGTACACTAAAGTGTTGTGCTATCCACTATACTACCGTGTGATGGGAATTGAACCAGGGTCACTGGTATTGTAAAGCATTGTATTAACCACTACTCTACAGTGTGATGGGAATTGAACCCGGGTCCTGGTACAGTAAAGTGTTGTGCTAACCACTACACTACTGTGTGAAGGGGAATTGAACCCAGTTTACTGGTACTGCAAAGTGTTGTACTAACCATTACAGTACCGTGTAATGGGAATTGAACCCGGGTCACAGGTACTGTAAAGTGTTGTGATAACCACTACACTACCGTGTGATGGGAATTGAAGCCGGGTCACAGGTACTGTAAAGTGTTGTGCTAACCACTATACTACTGTGAGATGGGCACTGAACCCAGGTCGTTGGTACTGAAAAGTGTTGTGCTAATCACTACAGAACAGTGTGATGGGAATTGAACTGGTGTCACTGGAACTGTAAAGTGTTGTGCTAACCACTACACTACCTTGTGATGGGAATTGAACACGGGTCACAGGTACTGTAAAGTGTTGTACTGACCACTACACTACAGTGTGATGGGAATTGAACCCGGTTCACTGGTACTGTATAGCGTTGTGCTAACCACTGCACTACCATGTGATGGGAATTGAACCTGGTCACTGGTAATGTAAAGCTTTCTGCTAACAAGTACACTATCGTGTGATGGGAATTGAACCCAGGTCACTGGCAATGTAAAGCATTGTGATAACCACTATACTACCGTGTGATGGGAATTGAACCCTGGTCACTGGTACTGTAAAGTGTTGTGCTAACCACTACACTACCGTGTGATGGGAATTGAATCCGAGTCACTGGTACTGCAAAGTGTTGTGCTAATCACTACGCTACCATGAGCTGGGAATTGAACCCGCGTCACTGGTACTGTAAAGTGCTGTGCTAACCACTACACTACCGTCTGATGGGAATTGAACCCGGGTCACTGGTACTGTAAAGTGCTGTGCTAACCACTACACTACTGTGAGATGGGAACTGAACCCGGGTCACTGATACTGTAAAGCGTTGTGCTAACCACTACACTACCGTGTGATGGGAATTGAACCCGGGTCACTGGTACTGTAAAACATTGTGCTAACTAATACACTACCGTGTGATGGGAATTGAACCCGGGTCACTGGTACTGTACAGAGTTGTGCTACGCACTACACTGCCGTGTGATGGGAATTGAACCCGGGTCACTGGTACTTTAAAGTGTTCTGCTAACCATTACGCTACCATATGATGGGAATTGAATCCGGGTCACTGGTACTGTAAAGCGTTGTGCTAACCACCACACTACTGTGTGATGGGAATTGAATCCGGGTCACTGGTACCGTAAAGTTATGTGCTAACCTCTACACTACAGTGTGATGGGAATTGAACCCGGGTCACTGGTACTGTAAAGTGTTGTGCTAACCTCTACAATACAGTGCGATGGGAATTGAACCCGGGTCACTGGTACTGTAAAGTGTTGTGCTAACCACCACACTACCGTGTGATGTGAATTGAATCCGGGTCACTGGTACTGTAAGGCGTTGTGCTAACCACTACACTACCGTTTGATAGGAATTGATCCTGGGTCACTGGTACTGTAAAGTGTTTTGTGAACCAATGCACTACCGTGTGATGGGAATTGAACCCGGGTCACTTGTACTGTAAAGCGTTGTGCTAACAACTAAACTACTGTGTGATGGGAATTGAACCCGGGTCACTGGTACTGTAAAGTGTTGTACTAACCACCACACTACCCAGCGATGGGAATTGAACCCTGTGTCACTGGTACTGTAAAGCGTTGTGGTAACCTGAACACTACCGTATGATGGGAATTGAAACCGGGTCACTGGTATTGTAAAGCGTTGTGATAACAACTACTCTACCATGTGATGGGATTTGAACCTGGGTCACTGGAACTGTATAGTATTGTGCTAACCACTTCTCTACAGTGTGATGGGAATTGAACACGGGTCACTGGTAATGTAAAGTGTTGTGCTAACCACTACACTACTGTGAGATGGGTACTGAACCCGGGTCACTGGTACCGTAAAGTTATGTGCTAACCTCTACACTACAGTGTGATGGGAATTGAACCCGGGTCACTGGTACTGTAAAGTGTTGTGCTAACCTCTACAATACAGTGTTATGGGAATTGAACCCGAGTCACTGGTACTGTACAGAGTTGTGCTAACTACTACACTGCCGTGTGATGGGAATTGAACCCGGGTCACTGGTACTTTAAAGTGTTCTGCTAACCACTACGCTACCATGTGATGGGAATTGAATCCGGGTCACTGGTAATGTAAAGCATTGTGCTAACCACTATACTACCGTGTGATGGGAATTGAATCCGAGTCACTGGTACTGTAATGCGTTGTGCTAACCACTACACTACCGTGTGATGGGAATTGAACCCGGGTCACTGGTACTGCAAGTCGTTGTGCTAATCACTACACTACCGTGTGATGGGAATTGAACCCGGGTCACTGGTACTGTAAAGCATTGTATTAACCACTACACTACCGTGTGATCGGAATTGAACCTGGGTCACTGGTACTGTAAAGTGTTATGTTAACCACTACACTACCGTGTGATGGGAATTGAACCCGGGTCACTGGTACTGTACAGAGTTGTGCTACCCACTACACTGCCGTGTGATGGGAATTGAACCCGGGTCACTGGTACTTTAAAGTGTTCTGCTAACCATTACGCTACCATATGATGGGAATTGAATCCGGGTCACTGGTACTGTAAAGCGTTGTGCTAACCACCACACTACCGTGTGATGGGAATTGAACCCGGGTCACTGGTACTGAAAAGTGATGTGCTAACCTCTACACTACGATGTGATGGGAATTGAATCCGGGTCACTGGTACTGTAAAGTGTTGTGCTAACCACTACACTACCGTGTGGTGGGAATTGAAACCGGGTCACTGGTACTGTAAAGTGTTGTGCTAACCACCACACTACCGTGTGATGGGGATTGAACCGGAGACACTGTTATTGTAAAGTATTGTATTAACCTCTACTCTACAGTGTGACGGGAAATAAACCAGGGTCACTGGTATTGTAAAGTGCTTTGCTACCCAGTACACTACTGTGAGATGGGAACTGAACCCGGGTCATCCGGTACGGTAAATTGTTGTGCTAACCACTGACCTACCGTGTGATGGGAATTGATCCCAGGTCACTGGTACTGTAAAGTGTTGTGCTAACCACTACACTACCGTGCGATGGGAATTGAACTTAGGTCACTGGTACTGTAAAGTGTTGTGCTAACCACTACACTACCTTGTGATGGGAATTGAATCCGGGTCACTGATACTGTAAAGCGTTGTGCTAACCACTACACTACCGTCTGATGGGAATTGAACCCGGGTCACTGGTTTTGTAAAGTGTTGTGTTAACCTCTACACTACAGTGTGATGGGAATAGCACACGGGTCACTGGTATAGTAAAGTACTGTGCTAACCACGACACTACTGTGAGATGGGAACTGAACCCGGGTCACTGATACTGTAAACTGTTGTGCTAACCACTACACTACTGTGTGATGGGAATTGAACGCTGGTCACTGGTACTGTAAACCGTTGTGCTAACCACTACACAACCGTGTGATGGGAATTGAACCCGCGTCGCTGGTACTGTAAAGTGTTCTGCTAACCAATACACTACCGTGTGATGTAAATTGAACCCGGATCACTGGTAGTGTAAAGTGTTGTGCTAATCACTAGACTACCATGCGCTGGGAATCGAACCCGGGTCACTGGTATTGTAAAGCGTTGTGCTAACCACTACACTTCCGTGTGATGGGTATTGAACCTGGGTCACTGGTACTGTAAAGCGTTGTTGTAACCACAAGACTACCATGTGATGGGAATTGAAACCGGGTCACTGGAACTGTAAAGCGTTGTTGTAACCTCAAGACTACCATGTGATGGGAATTGAACCCTGGTCACTGGTATTGTAAAGCGTTGTTCTAACCACTACACTACCGTGTGATGGGAATTGAACCCGGATCACTGGTGCTGTAAAGCGTTGTGCTAACCACTACACTACCATGCGCTGGGAATCGAACCCGGGTCACTGGTACTGTAATGCATTGTGGTAATCACTACACTACCATGTGATGGGTATTGAAACCGGGTCACTGGTACTGTAAAGCGATGTGCTAACCACTACACTACCGTGTGATGGGTATTGAACCTGGGTCACTGGTACTGTAAAGCGTTGTTGTAACCACAAGACTACCATGTGATGGGAATTGAAACCGGGTCACTGGAACTGTAAAGCGTTGTTGTAACCTCAAGACTACCATGTGATGGGAATTGAACCCTGGTCACTGGTATTGTAAAGCGTTGTGCTAACCACTACACTACCGTGTGATGGGAATTGAACCCGGATCACTGGTGCTGTAAAGCGTTGTGCTAACCACTACACTACCATGCGCTGGGAATTGAACCCAGGTCACTGGTACTGTAAAGTGTTGTGCTAACCACTACACTACCGTGTGATGGGAATTGAACCCAGGTCACTGGTACTGTAATGCATTGTGGTAATCACTACACTACCATGTGATGGGTATTGAAACCGGGTCACTGGTACTGTAAAGCGATGTGCTAACCACTACACTACCATGCAATGGGAATTGAATCCGGGTCATTGGTCCTGTAAACCGTTGTGCTAACTACTGCAGTACCGTGTGATGGGGATTGAACCCGAGTCACTGGTACTGTAAAGCGTTGTGTTAACCACTGCACTACCGTGTGATGGGAATTGAACACGGGTCACTGGTACTGTAAAGCATTGTATTAACCACTACACTACCGTGTGAGGTGAATTGAACCTGGGGGGGGGGGGGGGGGGGGGGGGGGGGACGGGGGGGGGGGGGGTACTGTAAAGTGTTATGTTAACCACTACACTACCGTGAGATGGGAATTGAAACCCGGTTCACTGGTAATGTAATGCGTTGTGCTAACCACTACACTACCGTGAGATTGGAATTGAACCCGGGTCACTGGTATTGTAAAGTATTGTGCCAACCACGACACTACTGTGAGATGGGAACTGAACCCGGGTCACTGATACTGTAAAGCGTTGTGCTAACCACTACACTACTGTGTGATGGGAATTGAACCCTGGTCACTGGTATTGTAAACCGTTGTGCTAACCACTACACAACTGTGTGAAGGGAATTGAACCCGCGTCGCTAGTACTATAAAGTGTTGTGCTAACCACTACACTACCGTGGGATGGGAATTGAACCCGGGTCATTGGTACTGTGAAGTGTTCTGCTAACCACTACACTACCGTGTAATGGGAATTGAACCTGGGTCACTGATACTGTAAAGCGTTGTTGTAACCACTACACTACCGTGTGATGGGAATTGAACCCGGGTCACTGGTACTGTAAACCGTTGGGCTAACCACTATACTACCGTGCGATGGGAATTGAAATCAGGTCACTGGTACTGTAAAGCGTTGTGCTAACCTCTACACTACCGTGTGATGGGAATTGAACCCGGGTCACTGGTACTGTACAGCGTTGTGCTAACCACTACACTACCGTGTGATGGGAATTGAACCGGGGTCACTGGTACTGTACAGCGTTGTGCTAACCTCTACACTACCGTGTGATGGGAATTGAACCCGGGTCACTGGTACTGTACAGCGTTGTGCTAACCACTACACTACCGTGTGATGGGAATTGAACCCGGGTCACTGGTATTGTACAGCGTTGTGCTAACCTCTACACTACCGTGTGATGGGAATTGAACCCGGGTCACTGGTACTGTACAGCGTTGTGCTAACCACTACACTACCGTGTGATGGGAATTGAACCGGGGTCACTGGTACTGTACAGCGTTGTGCTAACCTCTACACTACCGTGTGATGGGAATTGAACCCGGGTCACTGGTACTGTACAGCGTTGTGCTAACCACTACACTACCGTGTGATGGAAATTGAACCCGGGTCACTGGTACTGTAAAGTGCTGTGGTAACCACTATACTACTGTGAGATGTGAATTGAACCCGGTCACTGGTACTGTAAAGTGCTGTGCTAACCACTACACTACTGTGAGATGGGAACTGAACCCGGGTCACAGATACTGTAAAGCGTTTTGCTAACCACTACACTACCGTGTGATGGGAATTGAACCCCGGACACTGGTACTGTAAAGCATTGTATTAACCACTACGCTACAGTGTGATGGGAATTGAACCCTGGTCACTGGTATTGTAAAGCGTTGTGCTAACCACTACACTACCGTGTGATGGGAATTGAACCCGGATCACTGGTGCTGTAAAGCGTTGTGCTAACCACTACACTACCATGCGCTGGGAATCGAACCTGGGTCACTGGTACTGTAATGCATTGTGGTAATCACTACACTACCATGTGATGGGTATTGAAACCGGGTCACTGGTACTGTAAAGCGATGTGCTAACCACTACACTACCATGCAATGGGAATTGAATCCGGGTCATTGGTCCTGTAAACCGTTGTGCTAACTACTGCAGTACCGTGTGGTGGGGATTGAACCCGAGTCACTGGTACTGTAAAGCGTTGTGTTAACCACTGCACTACCGTGTGATGGGAATTGAACACGGGTCACTGGTACTGTAAAGCATTGTATTAACCACTACACTACCGTGTGAGGTGAATTGAACCTGGGTCACTGGTACTGTAAAGTGTTATGTTAACCACTACACTACCGTGAGATGGGAATTGAACCCGGTTCACTGGTACTGTAATGCGTTGTGCTAACCACTACACTACCGTGAGATTGGAATTGAACCCGGGTCACTGGTATTGTAAAGTATTGTGCCAACCACGACACTACTGTGAGATGGGAACTGAACCCGGGTCACTGATACTGTAAAGCGTTGTGCTAACCACTACACTACTGTGTGATGGGAATTGAACCCTGGTCACTGGTATTGTAAACCGTTGTGCTAACCACTACACAACTGTGTGAAGGGAATTGAACCCGCGTCGCTAGTACTATAAAGTGTTGTGCTAACCACTACACTACCGTGGGATGGGAATTGAACCCGGGTCATTGGTACTGTGAAGTGTTCTGCTAACCACTACACTACCGTGTAATGGGAATTGAACCTGGGTCACTGATACTGTAAAGCGTTGTTGTAACCACTACACTACCGTGTGATGGGAATTGAACCCGGGTCACTGGTACTGTAAACCGTTGGGCTAACCACTATACTACCGTGCGATGGGAATTGAAATCAGGTCACTGGTACTGTAAAGCGTTGTGCTAACCTCTACACTACCGTGTGATGGGAATTGAACCCGGGTCACTGGTACTGTACAGCGTTGTGCTAACCACTACACTACCGTGCGATGGGAATTGAACCCGGGTCACTGGTACTGTACAGCGTTGTGCTAACCACTACACTACCGTGTGATGGGAATTGAACCCGGGTCACTGGTACTGTACAGCGTTGTGCTAACCTCTACACTACCGTGTGATGGGAATTGAACCCGGGTCACTGGTACTGTACAGCGTTGTGCTAACCACTACACTACCGTGTGATGGGAATTGAACCGGGGTCACTGGTACTGTACAGCGTTGTGCTAACCTCTACACTACCGTGTGATGGGAATTGAACCCGGGTCACTGGTACTGTACAGCGTTGTGCTAACCACTACACTACCGTGTGATGGAAATTGAACCCGGGTCACTGGTACTGTAAAGTGCTGTGGTAACCACTATACTACTGTGAGATGTGAATTGAACCCGGTCACTGGTACTGTAAAGTGCTGTGCTAACCACTACACTACTGTGAGATGGGAACTGAACCCGGGTCACAGATACTGTAAAGCGTTTTGCTAACCACTACACTACCGTGTGATGGGAATTGAACCCCGGACACTGGTACTGTAAAGCATTGTATTAACCACTACGCTACAGTGTGATGGGAATTGAACACGGGTCACTGGTAATGTAAGGTGTTGTGCTAACCACTACACTACTGTGAGATGGGTACTGAACTCGGGTCACTGGTACTGTAATGTGTTCTGCCAACCACTACACAAAAGCGTGATGGGAATTCAACCCGGGTCAACAGTACGGTAAAGTGTTGTGCTAAGCACTAAACTACTGTGTGATAGGAATTGAACCCGGGTCACTGGTATTGTAAAGCATTGTATATACTTCTACTCTACAGTGTGATGGGAATTGAACCCGGGTCACCTGTACTGTAAAGTGCTGTGCTAACCACTACACTACCGTGTGATGGGAATTGAACCCTGGTCATTGGTATTGTAAACCGTTGTGCTAACCACTACACTACCGTGTGAAGGGAATTGAACCCGCGTCGCTGGTACTGTAAAGTGTTGTGCTAACCACTACACTACCGTGTGATGGGAATTGAACCCGGGTCACTGGTACTGTAAAGGGTTGTGCTAACCACTACACTACCGTGGGATGGCAATTGAACCCGGGTCATAGGTACTGTGAAGTGTTCTGCTAACCTCTACACTACCGTACGATGTAAATTGAACCCGGATCACTGGTAATGTAAAGCGTTGTGCTAACCACTAGACTACCATGTGCTGGGAATCGAACTCTGGTCACTGGTACTGTAAAGCGTTGTGCTAACCTCTACACTACCGTGTGATGGGGATTGAACCCGGGTCACTGGTACTGTAAAGTATTGTATTAACCACTACTGTACATTCTGATGGGAGTTGAACCCGGATCACTGGTACTGTACAGCGTTGTGCTAACCTCTACACTACCGTGTGATGGGAATTGAACCCGGGTCACTGGTACTGTACAGCGTTGTGCTAACCACTACACTACCGTGTGATGGGAATTGAACCGGGGTCACTGGTACTGTACAGCGTTGTGCTAACCTCTACACTACCGTGTGATGGGAATTGAACCCGGGTCACTGGTACTGTACAGCGTTGTGCTAACCACTACACTACCGTGTGATGGAAATTGAACCCGGGTCACTGGTACTGTAAAGTGCTGTGGTAACCACTATACTACTGTGAGATGTGAATTGAACCCGGTCACTGGTACTGTAAAGTGCTGTGCTAACCACTACACTACTGTGAGATGGGAACTGAACCCGGGTCACAGATACTGTAAAGCGTTTTGCTAACCACTACACTACCGTGTGATGGGAATTGAACCCCGGACACTGGTACTGTAAAGCATTGTATTAACCACTACGCTACAGTGTGATGGGAATTGAACACGGGTCACTGGTAATGTAAGGTGTTGTGCTAACCACTACACTACTGTGAGATGGGTACTGAACTCGGGTCACTGGTACTGTAATGTGTTCTGCCAACCACTACACAAAAGCGTGATGGGAATTCAACCCGGGTCAACAGTACGGTAAAGTGTTGTGCTAAGCACTAAACTACTGTGTGATAGGAATTGAACCCGGGTCACTGGTATTGTAAAGCATTGTATATACTTCTACTCTACAGTGTGATGGGAATTGAACCCGGGTCACCTGTACTGTAAAGTGCTGTGCTAACCACTACACTACCGTGTGATGGGAATTGAACCCTGGTCATTGGTATTGTAAACCGTTGCGCTAACCACTACACTACCGTGTGAAGGGAATTGAACCCGCGTCGCTGGTACTGTAAAGTGTTGTGCTAACCACTACACTACCGTGTGATGGGAATTGAACCCGGGTCACTGGTACTGTAAAGGGTTGTGCTAACCACTACACTACCGTGGGATGGCAATTGAACCCGGGTCATAGGTACTGTGAAGTGTTCTGCTAACCTCTACACTACCGTACGATGTAAATTGAACCCGGATCACTGGTAATGTAAAGCGTTGTGCTAACCACTAGACTACCATGCGCTGGGAATCGAACTCTGGTCACTGGTACTGTAAAGTGTTGTGCTAACCTCTACACTACCGTGTGATGGGGATTGAACCCGGGTCACTGGTACTGTAAAGTATTGTATTAACCACTACTGTACATTCTGATGGAAGTTGAACCCGGATCACTGGTACTGTATAGCGTTATGCTAACCACTACACTACCGTGTGATGGAAATTGAACCCGGGTCACTGGTATTGTAAAGCATTGTATCTACCTCTACTCTACAGTGTGATGGGAATTGATCCCGGGTCACCTGTACTGTATAGTGCTGTGCTAACCACTACACTACTGTGAGATGGGAACTGAACCCGGGTCACTGATACTGTAAAGCGTTTTGCTAACCACTACACTACCGTGTGATGGGAATTGAACCCTGGGCACTGGTACTGTAAACCGTTGTGCTAACCACTGCACTACCGAGAGATGGGAATAGAACCCCGGTCACTGGTACTGTAAAGCATTGTATTAACCACTACACTACTGTGAGATGGGTACAGAACTCGGGTCACTGGTACTGTAATGTGTTCTGCCAACCACTACACAACAGTGTGATGGTAATTCAACCCGGGTCAACAGTACGGTAAAGTGTTGTGCTAAGCACTAAACTACTGTGTGATCGGAATTGAACCCGGGTCACTGGTATTGTAAAGCATTGTATATACCTCTACTCTACAGTGTGATGGGAATTGAACCCGGGTCACCTGTACTGTAAAGTGCTGTGCTAACCACTACACTACTGTGAGATGGGAACTGAAACCGGGTCACTGATACAGTAAAGCGTTGTGTTAACCACTACACTACCGTGTGATGGGAATTGAACTCTGGTCATTGGACCTCTTAACTGTTGTGCTAACTACTACACTAACGTGTGATGCGAATTGAAAACGGGTCACTGGTACTGTAAAGCGTTGTGCGATCCACTACTGTACATTGTGATGGGAATTGAACCCGGGTCACTGGTACTGTAAAGCGTTGTGCTAACCACTACACTACTGTGAGATGGGAACTGAACCCGGGTCACTGATACTGTAAAGCGTTGTACTAACCACTACACTACCATGTGATGGGAATTGAACCCTGGTCACTGGTACTGTAAACAGTTGTGCTAACCACTACACTACCGAGAGATGGGAATTGAACCCCCGTCACTGGTACTTAAAGCATTGTATTAACCACTACTCTACAGTGTGATGGGAATTGAACACGGGTCACTGGTACTGTAAAGCGTTGTGTTAACCACTACACGACCGTGTGATGGGAATTGAACCCTGGTCATTGGTCCTGTAAACCGTTGTGCCAACTACTGCAGTACCGTGTGATGGGGATTGATCCCGAGTCACTGGTACTGTAAAGTGTTGTGTTAACCACTGCACTACCGTGTGATGGGAATTGAACACGGGTCACTGGTACTGTAAAGCATTGTATTAACCACTAGACTACCGTGTGAGGTGAATTGAACCTGGGTCACTAGTACTGTAAAGTGTTATGTTAACCACTACACTACCGTGAGATGGGAATTGAACCCAGTTCACTGGTACTGTAAAGCGTTGTGCTAACCACTACACTACCGTGAGATTGGAATTGAACCCGGGTCACTGGTTTTGTAAAGTGTTGTGTTAACCTCTACTCTACAGTGTGATGGGAATTGAACCCGGGTCACTGGTACTGCAAAGCATTGTGCTAACCACTACACTACTGTGAGATGGGAACTGAAACTGGGTCACTGATACAGTAAAGCGTTGTGTTAACCACTACACTACCGTGTGATGGGAATTGAACCCTGGTCATTGGACCTGTAAACTGTTGTGCTAACTACTACACTAACGTGTGATGCGAATTGAAAACGGGTCACTGGTACTGTAAAGCGTTGTGCGAACCACTACTGTACATTGTGATGGGAATTGAACCCGGGTCACTGGTACTGTAAAGCGTTGTGCTAACCACTATACTACTGTGTGATGGGAATTGAACCCTGATCACTGGTATTGTAAACCGTTGTGCTAACCACTACACTACCGTGGGATGGCAATTGAACCCGGGTCATTGGTACTGTGAAGTGTTCTGCTAACCTCTACACTACCGTACGATGTAAATTGAACCCGGATCACTGGTAATGTAAAGCATTGTGCTAACCACTAGACTACCATGCGCTGGGAATCGAACTCTGGTCACTGGTACTGTAAAGCGTTGTGCTAACCTCAACACTACCGTGTGATGGGGATTGAACCCGGGTCACTGGTACTGTAAAGTATTGTATTAACCACTACTGTACATTCTGATGGGAGTTGAACCCGGATCACTGGTACTGTATAGCGTTATGCTAACCACTACACTACCGTGTGATGGAAATTGAACCCAGGTCACTGGTATTGTAAAGCATTGTATCTACCTCTACTCTACAGTGTGATGGGAATTGATCCCGGGTCACCTGTACTGTATAGTGCTGTGCTAACCACTACACTACTGTGAGATGGGAACTGAACCCGGGTCACTGATACTGTAAAGCGTTTTGCTAACCACTACACTACCGTGTGATGGGAATTGAACCCTGGCCACTGGTACTGTAAACCGTTGTGCTAACCACTGCACTACCGAGAGATGGGAATAGAACCCCGGTCACCGGTACTGTAAAGCATTGTATTAACCACTACACTACTGTGAGATGGGTACAAAACTCGGGTCACTGGTACTGTAATGTGTTTTGCCAACCAGTACACAACAGTGTGATGGTAATTCAACCCGGGTCAACAGTACGGTAAAGTGTTGTGCTAACCACTACACTACTGTGAGATGGGAACTGAAACCGGGTCACTGGTACTGTAAAGCGTTGTGCGAACCACTACTGTACATTGTGATGGGAATTGAACCCGGGTCACTGGTATTGTAAAGCGTTGTGCTAACCACTACACTACCGTGTGATGGGAATTGAACCCTGGTCACTGGTACTGTAAACAGTTGTGCTAACCACTACACTACCGAGAGATGGGAATTGAACCCCCGTCACTGGTACTTAAAGCATTGTATTAACCACTACTCTACAGTGTGATGGGAATTGAACACGGGTCACTGGTACTGGAAAGCATTGTGTTAACCACTACACGACCGTGTGATGGGAATTGAACCCTGGTCATTGGTCCTGTAAACCGTTGTGCCAACTACTGCAGTAACGTGTGATGGGGATTGATCCCGAGTCACTGGTACTGTAAAGCGTTGTGTTAACCACTGCACTACCGTGTGATGGGAATTGAACACGGGTCACTGGTACTGTAAAGCATTGTATTAACCACTACACTACCGTGTGAGGTGAATTGAACCTGGGTCACTGGTACTGTAAAGTGTTATGTTAACCACTACACTACCGTGAGATGGGAATTGAACCCGGTTCACTGGTACTGTAAAGCGTTGTGCTAACCACTACACTACTGTGAGATGGATACTGAACTCGGGTCACTGGTACTGTAAAGTGTTGTGCTAACCACTACACTACAGTGTGATGGGAATTGAACCCCGGTCACTGGTACTGTAAAGCATTGTGCTAACCACTACACTACAATGTGATGGGAATTGAACCCGGGTCACTGGTATTGTAAATCGTTGTGCTACCCACTACACTACCGTGTGATGGGAATTGAACCCGGGTCACTGGTACTGTAAATCGTTGTGCTACCCACTACACTACCGTGTGATGGGAATTGAACCCGGGTCACTGGTATTGTAAATCGTTGTGCTACCCACTACACTACCGTCTGATGGGAATTGAACCCGGGTCACAGGTACTGTAAACTGCTGTACTAACCACTACACTACTGTGAGATGGGAACTGATCCCGGGTCACTGATACTGTAAAGCGTTGTGCTAACCACTACACTACCGTGTGATGGGAATTGAACCCTGGTCACTGGTACTGTAAACCAATGTGCTAACCACTACACAACCATGTGATGGTAATTGAACCCGGGTCGCTGGTACTGTAAAGTGTTGTGCTAACCACTACACTACTGTGTGATGGGAATTTAACCCGGATCACTGGTAGTCTAAAGCGTTGTGCTAACCACTACACTACCATGTGATGGGAATTGAAACCGGGTCACTGGTACTGTAATGCATTGTGGTAATCACTACACTACCATGTGATGGGTATTGAAACCGGGTCACTGGTACTGTAAAGCGATGTGCTAACCACTACACTACCGTGCGATGGGAATTGAATCCGGGTCACTGGTACTGTAAAATGTTGTGATAACCACTACACTACCGTGTGATGGGAATTGAACCCGGGTCTGTGGTACTGTAAAGTGTTGTGCTAACCACTACACTACCATGTGATTGGAATTAAAGCCGGGTCACAGGTACTGTAAGCCGTTGTGCTAACCACTACACTACTGTGAGATGGGAACTGAACCCGAGTCACTGGTACTGTAAAGTATTGTATTAACCACTACTGTACATTGTGATGGGAATTAAACCCGGGTCACTGGTACTGTAATGTGTTCTGCCTACCACTACAGTACCGTACGATGGGAATTGAACCCGGATCACTGGTGCTGTAAAGCGTTGTGCTAACCACTAGACTACCATGCGCTGGGAATCGTACCCTCGTCACTGGTATTGTAACGCGTTGTTGTAACCACTACACTACCATATGATGGGAATTGAAACCGGGTCACTGGTACTGTACAGCGTAGTGCTAACCACTACACTACCGTGTGATGGGAATTGAACCCTGGTCACTGGTACTGTAAAGTGTTGTGGTAACCACTGCACTATCGTGCGATGGGAATTGAACCCTGGTCACTGGTACTGTAAAGTGTTGTGCTAACCACTACTCTGCAGTCTGATGGGAATTGAACACGGGTCACTGGTAATGTAAGGTGTTGTGCTAACCACTACACTACTGTGAGATGGGTACTGAACTCGGGTCACTGGTACTGTAAAGTGTTCTGCTAACCACTACACTACAGTGTGATGGGAATTGAACCCGGGTCACTGGTACTGTAAAGCATTGTGCTAACCACTACACTACCATGTGATGGGAATTGAACCCGGGTCACTGGTATTGTAAAGCGTTGTGCTACCCACTACACTACCGTGTGATGGGAATTGAACCAGGGTCACTGGTACTGTAAAGTGTTGTGCTAACCACTGCACTACCGTCTGATGGGAATTGAAGCCGGGTCACTGGTACTGTACAGCGTAGTGCTAACCACTACACTACCGTGTGATGGGAATTGAACCTGGGTAACTGGTACTGTAAAGTGCTTTGCCAACCACTATACTACCGTGTGATGGGAATTGAACCCTGGTCACTGGTACTGTAAAGTGTTGTGGTAACCACTGCACTATCGTGCGATGGGAATTGAACACTGGTCACTGGTACTGTAAAGTGTTGTGCTAACCACTACACTACTGTGAGATGGGTACTGAACTCGGGTCACTGGTACTGTAAAGTGTTGTGCTAACCACTACACTACAGTGTGATGGGAATTGAACCCCGGTCACTGGTACTGTAAAGCATTGTGCTAACCACTACACTACAATGTGATGGGAATTGAACCCGGGTCACTGGTATTGTAAATCGTTGTGCTACCCACTACACTACCGTGTGATGGGAATTGAACCCGGGTCACTGGTACTGTAAAGCGTTGTGCTAACCACTACACTACCGTCTGATGGGAATTGAACCCGGGTCACAGGTACTGTAAACTGCTGTACTAACCACTACACTACTGTGAGATGGGAACTGATCCCGGGTCACTGATACTGTAAAGCGTTGTGCTAACCACTACACTACAGTGTGATGGGATTTGAACCCGGGTCACAGGTACTGTAATGCATTGTGGTAATCACTACACTACCATGTGATGGTATTGAAACAGGGTCACTGGTACTGTAAAGCGATGTGCTAACCACTACACTACCGTGCGATGGGAATTGAACCATGGTCACTGGTACTGCAATGTGTTGTGCTAACCACTACACTACTGTGTGATGGGAATTTAACCCGGATCACTGGTAGTCTAAAGCGTTGTGCTAACCACTACACTACCATGCGCTGGGAATCGAACCCGGGTCACTGGTACTGTAAAGCATTGTGCTAACCACTACACTACCGTGCGATGGGAATTGAATCCGGGTCACTGGTACTGTAAAATGTTGTGATAACCACTACACTACCGTGTGATGGGAATTGAACCCGGGTCTGTGGTACTGTAAAGTGTTGTGCTAACCACTACACTACCATGTGATTGGAATTAAAGCCGGGTCACAGGTACTGTAAGCCGTTGTGCTAACCACTACACTACTGTGAGTTGGGAACTGAACCCGAGTCACTGGTACTGTAAAGTATTGTATTAACCACTACTGTACATTACGATGGGAATTGAACCCGGATCACTGGTGCTGTAAAGCATTGTGCTAACCACTAGACTACCATGCGCTGGGAATCGTACCCTGGTCACTGGTATTGTAACGCGTTGTTGTAACCACTACACTACCATATGATGGGAATTGAAACCGGGTCACTGGTACTGTGAAGCGTTGAGCTAACCTCTACACTACCGTGTGATGGGAATTGAACCCGGGTCACTGGTACTGTACAGCGTAGTGCTAACCACTACACTACCGTGTGATGGGAATTGAACCTGGGTAACTGGTACTGTAAAGTGCTGTGCGAACCACTATACTACAGTGTGATGGGAATTGAACCCTGGTCACTGGTACTGTAAAGTGTTGTGGTAACCACTGCACTATCGTGCGATGGGAATTGAACCCTGGTCACTGGTACTGTAAAGTGTTGTGCTAACCACTACTCTGCAGTCTGATGGGAATTGAACACGGGTCACTGGTAATGTAAGGTGTTGTGCTAACCACTACACTACTGTGAGATGGGTACTGAACTCGGGTCACTGGTACTGTAAAGTGTTCTGCTAACCACTACACTACAGTGTGATGGGAATTGAACCCGGGTCACTGGTACTGTAAAGCATTGTGCTAACCACTACACTACCATGTGATGGGAATTGAACCCGGGTCACTGGTATTGTAAAGCGTTGTGCTACCCACTACACTACCGTGTGATGGGAATTGAACCAGGGTCACTGGTACTGTAAAGTGTTGTGCTAACCACTGCACTACCGTCTGATGGGAATTGAAGCCGGGTCACTGGTACTGTACAGCGTAGTGCTAACCACTACACTACCGTGTGATGGGAATTGAACCTGGGTAACTGGTACTGTAAAGTGCTTTGCCAACCACTATACTACCGTGTGATGGGAATTGAACCCTGGTCACTGGTACTGTAAAGTGTTGTGGTAACCACTGCACTATCGTGCGATGGGAATTGAACCCTGGTCACTGGTACTGTAAAGTGTTGTGCTAACCACTACACTACTGTGAGATGGGTACTGAACTCGGGTCACTGGTACTGTAAAGTGTTGTGCTAACCACTACACTACAGTGTGATGGGAATTGAACCCCGGTCACTGGTACTGTAAAGCATTGTGCTAACCACTACACTACAATGTGATGGGAATTGAACCCGGGTCACTGGTATTGTAAATCGTTGTGCTACCCACTACACTACCGTGTGATGGGAATTGAACCCGGGTCACTGGTACTGTAAAGCGTTGTGCTAACCACTACACTACCGTCTGATGGGAATTGAACCCGGGTCACAGGTACTGTAAACTGCTGTACTAACCACTACACTACTGTGAGATGGGAACTGATCCCGGGTCACTGATACTGTAAAGCGTTGTGCTAACCACTACACTACAGTGTGATGGGATTTGAACCCGGGTCACAGGTACTGTAATGCATTGTGGTAATCACTACACTACCATGTGATGGTATTGAAACAGGGTCACTGGTACTGTAAAGCGATGTGCTAACCACTACACTACCGTGCGATGGGAATTGAACCATGGTCACTGGTACTGCAATGTGTTGTGCTAACCACTGCACTACCGTGTGATGGGAATTGAACCCGGGTCACTGGTACTGTAAAGTGTTCTGCTAACCACTACACTACTGTAAGATGGGAATTGAACCCAGGTTACTGGTACTGTAAAGTGTTGTGATAACCACTACACTACCATGTGATGGGAATTGAATCCGGGTCACTGGTACTGTAAAATGTTGTGATAACCACTACACTACCGTGTGATCGGAATTGAACCCGGGTCAGTGGTACTGTAAAGTGTTGTGCTAACCACTACTCTGCAGTCTGATGGGAATTGAACACGGGTCACTGGTAATGTAAGGTGTTGTGCTAACCACTACACTGCTGTGAGATGGGTACTGAACTCGGGTCACTGGTACTGTAAAGAGTTGTGCTAACCACTACACTACAGTGTAATGGGAATTGAACACGGGTCACTGGTACTGTAAAGCATTGTGCTAACCACTACACTACCATGTGATGGGAATTGAACCCGGGTCACTGGTATTGTAAAGCGTTGTGCTACCCACTACACTACCGTGTGATGGGAATTGAACCTGGGTAACTGGTACTGTAAAGTGCTGTGCGATCCATTATACTACCGTGTGATGGGAATTGAACCCTGGTCACTGGAACTGTAAAGTGTTGTGGTAACCACTGCACTATCGTGCGATGGGAATTGAACCCTGGTCACTGGTACTGTAAAGTGTTGTGCTAACCACTACTCTGCAGTCTGATGGGAATTGAACACGGGTCACTGGTAATGTAAGGTGTTGTGCTAACCACTACACTACTGTGAGATGGGTACTGAACTCGGGTCACTGGTACTGTAAAGTGTTGTGCTAACCACTACACTACAGTGTGATGGGAATTGAACCCGGGTCACTGGTACTGTAAAGCATTGTGCTAACCACTACACTACCATGTGATGGGAATTGAACCCGGGTCACTGGTATTGTAAAGCATTGTGCTACCCACTACACTACCGTGTGATGGGAATTGAACCAGGGTCACTGGTACTGTAAAGTGTTGTGCTAACCACTGCACTACCGTCTGATGGGAATTGAACCCGGGTCACTGGTACTGTACAGCGTAGTGCTAACCACTACACTACCGTGTGATGGGAATTGAACCTGGGTAACTGGTACTGTAAAGTGCTTTGCCAACCACTATACTACCGTGTGATGGGAATTGAACCCTGGTCACTGGTACTGTAAAGTGTTGTGGTAACCACTGCACTATCGTGCGATGGGAATTGAACCCTGGTCACTGGTACTGTAAAGTGTTGTGCTAACCACTACACTACTGTGAGATGGGTACTGAACTCGGGTCACTGGTACTGTAAAGTGTTGTGCTAACCACTACACTACAGTGTGATGGGAATTGAACCCCGGTCACTGGTACTGTAAAGCATTGTGCTAACCACTACACTACAATGTGATGGGAATTGAACCCGGGTCACTGGTATTGTAAATCGTTGTGCTACCCACTACACTACCGTGTGATGGGAATTGAACCCGGGTCACTGGTACTGTAAAGCGTTGTGCTAACCACTACACTACCGTCTGATGGGAATTGAACCCGGGTCACAGGTACTGTAAACTGCTGTACTAACCACTACACTACTGTGAGATGGGAACTGATCCCTGGTCACTGATACTGTAAAGCGTTGTGCTAACCACTACACTACCGTGTGATGGGATTTGAACCCGGGTCACAGGTACTGTAATGCATTGTGGTAATCACTACACTACCATGTGATGGGTATTGAAACCGGGTCACTGGTACTGTAAAGCGTTGTGCTAACCACTACACTACCGTGTGATGGGAATTGAACCCGGGTCACTGGTACTGTAAAGCGTTGCGCTAACCACTACACTACCGTGCGATGGGAATTGAACCATGGTCACTGGTACTGCAAAGTGTTGTGCTAACCACTGCACTACCGTGTGATGGGAATTGAACCCGGGTCACTGGTACTGTAAAGTGTTCTGCTAACCACTACACTACTGTAAGATGGGAATTGAACCCAGGATACTGGTACTGTAAAGTGTTGTGATAACCACTACACTACCATGTGATGGGAATTGAATCCGGGTCACTGGTACTGTAAAATGTTGTGATAACCACTACACTACTGTGTGATCGGAATTGAACCCGGGTCAGTGCTACTGTAAAGTGTTGTGCTAACCACTACTCTGCAGTCTGATGGGAATTGAACACGGGTCACTGGTAATGTAACGTGTTGTGCTAACCACTACACTACTGTGAGATGGGTACTGAACTAGCGTTACTGGTACTGTAAAGTGTTGTGCTAACCACTACACTACAGTGTAATGGGAATTGAACCCGGGTCACTGGTACTGTAAAGCATTGTGCTAACCACTACACTACCATGTGATGGGAATTGAACCCGGGTCACTGGTATTGTAAAGCGTTGTTCTACCCTCTACACTACCGTGTGATAGGAATTGAACCCGGGTCACTGGTACTGTAAAGCGTTGTACTAACCACTGCACTACCGTCTGATGGGAATTGAACCCGGGTCACTGGTACTGCAAAGCATTGTGGTAACCACTACACTAGCGTCTGATGGGAATTGAAACCGGGTCACTGGTACTGTAAAGCATTGTGGTAACCACTACACTAGCGTGTGATGGGAATTGAACCCGGGTCACTGGTACTGTAAAGCGTTGTGGTAACCACTACACTAGCGTGTGATGGGAATTGAAACCGGGTCACTGGTACTGTAAAGTGTTGTGCTAACCACTACACTACCGTGTGATGGGAATTGAACCCGTGTCACAGGTACTGTAAACCGTTGTGCTAACCACTACACTACCGTGCGATGGGAATTGAACTCAGGTCACTGGTACTGTAAAGCGTTGTGTTAACCACTACACTACAGTGTGATGGGAATTGAACCCGGCTCACTGGTACTGTTAAGCGTTGTGTTAACCACTGCACGACCGTGTGATGGGAATTGAACCCGGGTCACTGGTACTGTAAAGTGTTGTGGTAACCACTGCACTATCGTGCGATGGGAATTGAACCCTGGTCACTGGTACTGTAAAGTGTTGTGCTAACCACTACTCTACAGTGTGATGGGAATTGAACACGGGTCACTGGTAATGTAAGGTGTTGTGCTAACCACTACACTACTGTGAGATGGGTACTGAACTCGGGTCACTGGTACTGTAAAGTGTTGTGCTAACCACTACACTACAGTGTGATGGGAATTGAACCCGGGTCACTGGTACTGTAAAGCATTGTGCTAACCACTACACTACCATGTGATGGGAATTGAACCCAGGTCACTGGTATTGTAAAGCGTTGTGCTACCCACTACACTACCGTGTGATGGGAATTGAACCTGGGTCACTGGTACTGTAAAGCGTTGTGCTAACCACTACACTACCGTCTGATGGGAATTGAACCCGGGTCACTGGTACTGTAAAGTGCTGTGCTAACCACTACACTACTGTGAGATGGGAACTGAACCCGGGTCACTGAAACTGTAAAGCGTTGTGCTAACCACTACACTACCGTGTGATGGGAATTGAACCCTAGTCACTGGTACTGTAAACCGTTGTGCTAACCACTACACAACCATGTGATGGTAATTGAACCCGGGTCGCTGGTACTGTAAAGTGTTGTGCTAACCACTACACTACCTTGCGCTGCGAATCGAACCCGGTTCACTGGTATTGTAAAGCATTGTGCTAACCACTATACTGCCGTGTGATGGGAATTGAACCCGGGTCACAGGTTCTGTAAAGCGTTGTGGTAACCACTACACTAGCATGTGATGGGAATTGAAACCGGGTCACTGGTACTGTAAAGTGTTGTGCTAACCACTACACGACCATGTGATGGGAATTGAAACCGGGTCACTGGTATTGTAAAGCGTTGTGCTAACCACTGCACTACCGTGCGATGGGAATTGAACTCAGGTCACTGGTACAGTAAAGCATTGTGTTAACCACTACACTACCGTCTGATGGGAATTGAACCCAGGTCACTGGTACTGTAAAGCGATGTGTTAACCACTACACTACCGTGTGATGGGAATTGAAACCGGGTCACTGGTACTGTAAAGTATTGTATTAACCACTACTGTACATTGTGATGGGAATTAAACCCGGGTCACTGGTACTGTAATGTGTTCTGCCTACCACTACAGTACCGTACGATGGGAATTGAACCCAGATCACTGGTGCTGTAAAGCGTTGTGCTAATCACTAGACTACCATACGCTGGGAATCGTACCCTGGTCACTGGTATTGTAAAGCGTTGTGCTAACCACTACACTACCGTGTGATGGGAATTGAACCCGGGTCACTGGTACTGTAAAGCGTTGTTGTAACCACTACACTACCATGTAATGGGAATTGAAACCGGGTCACTGGTACTGTAAAGCGTTGTGCTAACCACTACACTACCGTCTGATGGGAATTGAACCCTGGTCACTGGTACTGTAAAGTGTTGTGCTAACCACTGCACTACCGTGTGATGGGAATTGAACCCGGGTCACTGGTACTGTAAAGTGTTGTGGTAACCACTGCACTATCGTGCGATGGGAATTGAACCCTGGTCACTGGTACTGTAAAGATTTGTGCTAACCACTACTCTACAGTGTGATGGGAATTGAACACGGGTCACTGGTAATGTAAGGTGTTGTGCTAACCACTACACTACTGTGAGATGGGTACTGTACTCGGGTCACTGGTACTGTAAAGTGTTGTGCTAACCACTACACTACAGTGTGATGGGAATTGAACCCGGGTCACTGGTACTGTAAAGCATTGTGCTAACCACTACACTACCATGTGATGGGAATTGAACCCGGGTCACTGGTATTGTAAAGCGTTGTGCTACCCACTACACTACCGTGTGATGGGAATTGAACCTGGGTCACTGGTACTGTAAATCGTTGTGCTAACCACTACACTACCGTCTGATGGGAATTGAACACTAGTCACTGGTACAGTATACCGTTGTGGTAACCACTGCACTATCGTGCGATGGGAATTGAACCCTGGTCACTGGTACTGTAAATCGTTGTGCTAACCACTACACTACCGTCTGATGGGAATTGAACCCTAGTCACTGGTACAGTATACCGTTGTGGTAACCACTGCACTATCGTGCGATGGGAATTGAACCCTGGTCACTGGTACTGTAAAGTGTTGTGCTAACCACTACTCTACAGTGTGATGGGAATTGAACACGGGTCACTGGTAATGTAAGGTGTTGTGCTAACCACTACACTACAGTGTGATGGGAATTGAACCCGGGTCACTGGTACTGTAAAGTGTTGTGGTAACCACTGCACTATCGTGCGATGGGAATTGAACCCTGGTCACTGGTACTGTAAAGTTTTGTGCTAACCACTACACTACCGTGCGATTGGAATTGCACTCAGGTCACTGGTACTGTAAAGTGTTGTGTTAACCACTACACTACCGTACGATGGGAATCGAACCCGGGTCACTGGTACTGTAAAGAATTGTGCTAACCACTACACGACCATGTGATGGGAATTGAAACCGGGTCACTGGTACTGTGAAGTGTTGTGCTAACCACTACTCTACAGTGTGATGGGAATTGAACCCGGGTCACTGGTACTGTAAAGTGTTGTGGTAACCACTGCACTATCGTGCGATGGGAATTGAACCCTGGTCACTGGTACTGTAAAGTTTTGTGCTAACCACTACTCTACAGTGTGATGGGAATTGAACACGGGTCACTGGTAATGTAAGGTGTTGTGCTAACCACTACACTACTGTGAGATGGGTACTGTACTCGAGTCACTGGTACTGTAAAGTGTTGTGCTAACCACTACACTACAGTGTGATGGGAATTGAACCCGGGTCACTGGTATTGTAAAGCGTTGTGCTACCCACTACACTACCGTGTGATGGGAATTGAACCTGGGTCACTGGTACTGTAAATCGTTGTGCTAACCACTACACTACCGTCTGATGGGAATTGTACACTAGTCACTGGTACAGTATACCGTTGTGGTAACCACTGCACTATCGTGCGATGGGAATTGAACCCTGGTCACTGGTACTGTAAATCGTTGTGCTAACCACTACACTACCGTCTGATGGGAATTGAACCCTAGTCACTGGTACAGTATACCGTTGTGGTAACCACTGCACTATCGTGCGATGGGAATTGAACCCTGGTCACTGGTACTGTAAAGTGTTGTGCTAACCACTACTCTACAGTGTGATGGGAATTGAACACGGGTCACTGGTAATGTAAGGTATTGTGCTAACTACTACACTACAGTGTGATGGGAATTGAACCCGGGTCACTGGTACTGTAAAGCATTGTGCTAACCACTACACTACCGTGTGATGGGAATTGAACCCGGGTCACTGGTACTGTAAAGTGTTGTGCTAACCACTACTCTACAGTGTGATGGGAATTGAACACGGGTCACTGGTAATGTAAGGTGTTGTGCTAACCACTACACTACTGTGAGATGGGTACTGTACTCAGGTCACTGGTACTGTAAAGTGTTGTGCTAACCACTACACTACCGTGTGATGGGAATTGAACCCGGGTCACTGGTACTATACAGCGTAGTGCTAACCACTACACTACCGTGTGATGGGAATTGAAGCCGGGTCACTGGTACTGTTAAGCGTTGTGCTAACCACTACACTACCGTGTGATGGGAATTGAACCCTGGTCACTGGTACTGTAAAGTGTTGTGCTAACCACTGCACTACCGTGTGATGGGAATTGAACCCGGGTCACTGGTACTGTAAAGTGTTGTGGTAACCACTGCACTATCGTGCGATGGGAATTGAACCCTGGTCACTGGTACTGTAAAGTTTTGTGCTAACCACTACTCTACAGTGTGATGGGAATTGAACACGGGTCACTGGTAATGTAAGGTGTTGTGCTAACCACTACACTACTGTGAGATGGGTACTCTACTCGGGTCACTGGTACTGTAAAGTGTTGTGCCAACCACTACACCTCCGTGCGATGGGAATTGAACCCTAGTCACTGGTACAGTATACCATTGTGGTAACCTCTGCACTATCGTGCGATGGGAATTGAACCCTGGTCACTGGTACTATAAAGTGTTGTGCTAACTACTACTCTAAAGTGTGATGGGAATTGAACACGGGTCACTGGTAATGTAAGGTGTTGTGCTAACCACTACACTACTGTGAGATGGGTACTCTACTCGGGTCACTGGTACTGTAAAGTGTTGTGCCAACCACTACACCTCCGTGCGATGGGAATTGAACCCTAGTCACTGGTACAGTATACCATTGTGGTAACCACTGCACTATCGTGCGATGGGAATTGAACCCTGGTCACTGGTACTATAAAGTGTTGTGCTAACTACTACTCTAAAGTGTGATGGGAATTGAACACGGGTCACTGGTAATGTAAGGTGTTGTGCTAACCACTACACTACTGTGTGATGGGAATTGAACCCGGGTCACTGGTACTGTAAAGCTTTGTGCTAACCAGTACACTACCGTCTGATGGGAATTGAACCCGGGTCACTGGTACTGTAAAGTGCTGTGCTAACCACTACACTACCGTGTGATGGGAATTGAACCCTGGTCACTGGTACTGTAAACCGTTGTGCTAATCACTACACAACCATGTGATGGTAATTGAACCCCGGTCACTGGTACTGTAAATCGTTGTGCTAACCACTACACTACCGTCTGATGGGAATTGAACCCGGGTCACTGGTATTGTAAAGTGCTGTGCTAACCACTACACTACTGTGAGATGGGAACTGAACCCGGTCACTGTTACTGTAAAGCGTTGTGTTAACCACTACACTACCATCTGATGGGAATTGAACCCAGGTCACTGGAACTGTAAAGCGATGTGTTAACCACTACACTACCGTGTGATGGGAATTGAAACCGGGTCACTGGTACTGTAAAGTATTGTATTAACCACTACTGTACATTGTGATGGGAATTAAACCCGGGTCACTGGTACTGTAATGTGTTCTGCCTACCACTACAGTACCGTACGATGGGAATTGAACCCGGATCACTGGTGCTGTAAAGCGTTGTGCTAATCACTAGACTACCATACGCTGGGAATCGTACCCTGGTCACTGGTATTGTAAAGCGTTGTGCTAACCACTACACTACCGTGTGATGGGAATTGAACTCGGGTCACAGGTTCTGTAAAGCGTTGTGGTAACCACTACACAACCATGTGATGGTAATTGAACCCGGGTCACTGGTACTGTAAAGTGTTGTGCTAACCACTACACTACCTTGCGCTGCGAATCGAACCCGGGTCACTGGTATTGTAAAGCGTTGTGCTAACCACTATACTGCCGTGTGATGGGAATTGAACTCGGGTCACAGGTTCTGTAAAGCGTTGTGGTAACCACTACACTAGCATGTGATGGGAATTGAAACCCGGTCACTGTTACTGTAAAGCGTTGTGCTAACCACTACACTACCGTGCGATTGGAATTGCACTCAGGTCACTGGTACTGTAAAGCGTTGTTGTAACCACTACACTACCATGTAATGGGAATTGAAACCGGGTCACTGGTACTGTAAAGCGTTGTGCTAACCACTACACTACCGTCTGATGGGAATTGAACCCTGGTCACTGGTACTGTAAAGTGTTGTGCTAACCACTGCACTACCGTGTGATGGGAATTGAACCCGGGTCACTGGTACTGTAAAGTGTTGTGGTAACCACTGCACTATCGTGCGATGGGAATTGAACCCTGGTCACTGGTACTGTAAAGTTTTGTGCTAACCACTACTCTACAGTGTGATGGGAATTGAACACGGGTCACTGGTAATGTAAGGTGTTGTGCTAACCACTACACTACTGTGAGATGGGTACTGTACTCGAGTCACTGGTACTGTAAAGAGTTGTGCTAACCACTGCACTACAGTGTGATGGGAATTGAACCCGGGTCACTGGTATTGTAAAGCGTTGTGCTACCCACTACACTACCGTGTGATGGGAATTGAACCTGGGTCACTGGTACTGTAAATCGTTGTGCTAACCACTACACTACCGTCTGATGGGAATTGAACACTAGTCACTGGTACAGTATACCGTTGTGGTAACCACTGCACTATCGTGCGATGGGAATTGAACCCTGGT
Source organism: Hypanus sabinus (assembly GCF_030144855.1). NCBI lineage: Eukaryota > Metazoa > Chordata > Chondrichthyes > Myliobatiformes > Dasyatidae > Hypanus > Hypanus sabinus. Next base: position 76,924,819 of record NC_082723.1, on the reverse strand, counting down.
CACTGGTACTGTAAATCGTTGTGCTAACCACTACACTACCGTCTGATGGGAATTGAACCCTAGTCACTGGTACAGTATACCGTTGTGGTAACCACTGCACTATCGTGCGATGGGAATTGAACCCTGGTCACTGGTACTGTAAAGTGTTGTGCTAACCACTACTCTACAGTGTGATGGGAATTGAACACGGGTCACTGGTAATGTAAGGTATTGTGCTAACCACTACACTACAGTGTGATGGGAATTGATCCCGGGTCACTGGTACTGTAAAGCATTGTGCTAACCACTACACTACCGTGTGATGGGAATTGAACCCGGGTCACTGGTACTGTAAAGTGTTGTGCTAACCACTACTCTACAGTGTGATGGGAATTGAACACGGGTCACTGGTAATGTAAGGTGTTGTGCTAACCACTACACTACTGTGAGATGGGTACTGTACTCAGGTCACTGGTACTGTAAAGTGTTGTGCTAACCACTACACTACCGTGTGATGGGAATTGAACCCGGGTCACTGGTACTATACAGCGTAGTGCTAACCACTACACTACCGTGTGATGGGAATTGAAGCCGGGTCACTGGTATTGTAAAGCGTTGTGCTAACCACTACACTGCCGTGTGATGGGAATTGAACCCGGGTCGCTGGTACTGTTAAGCGTTGTGCTAACCACTACACTACCGTGTGATGGGAATTGAACCCTGGTCACTGGTACTGTAAAGTGTTGTGCTAACCACTGCACTACCGTGTGATGGGAATTGAACCCGGGTCACTGGTACTGTAAAGTGTTGTGGTAACCACTGCACTATCGTGCGATGGGAATTGAACCCTGGTCACTGGTACTGTAAAGTTTTGTGCTAACCACTACTCTACAGTGTGATGGGAATTGAACACGGGTCACTGGTAATGTAAGGTGTTGTGCTAACCACTACACTACTGTGAGATGGGTACTCTACTCGGGTCACTGGTACTGTAAAGTGTTGTGCTAAGCACTACACCTCCGTGCGATGGGAATTGAACCCTAGTCACTGGTACAGTATACCATTGTGGTAACCACTGCACTATCGTGCGATGGGAATTGAACCCTGGTCACTGATACTGTAAAGTGTTGTGGTAACTACTACTCTAAAGTGTGATGGGAATTGAACACGGGTCACTGGTAATGTAAGGTGTTGTGCTAACCACTACACTACAGTGTGATGGGAATTGAACCCGGGTCACTGGTAATGTAAGTTGTTGTGCTAACCACTACACTACTGTGTGATGGGAATTGAACCCGGGTCACTGGTACTGTAAAGCTTTGTGCTAACCAGTACACTACCGTCTGATGGGAATTGAACCCGGGTCACTGGTACTGTAAAGTGCTGTGCTAACCACTACACTACTGTGAGATGGGAACTGAACCCGGGTCACTGATACTGTAAAGAGTTGTGCTAACCACTACACTACCGTGTGATGGGAATTGAACCCTGGTCACTGGTACTGTAAACCGTTGTGCTAATCACTACACTACCGTGTGATGGGAATTGAACCCGGGTCACTGGTATTGTAAAGTGCTGTGCTAACCACTACACTACTGTGAGATGGGAACTGAACCCGGGTCACTCGTACTGTAAAGAGTTGTGCTAACCACTACACAACCATGTGATGGTAATTGAACCCGGGTCGCTGGTACTGTAAAGTGTTGTGCTAACCACTACACTACTGTGTGATGGGAATTGAACCCGGATCACTGGTAGTGTAAAGCGTTGTGCTAACCACTACGCTAACATGCGCTGAGAATCGAACCCGGGTCACTGGTATTGTAAAGTGTTGTGCGAACCACTACACTAGCGTGTGATGGGAATTGAACCCGGGTCACTGGTACTATACAGCGTAGTGCTAACCACTACACTACCGTGTGATGGGAATTGAAGCCGGGTCACTGGTACTGTTAAGCGTTGTGCTAACCACTACACTACCGTGTGATGGGAATTGAACCCTGGTCACTGGTACTGTAAAGTGTTGTGCTAACCACTGCACTACCGTGTGATGGGAATTGAACCCGGGTCACTGGTACTGTAAAGTGTTGTGGTAACCACTGCACTATCGTGCGATGGGAATTGAACCCTGGTCACTGGTACTGTAAATCGTTGTGCTAACCACTACACTACCGTCTGATGGGAATTGAACCCTAGTCACTGGTACAGTATACCGTTGTGGTAACCACTGCACTATCGTGCGATGGGAATTGAACCCTGGTCACTGGTACTGTAAAGTGTTGTGCTAACCACTACTCTACAGTGTGATGGGAATTGAACACGGGTCACTGGTAATGTAAGGTGTTGTGCTAACCACTACACTACAGTGTGATGGGAATTGAACACGGGTCACTGGTAATGTAAGGTGTTGTGCTAACCACTACACTACCGTGTGATGGGAATTGAACACGGGTCACTGGTACTATACAGCGTAGTGCTAACCACTACACTACCGTGTGATGGGAATTGAAGCCGGGTCACTGGTATTGTAAAGCGTTGTGCTAACCACTACACTGCCGTGTGATGGGAATTGAACCCGGGTCGCTGGTACTGTTAAGCGTTGTGCTAACCACTACACTACCGTGTGATGGGAATTGAACCCTGGTCACTGGTACTGTAAAGTGTTGTGCTAACCACTGCACTACCGTGTGATGGGAATTGAACCCGGGTCACTGGTACTGTAAAGTGTTGTGGTAACCACTGCACTATCGTGCGATGGGAATTGAACCCTGGTCACTGGTACTGTAAAGTGTTGTGCTAACCACTACTCTACAGTGTGATGGGAATTGAACACGGGTCACTGGTAATGTAAGGTGTTGTGCTAACCACTACACTACTGTGAGATGGGTACTGAACTCGGGTCACTGGTACTGTAAAGTGTTGTGCTAACTACTACACTACAGTGTGATGGGAATTGAACCCGGGTCACTGGTACTGTAAAGCATTGTGCTAACCACTACACTACCATGTGATGGGAATTGAACCCAGGTCACTGGTATTGTAAAGCGTTGTGCTACCCACTACACTACCGTGTGATGGGAATTGAACCTGGGTCACTGGTCTTGTAAAGCGTTGTGCTAACCACTACACTACCGTCTGATGGGAATTCAACCCGGGTCACTGGTACTGTAAAGTGCTGTGCTAACCACTACACTACTGTGAGATGGGAACTGAACCCGGGTCACTGATACTGTAAAGCGTTGTGCTAACCACTACACTACCGTGTGATGGGAATTGAACCCTAGTCACTGGTACTGTAAACCGTTGTGCTAACCACTACACAACCATGTGATGGTAATTGAACCCGGGTCACTGGTACTGTAAAGTGTTGTGCTAACCACTACACTACCTTGCGCTGCGAATCGAACCCGGGTCACTGGTATTGTAAAGCGTTGTGCTAACCACTATACTGCCTTGTGATGGGAATTGAACTCGGGTCACAGGTTCTGTAAAGCGTTGTGGTAACCACTACACTAGCATGTGATGGGAATTGAAACCCGGTCACTGTTACTGTAAAGCGTTGTGCTAACCACTACACTACCGTGCGATTGGAATTGCACTCAGGTCACTGGTACTGTAAAGTGTTGTGTTAACCACTACACTACCGTACGATGGGAATCGAACCCGGGTCACTGGTACTGTAAAGAATTGTGCTAACCACTACACGACCATGTGATGGGAATTGAAACCGGGTCACTGGTACTGTGAAGTGTTGTGCTAACCACTACTCTACAGTGTGATGGGAATTGAACCCGGGTCACTGGTACTGTAAAGTGTTGTGGTAACCACTGCACTATCGTGCGATGGGAATTGAACCCTGGTCACTGGTACTGTAAAGTTTTGTGCTAACCACTACTCTACAGTGTGATGGGAATTGAACACGGGTCACTGGTAATGTAAGGTGTTGTGCTAACCACTACACTACTGTGAGATGGGTACTGTACTCGAGTCACTGGTACTGTAAAGTGTTGTGCTAACCACTACACTACAGTGTGATGGGAATTGAACCCGGGTCACTGGTATTGTAAAGCGTTGTGCTACCCACTACACTACCGTGTGATGGGAATTGAACCTGGGTCACTGGTACTGTAAATCGTTGTGCTAACCACTACACTACCGTCTGATGGGAATTGTACACTAGTCACTGGTACAGTATACCGTTGTGGTAACCACTGCACTATCGTGCGATGGGAATTGAACCCTGGTCACTGGTACTGTAAATCGTTGTGCTAACCACTACACTACCGTCTGATGGGAATTGAACCCTAGTCACTGGTACAGTATACCGTTGTGGTAACCACTGCACTATCGTGCGATGGGAATTGAACCCTGGTCACTGGTACTGTAAAGTGTTGTGCTAACCACTACTCTACAGTGTGATGGGAATTGAACACGGGTCACTGGTAATGTAAGGTATTGTGCTAACCACTACACTACAGTGTGATGGGAATTGAACCCGGGTCACTGGTACTGTAAAGCATTGTGCTAACCACTACACTACCGTGTGATGGGAATTGAACCCGGGTCACTGGTACTGTAAAGTGTTGTGCTAACCACTACTCTACAGTGTGATGGGAATTGAACACGGGTCACTGGTAATGTAAGGTGTTGTGCTAACCACTACACTACTGTGAGATGGGTACTGTACTCAGGTCACTGGTACTGTAAAGTGTTGTGCTAACCACTACACTACCGTGTGATGGGAATTGAACCCGGGTCACTGGTACTATACAGCGTAGTGCTAACCACTACACTACCGTGTGATGGGAATTGAAGCCGGGTCACTGGTACTGTTAAGCGTTGTGCTAACCACTACACTACCGTGTGATGGGAATTGAACCCTGGTCACTGGTACTGTAAAGTGTTGTGCTAACCACTGCACTACCGTGTGATGGGAATTGAACCCGGGTCACTGGTACTGTAAAGTGTTGTGGTAACCACTGCACTATCGTGCGATGGGAATTGAACCCTGGTCACTGGTACTGTAAAGTTTTGTGCTAACCACTACTCTACAGTGTGATGGGAATTGAACACGGGTCACTGGTAATGTAAGGTGTTGTGCTAACCACTACACTACTGTGAGATGGGTACTCTACTCGGGTCACTGGTACTGTAAAGTGTTGTGCCAACCACTACACCTCCGTGCGATGGGAATTGAACCCTAGTCACTGGTACAGTATACCATTGTGGTAACCACTGCACTATCGTGCGATGGGAATTGAACCCTGGTCACTGGTACTATAAAGTGTTGTGCTAACTACTACTCTAAAGTGTGATGGGAATTGAACACGGGTCACTGGTAATGTAAGGTGTTGTGCTAACCACTACACTACTGTGTGATGGGAATTGAACCCGGGTCACTGGTACTGTAAAGCTTTGTGCTAACCAGTACACTACCGTCTGATGGGAATTGAACCCGGGTCACTGGTACTGTAAAGTGCTGTGCTAACCACTACACTACCGTGTGATGGGAATTGAACCCTGGTCACTGGTACTGTAAACCGTTGTGCTAATCACTACACAACCATGTGATGGTAATTGAACCCCGGTCACTGGTACTGTAAATCGTTGTGCTAACCACTACACTACCGTCTGATGGGAATTGAACCCGGGTCACTGGTATTGTAAAGTGCTGTGCTAACCACTACACTACTGTGAGATGGGAACTGAACCCGGTCACTGTTACTGTAAAGCGTTGTGTTAACCACTACACTACCATCTGATGGGAATTGAACCCAGGTCACTGGAACTGTAAAGCGATGTGTTAACCACTACACTACCGTGTGATGGGAATTGAAACCGGGTCACTGGTACTGTAAAGTATTGTATTAACCTCTACTGTACATTGTGATGGGAATTAAACCCGGGTCACTGGTAATGTAATGTGTTCTGCCTACCACTACAGTACCGTACGATGGGAATTGAACCCGGATCACTGGTGCTGTAAAGCGTTGTGCTAATCACTAGACTACCATACGCTGGGAATCGTACCCTGGTCACTGGTATTGTAAAGCGTTGTGCTAACCACTACACTACCGTGTGATGGGAATTGAACTCGGGTCACAGGTTCTGTAAAGCGTTGTGGTAACCACTACACAACCATGTGATGGTAATTGAACCCGGGTCACTGGTACTGTAAAGTGTTGTGCTAACCACTACACTACCTTGCGCTGCGAATCGAACCCGGGTCACTGGTATTGTAAAGCGTTGTGCTAACCACTATACTGCCGTGTGATGGGAATTGAACTCGGGTCACAGGTTCTGTAAAGCGTTGTGGTAACCACTACACTAGCATGTGATGGGAATTGAAACCCGGTCACTGTTACTGTAAAGCGTTGTGCTAACCACTACACTACCGTGCGATTGGAATTGCACTCAGGTCACTGGTACTGTAAAGTGTTGTGTTAACCACTACACTACCGTACGATGGGAATCGAACCCGGGTCACTGGTACTGTAAAGAATTGTGCTAACCACTACACGACCATGTGATGGGAATTGAAACCGGGTCACTGGTACTGTGAAGTGTTGTGCTAACCACTACTCTACAGTGTGATGGGAATTGAACCCGGGTCACTGGTACTGTAAAGTGTTGTGGTAACCACTGCACTATCGTGCGATGGGAATTGAACCCTGGTCACTGGTACTGTAAAGTTTTGTGCTAACCACTACTCTACAGTGTGATGGGAATTGAACACGGGTCACTGGTAATGTAAGGTGTTGTGCTAACCACTACACTACTGTGAGATGGGTACTGTACTCGAGTCACTGGTACTGTAAAGTGTTGTGCTAACCACTACACTACAGTGTGATGGGAATTGAACCCGGGTCACTGGTATTGTAAAGCGTTGTGCTACCCACTACACTACCGTGTGATGGGAATTGAACCTGGGTCACTGGTACTGTAAATCGTTGTGCTAACCACTACACTACCGTCTGATGGGAATTGTACACTAGTCACTGGTACAGTATACCGTTGTGGTAACCACTGCACTATCGTGCGATGGGAATTGAACCCTGGTCACTGGTACTGTAAATCGTTGTGCTAACCACTACACTACCGTCTGATGGGAATTGAACCCTAGTCACTGGTACAGTATACCGTTGTGGTAACCACTGCACTATCGTGCGATGGGAATTGAACCCTGGTCACTGGTACTGTAAAGTGTTGTGCTAACCACTACTCTACAGTGTGATGGGAATTGAACACGGGTCACTGGTAATGTAAGGTATTGTGCTAACCACTACACTACAGTGTGATGGGAATTGAACCCGGGTCACTGGTACTGTAAAGCATTGTGCTAACCACTACACTACCGTGTGATGGGAATTGAACCCGGGTCACTGGTACTGTAAAGTGTTGTGCTAACCACTACTCTACAGTGTGATGGGAATTGAACACGGGTCACTGGTAATGTAAGGTGTTGTGCTAACCACTACACTACTGTGAGATGGGTACTGTACTCAGGTCACTGGTACTGTAAAGTGTTGTGCTAACCACTACACTACCGTGTGATGGGAATTGAACCCGGGTCACTGGTACTATACAGCGTAGTGCTAACCACTACACTACCGTGTGATGGGAATTGAAGCCGGGTCACTGGTACTGTTAAGCGTTGTGCTAACCACTACACTACCGTGTGATGGGAATTGAACCCTGGTCACTGGTACTGTAAAGTGTTGTGCTAACCACTGCACTACCGTGTGATGGGAATTGAACCCGGGTCACTGGTACTGTAAAGTGTTGTGGTAACCACTGCACTATCGTGCGATGGGAATTGAACCCTGGTCACTGGTACTGTAAAGTTTTGTGCTAACCACTACTCTACAGTGTGATGGGAATTGAACACGGGTCACTGGTAATGTAAGGTGTTGTGCTAACCACTACACTACTGTGAGATGGGTACTCTACTCGGGTCACTGGTACTGTAAAGTGTTGTGCCAACCACTACACCTCCGTGCGATGGGAATTGAACCCTAGTCACTGGTACAGTATACCATTGTGGTAACCACTGCACTATCGTGCGATGGGAATTGAACCCTGGTCACTGGTACTATAAAGTGTTGTGCTAACTACTACTCTAAAGTGTGATGGGAATTGAACACGGGTCACTGGTAATGTAAGGTGTTGTGCTAACCACTACACTACTGTGTGATGGGAATTGAACCCGGGTCACTGGTACTGTAAAGCTTTGTGCTAACCAGTACACTACCGTCTGATGGGAATTGAACCCGGGTCACTGGTACTGTAAAGTGCTGTGCTAACCACTACACTACCGTGTGATGGGAATTGAACCCTGGTCACTGGTACTGTAAACCGTTGTGCTAATCACTACACAACCATGTGATGGTAATTGAACCCCGGTCACTGGTACTGTAAATCGTTGTGCTAACCACTACACTACCGTCTGATGGGAATTGAACCCGGGTCACTGGTATTGTAAAGTGCTGTGCTAACCACTACACTACTGTGAGATGGGAACTGAACCCGGTCACTGTTACTGTAAAGCGTTGTGTTAACCACTACACTACCATCTGATGGGAATTGAACCCAGGTCACTGGAACTGTAAAGCGATGTGTTAACCACTACACTACCGTGTGATGGGAATTGAAACCGGGTCACTGGTACTGTAAAGTATTGTATTAACCTCTACTGTACATTGTGATGGGAATTAAACCCGGGTCACTGGTAATGTAATGTGTTCTGCCTACCACTACAGTACCGTACGATGGGAATTGAACCCGGATCACTGGTGCTGTAAAGCGTTGTGCTAATCACTAGACTACCATACGCTGGGAATCGTACCCTGGTCACTGGTATTGTAAAGCGTTGTGCTAACCACTACACTACCGTGTGATGGGAATTGAACTCGGGTCACAGGTTCTGTAAAGCGTTGTGGTAACCACTACACAACCATGTGATGGTAATTGAACCCGGGTCACTGGTACTGTAAAGTGTTGTGCTAACCACTACACTACCTTGCGCTGCGAATCGAACCCGGGTCACTGGTATTGTAAAGCGTTGTGCTAACCACTATACTGCCGTGTGATGGGAATTGAACTCGGGTCACAGGTTCTGTAAAGCGTTGTGGTAACCACTACACTAGCATGTGATGGGAATTGAAACCCGGTCACTGTTACTGTAAAGCGTTGTGCTAACCACTACACTACCGTGCGATTGGAATTGCACTCAGGTCACTGGTACTGTAAAGCGTTGTTGTAACCACTACACTACCATGTAATGGGAATTGAAACCGGGTCACTGGTACTGTAAAGCGTTGTGCTAACCACTACACTACCGTCTGATGGGAATTGAACCCTGGTCACTGGTACTGTAAAGTGTTGTGCTAACCACTGCACTACCGTGTGATGGGAATTGAACCCGGGTCACTGGTACTGTAAAGTGTTGTGGTAACCACTGCACTATCGTGCGATGGGAATTGAACCCTGGTCACTGGTACTGTAAAGTTTTGTGCTAACCACTACTCTACAGTGTGATGGGAATTGAACACGGGTCACTGGTAATGTAAGGTGTTGTGCTAACCACTACACTACTGTGAGATGGGTACTGTACTCGAGTCACTGGTACTGTAAAGTGTTGTGCTACCCACTACACTACCGTGTGATGGGAATTGAACACTGGTCACTGGTACTGTAAAGCGTTGTGCTACCCACTACACTACCGTGTGATGGGAATTGAACCTGGGTCACTGGTACTGTAAATCGTTGTGCTAACCACTACACTACCGTCTGATGGGAATTGAACACTAGTCACTGGTACAGTATACCGTTGTGGTAACCACTGCACTATCGTGCGATGGGAATTGAACCCTGGTCACTGGTACTGTAAATCGTTGTGCTAACCACTACACTACCGTCTGATGGGAATTGAACCCTAGTCACTGGTACAGTATACCGTTGTGGTAACCACTGCACTATCGTGCGATGGGAATTGAACCCTGGTCACTGGTACTGTAAAGTGTTGTGCTAACCACTACTCTACAGTGTGATGGGAATTGAACACGGGTCACTGGTAATGTAAGGTATTGTGCTAACCACTACACTACAGTGTGATGGGAATTGATCCCGGGTCACTGGTACTGTAAAGCATTGTGCTAACCACTACACTACCGTGTGATGGGAATTGAACCCGGGTCACTGGTACTGTAAAGTGTTGTGCTAACCACTACTCTACAGTGTGATGGGAATTGAACACGGGTCACTGGTAATGTAAGGTGTTGTGCTAACCACTACACTACTGTGAGATGGGTACTGTACTCAGGTCACTGGTACTGTAAAGTGTTGTGCTAACCACTACACTACCGTGTGATGGGAATTGAACCCGGGTCACTGGTACTATACAGCGTAGTGCTAACCACTACACTACCGTGTGATGGGAATTGAAGCCGGGGCACTGGTATTGTAAAGCGTTGTGCTAACCACTACACTGCCGTGTGATGGGAATTGAACCCGGGTCGCTGGTACTGTTAAGCGTTGTGCTAACCACTACACTACCGTGTGATGGGAATTGAACCCTGGTCACTGGTACTGTAAAGTGTTGTGCTAACCACTGCACTACCGTGTGATGGGAATTGAACCCGGGTCACTGGTACTGTAAAGTGTTGTGGTAACCACTGCACTATCGTGCGATGGGAATTGAACCCTGGTCACTGGTACTGTAAAGTTTTGTGCTAACCACTACTCTACAGTGTGATGGGAATTGAACACGGGTCACTGGTAATGTAAGGTGTTGTGCTAACCACTAGACTACTGTGAGATGGGTACTCTACTCGGGTCACTGGTACTGTAAAGTGTTGTGCTAAGCACTACACCTCCGTGCGATGGGAATTGAACCCTTGTCACTGGTACAGTATACCATTGTGGTAACCACTGCACTATCGTGCGATGGGAATTGAACCCTGGTCACTGATACTGTAAAGTGTTGTGCTAACTACTACTCTAAAGTGTGATGGGAATTGAACACGGGTCACTGGTAATGTAAGGTGTTGTGCTAACCACTACACTACAGTGTGATGGGAATTGAACCCGGGTCACTGGTAATGTAAGTTGTTGTGCTAACCACTACACTACTGTGTGATGGGAATTGAACCCGGGTCACTGGTACTGTAAAGCTTTGTGCTAACCAGTACACTACCGTCTGATGGGAATTGAACCCGGGTCACTGGTACTGTAAAGTGCTGTGCTAACCACTACACTACTGTGAGATGGGAACTGAACCCGGGTCACTGATACTGTAAAGAGTTGTGCTAACCACTACACTACCGTGTGATGGGAATTGAACCCTGGTCACTGGTACTGTAAACCGTTGTGCTAATCACTACACTACCGTGTGATGGGAATTGAACCCGGGTCACTGGTATTGTAAAGTGCTGTGCTAACCACTACACTACTGTGAGATGGGAACTGAACCCGGGTCACTCGTACTGTAAAGAGTTGTGCTAACCACTACACAACCATGTGATGGTAATTGAACCCGGGTCGCTGGTACTGTAAAGTGTTGTGCTAACCACTACACTACTGTGTGATGGGAATTGAACCCGGATCACTGGTAGTGTAAAGCGTTGTGCTAACCACTACGCTAACATGCGCTGAGAATCGAACCCGGGTCACTGGTACTGTAAAGTGTTGTGCTAACCACTACTCTACAGTGTGATGGGAATTGAACACGGGTCACTGGTAATGTAAGGTATTGTGCTAACCACTACACTACAGTGTGATGGGAATTGATCCCGGGTCACTGGTACTGTAAAGCATTGTGCTAACCACTACACTACCGTGTGATGGGAATTGAACCCGGGTCACTGGTACTGTAAAGTGTTGTGCTAACCACTACTCTACAGTGTGATGGGAATTGAACACGGGTCACTGGTAATGTAAGGTGTTGTGCTAACCACTACACTACTGTGAGATGGGTACTGTACTCAGGTCACTGGTACTGTAAAGTGTTGTGCTAACCACTACACTACCGTGTGATGGGAATTGAACCCGGGTCACTGGTACTATACAGCGTAGTGCTAACCACTACACTACCGTGTGATGGGAATTGAAGCCGGGTCACTGGTATTGTAAAGCGTTGTGCTAACCACTACACTGCCGTGTGATGGGAATTGAACCCGGGTCGCTGGTACTGTTAAGCGTTGTGCTAACCACTACACTACCGTGTGATGGGAATTGAACCCTGGTCACTGGTACTGTAAAGTGTTGTGCTAACCACTGCACTACCGTGTGATGGGAATTGAACCCGGGTCACTGGTACTGTAAAGTGTTGTGGTAACCACTGCACTATCGTGCGATGGGAATTGAACCCTGGTCACTGGTACTGTAAAGTTTTGTGCTAACCACTACTCTACAGTGTGATGGGAATTGAACACGGGTCACTGGTAATGTAAGGTGTTGTGCTAACCACTACACTACTGTGAGATGGGTACTCTACTCGGGTCACTGGTACTGTAAAGTGTTGTGCTAAGCACTACACCTCCGTGCGATGGGAATTGAACCCTAGTCACTGGTACAGTATACCATTGTGGTAACCACTGCACTATCGTGCGATGGGAATTGAACCCTGGTCACTGATACTGTAAAGTGTTGTGGTAACTACTACTCTAAAGTGTGATGGGAATTGAACACGGGTCACTGGTAATGTAAGGTGTTGTGCTAACCACTACACTACAGTGTGATGGGAATTGAACCCGGGTCACTGGTAATGTAAGTTGTTGTGCTAACCACTACACTACTGTGTGATGGGAATTGAACCCGGGTCACTGGTACTGTAAAGCTTTGTGCTAACCAGTACACTACCGTCTGATGGGAATTGAACCCGGGTCACTGGTACTGTAAAGTGCTGTGCTAACCACTACACTACTGTGAGATGGGAACTGAACCCGGGTCACTGATACTGTAAAGAGTTGTGCTAACCACTACACTACCGTGTGATGGGAATTGAACCCTGGTCACTGGTACTGTAAACCGTTGTGCTAATCACTACACTACCGTGTGATGGGAATTGAACCCGGGTCACTGGTATTGTAAAGTGCTGTGCTAACCACTACACTACTGTGAGATGGGAACTGAACCCGGGTCACTCGTACTGTAAAGAGTTGTGCTAACCACTACACAACCATGTGATGGTAATTGAACCCGGGTCGCTGGTACTGTAAAGTGTTGTGCTAACCACTACACTACTGTGTGATGGGAATTGAACCCGGATCACTGGTAGTGTAAAGCGTTGTGCTAACCACTACGCTAACATGCGCTGAGAATCGAACCCGGGTCACTGGTATTGTAAAGTGTTGTGCGAACCACTACACTAGCGTGTGATGGGAATTGAACCCGGGTCACTGGTACTATACAGCGTAGTGCTAACCACTACACTACCGTGTGATGGGAATTGAAGCCGGGTCACTGGTACTGTTAAGCGTTGTGCTAACCACTACACTACCGTGTGATGGGAATTGAACCCTGGTCACTGGTACTGTAAAGTGTTGTGCTAACCACTGCACTACCATGTGATGGGAATTGAACCCGGGTCACTGGTACTGTAAAGTGTTGTGGTAACCACTGCACTATCGTGCGATGGGAATTGAACCCTGGTCACTGGTACTGTAAAGTTTTGTGCTAACCACTACTCTACAGTGTGATGGGAATTGAACACGGGTCACTGGTAATGTAAGGTGTTGTGCTAACCACTACACTACTGTGAGATGGGTACTGTACTCAGGTCACTGGTACTGTAAAGTGTTGTGCTAACCACTACACTACCGTGTGATGGGAATTGAACCCGGGTCACTGGTACTATACAGCGTAGTGCTAACCACTACACTACCGTGTGATGGGAATTGAAGCCGGGTCACTGGTACTGTTAAGCGTTGTGCTAACCACTGCACTATCGTGCGATGGGAATTGAACCCTGGTCACTGGTACTGTAAAGTTTTGTGCTAACTACTACTCTAAAGTGTGATGGGAATTGAACACGGGTCACTGGTAATGTAAGGTGTTGTGCTAACCACTACACTACAGTGTGATGGGAATTGAACCCGGGTCACTGGTAATGTAAGTTGTTGTGCTAACCACTACACTACTGTGTGATGGGAATTGAACCCGGGTCACTGGTACTGTAAAGCTTTGTGCTAACCAGTACACTACCGTCTGATGGGAATTGAACCCGGGTCACTGGTACTGTAAAGTGCTGTGCTAACCACTACACTACTGTGAGATGGGAACTGAACCCGGGTCACTGATACTGTAAAGAGTTGTGCTAACCACTACACTACCGTGTGATGGGAATTGAACCCTGGTCACTGGTACTGTAAACCGTTGTGCTAATCACTACACTACCGTGTGATGGGAATTGAACCCGGGTCACTGGTATTGTAAAGTGCTGTGCTAACCACTACACTACTGTGAGATGGGAACTGAACCCGGGTCACTCGTACTGTAAAGAGTTGTGCTAACCACTACACAACCATGTGATGGTAATTGAACCCGGGTCGCTGGTACTGTAAAGTGTTGTGCTAACCACTACACTACTGTGTGATGGGAATTGAACCCGGATCACTGGTAGTGTAAAGCGTTGTGCTAACCACTACGCTAACATGCGCTGAGAATCGAACCCGGGTCACTGGTATTGTAAAGTGTTGTGCTAACCACTACACTACTGTGAGATGGGTACTGTACTCAGGTCACTGGTACTGTAAAGTGTTGTGCTAACCACTACACTACCGTGTGATGGGAATTGAACCCGGGTCACTGGTACTATACAGCGTAGTGCTAACCACTACACTACCGTGTGATGGGAATTGAAGCCGGGTCACTGGTATTGTAAAGCGTTGTGCTAACCACTACACTGCCGTGTGATGGGAATTGAACCCGGGTCGCTGGTACTGTTAAGCGTTGTGCTAACCACTACACTACCGTGTGATGGGAATTGAACCCTGGTCACTGGTACTGTAAAGTGTTGTGCTAACCACTGCACTACCGTGTGATGGGAATTGAACCCGGGTCACTGGTACTGTAAAGTGTTGTGGTAACCACTGCACTATCGTGCGATGGGAATTGAACCCTGGTCACTGGTACTGTAAAGTTTTGTGCTAACCACTACTCTACAGTGTGATGGGAATTGAACACGGGTCACTGGTAATGTAAGGTGTTGTGCTAACCACTACACTACTGTGAGATGGGTACTCTACTCGGGTCACTGGTACTGTAAAGTGTTGTGCTAAGCACTACACCTCCGTGCGATGGGAATTGAACCCTAGTCACTGGTACAGTATACCATTGTGGTAACCACTGCACTATCGTGCGATGGGAATTGAACCCTGGTCACTGATACTGTAAAGTGTTGTGGTAACTACTACTCTAAAGTGTGATGGGAATTGAACACGGGTCACTGGTAATGTAAGGTGTTGTGCTAACCACTACACTACCGTGTGATGGGAATTGAACCCGGGTCACTGGTAATGTAAGTTGTTGTGCTAACCACTACACTACTGTGTGATGGGAATTGAACCCGGGTCACTGGTACTGTAAAGCTTTGTGCTAACCAGTACACTACCGTGTGATGGGAATTGAACCCGGGTCACTGGTATTGTAAAGTGCTGTGCTAACCACTACACTACTGTGAGATGGGAACTGAACCCGGGTCACTCGTACTGTAAAGAGTTGTGCTAACCACTACACAACCATGTGATGGTAATTGAACCCGGGTCGCTGGTACTGTAAAGTGTTGTGCTAACCACTACACTACTGTGTGATGGGAATTGAACCCGGATCACTGGTAGTGTAAAGCGTTGTGCTAACCACTACGCTAACATGCGCTGAGAATCGAACCCGGGTCACTGGTACTGAAAAGTGTTGTGCTAACCACTACACTACAATATGATGGGAATTGAACCCGGGTCACTGGTTTTGTAAAGCGTTGTGCTAACCACTACACTAACGTGTGATGGGAATTGAACCCGGGTCACCGGTACTGTAAAGTGTTGTGCTATACTCTGCACTACCATCTGATTGGAATTGAACCCGGGTCACTGGAACTGTTAAGTGTTGTGCTAACCACTACACTACCGTGTGATGGGAATTGAACCCGGGACACTGGTACTGTAAAGTGTTGTGCTAACCACTACACTACCGTGTGATGGGAATTGAAGCCGGGTCACTGGTACTGTTAAGCGTTGTGCTAACCACTACACTACCGTGTGATGGGAATTGAACCCTGGTCACTGGTACTGTAAAGTGTTGTGCTAACCACTGCACTACCATGTGATGGGAATTGAACCCGGGTCACTGGTACTGTAAAGTGTTGTGGTAACCACTGCACTATCGTGCGATGGGAATTGAACCCTGGTCACTGGTACTGTAAAGTTTTGTGCTAACCACTACTCTACAGTGTGATGGGAATTGAACACGGGTCACTGGTAATGTAAGGTGTTGTGCTAACCACTACACTACTGTGAGATGGGTACTGTACTCAGGTCACTGGTACTGTAAAGTGTTGTGCTAACCACTACACTACCGTGTGATGGGAATTGAACCCGGGTCACTGGTACTATACAGCGTAGTGCTAACCACTACACTACCGTGTGATGGGAATTGAAGCCGGGTCACTGGTACTGTTAAGCGTTGTGCTAACCACTGCACTATCGTGCGATGGGAATTGAACCCTGGTCACTGGTACTGTAAAGTTTTGTGCTAACTACTACTCTAAAGTGTGATGGGAATTGAACACGGGTCACTGGTAATGTAAGGTGTTGTGCTAACCACTACACTACTGTGTGATGGGAATTGAACCCGGGTCACTGGTACTGTAAAGCTTTGTGCTAACCAGTACACTACCGTCTGATGGGAATTGAACCCGGGTCACTGGTACTGTAAAGTGCTGTGCTAACCACTACACTACTGTGAGATGGGAACTGAACCCGGGTCACTGATACTGTAAAGAGTTGTGCTAACCACTACACTACCGTGTGATGGGAATTGAACCCTGGTCACTGGTACTGTAAACCGTTGTGCTAATCACTACACTACCGTGTGATGGGAATTGAACCCAGGTCACTGGTATTGTAAAGTGCTGTGCTAACCACTACACTACTGTGAGATGGGAACTGAACCCGGGTCACTCGTACTGTAAAGAGTTGTGCTAACCACTACACAACCATGTGATGGTAATTGAACCCGGGTCGCTGGTACTGTAAAGTGTTGTGCTAACCACTACACTACTGTGTGATGGGAATTGAACCCGGATCACTGGTAGTGTAAAGCGTTGTGCTAACCACTACGCTAACATGCGCTGAGAATCGAACCCGGGTCACTGGTATTGTAAAGTGTTGTGCTAACCACTACACTACTGTGAGATGGGTACTGTACTCAGGTCACTGGTACTGTAAAGTGTTGTGCTAACCACTACACTACCGTGTGATGGGAATTGAACCCGGGTCACTGGTACTATACAGCGTAGTGCTAACCACTACACTACCGTGTGATGGGAATTGAAGCCGGGTCACTGGTATTGTAAAGCGTTGTGCTAACCACTACACTGCCGTGTGATGGGAATTGAACCCGGGTCGCTGGTACTGTTAAGCGTTGTGCTAACCACTACACTACCGTGTGATGGGAATTGAACCCTGGTCACTGGTACTGTAAAGTGTTGTGCTAACCACTGCACTACCGTGTGATGGGAATTGAACCCGGGTCACTGGTACTGTAAAGTGTTGTGGTAACCACTGCACTATCGTGCGATGGGAATTGAACCCTGGTCACTGGTACTGTAAAGTTTTGTGCTAACCACTACTCTACAGTGTGATGGGAATTGAACACGGGTCACTGGTAATGTAAGGTGTTGTGCTAACCACTACACTACTGTGAGATGGGTACTCTACTCGGGTCACTGGTACTGTAAAGTGTTGTGCTAAGCACTACACCTCCGTGCGATGGGAATTGAACCCTAGTCACTGGTACAGTATACCATTGTGGTAACCACTGCACTATCGTGCGATGGGAATTGAACCCTGGTCACTGATACTGTAAAGTGTTGTGGTAACTACTACTCTAAAGTGTGATGGGAATTGAACACGGGTCACTGGTAATGTAAGGTGTTGTGCTAACCACTACACTACAGTGTGATGGGAATTGAACCCGGGTCACTGGTAATGTAAGTTGTTGTGCTAACCACTACACTACTGTGTGATGGGAATTGAACCCGGGTCACTGGTACTGTAAAGCTTTGTGCTAACCAGTACACTACCGTCTGATGGGAATTGAACCCGGGTCACTGGTACTGTAAAGTGCTGTGCTAACCACTACACTACTGTGAGATGGGAACTGAACCCGGGTCACTGATACTGTAAAGAGTTGTGCTAACCACTACACTACCGTGTGATGGGAATTGAACCCTGGTCACTGGTACTGTAAACCGTTGTGCTAATCACTACACTACCGTGTGATGGGAATTGAACCCGGGTCACTGGTATTGTAAAGTGCTGTGCTAACCACTACACTACTGTGAGATGGGAACTGAACCCGGGTCACTCGTACTGTAAAGAGTTGTGCTAACCACTACACAACCATGTGATGGTAATTGAACCCGGGTCGCTGGTACTGTAAAGTGTTGTGCTAACCACTACACTACTGTGTGATGGGAATTGAACCCGGATCACTGGTAGTGTAAAGCGTTGTGCTAACCACTACGCTAACATGCGCTGAGAATCGAACCCGGGTCACTGGTATTGTAAAGTGTTGTGCGAACCACTACACTAGCGTGTGATGGGAATTGAACCCGGGTCACTGGTACTATACAGCGTAGTGCTAACCACTACACTACCGTGTGATGGGAATTGAAGCCGGGTCACTGGTACTGTTAAGCGTTGTGCTAACCACTACACTACCGTGTGATGGGAATTGAACCCTGGTCACTGGTACTGTAAAGTGTTGTGCTAACCACTGCACTACCATGTGATGGGAATTGAACCCGGGTCACTGGTACTGTAAAGTGTTGTGGTAACCACTGCACTATCGTGCGATGGGAATTGAACCCTGGTCACTGGTACTGTAAAGTTTTGTGCTAACCACTACTCTACAGTGTGATGGGAATTGAACACGGGTCACTGGTAATGTAAGGTGTTGTGCTAACCACTACACTACTGTGAGATGGGTACTGTACTCAGGTCACTGGTACTGTAAAGTGTTGTGCTAACCACTACACTACCGTGTGATGGGAATTGAACCCGGGTCACTGGTACTATACAGCGTAGTGCTAACCACTACACTACCGTGTGATGGGAATTGAAGCCGGGTCACTGGTACTGTTAAGCGTTGTGCTAACCACTGCACTATCGTGCGATGGGAATTGAACCCTGGTCACTGGTACTGTAAAGTTTTGTGCTAACTACTACTCTAAAGTGTGATGGGAATTGAACACGGGTCACTGGTAATGTAAGGTGTTGTGCTAACCACTACACTACAGTGTGATGGGAATTGAACCCGGGTCACTGGTAATGTAAGTTGTTGTGCTAACCACTACACTACTGTGTGATGGGAATTGAACCCGGGTCACTGGTACTGTAAAGCTTTGTGCTAACCAGTACACTACCGTCTGATGGGAATTGAACCCGGGTCACTGGTACTGTAAAGTGCTGTGCTAACCACTACACTACTGTGAGATGGGAACTGAACCCGGGTCACTGATACTGTAAAGAGTTGTGCTAACCACTACACTACCGTGTGATGGGAATTGAACCCTGGTCACTGGTACTGTAAACCGTTGTGCTAATCACTACACTACCGTGTGATGGGAATTGAACCCGGGTCACTGGTATTGTAAAGTGCTGTGCTAACCACTACACTACTGTGAGATGGGAACTGAACCCGGGTCACTCGTACTGTAAAGAGTTGTGCTAACCACTACACAACCATGTGATGGTAATTGAACCCGGGTCGCTGGTACTGTAAAGTGTTGTGCTAACCACTACACTACTGTGTGATGGGAATTGAACCCGGATCACTGGTAGTGTAAAGCGTTGTGCTAACCACTACGCTAACATGCGCTGAGAATCGAACCCGGGTCACTGGTATTGTAAAGTGTTGTGCGAACCACTACACTAGCGTGTGATGGGAATTGAACCCGGGTCACTGGTACTGTAAATCATTGTGCTAACCACTACACTACCGTGTGATGGGAATTGAACCCGGGTCACTGATACTGTAAAGCGTTGTGCTAACCACTACACTACCGTGTGATGGGAATTGAACCCTGGTCACTGGTACTGTAAACCGTTGTGCTAATCACTACACAACCATGTGATGGTAATTGAACCCCGGTCACTGGTACTGTAAATCGGTGTGCTAACCACTACACTACCGTCTGATGGGAATTGAACCCGTGTCACTGGTACTGTAAAGTGCTGTGCTAACCACTACACTACCGTCTGATGGGAATTGAACCCGGGTCACTGGTACTGTAAAGCGTTGTGCTAACCACTACACTACTGTGAGATGGGAACTGAACCCGGGTCACTGATACTGTAAAGCGTTGTGCTAACCACTACACAACCATGTGATGGTAATTGAACCCGGGTCGCTGGTACTGTAAAGTGTTGTGCTAACCACTACACTACTGTGTGATGGGAATTGAACCCGGATCACTGGTAGTGTAAAGCGTTGTGCTAAACACTACACTACCGTGCGATGCGAATTGAATCCTAGTCACTGGTACAGTATACCGTTGTGGTAACCACTGCACTATCGTGCGATGGGAATTGAACCCTGGTCACTGGTACTGTAAAGTGTTGTGCTAACCACTACACGACTGTGTGATGGGAATTGAACCTGTGTCACTGGTACTGTAAACCGTTGTGCTAACCACTACACTACCGTGTGATGGGAATTGAACCCGGGTCACTGGTACTGTACAGCGTAGTGCTAACCACTACTCTACAGTGTGATGGGAATTGATCCCGGGTCACTGGTACTGTAAAGTGTTGTGGTAACCACTACTCTACAGTGTGATGGGAATTGAACACGGGTCACTGGTAATGTAAGGTGTTGTGCTAACCACTACACTACTGTGAGATGGGTACTGTACTCGGGTCACAGGTACTGTAAAGTGTTGTGCTAACCACTACACTACAGTGTGATGGGAATTGAACCCGGGTCACTGGTACTGTAAAGCATTGTGCTAACCACTACACTACCATGTGATGGGAATTGAACCCGGGTCACTGGTACTGTAAATCGTTGTGCTAACCACTACACTACCGTCTGATGGGAATTGAACCCGGGTCACTGGTACTGTAAAGTGCTGTGCTAACCACTACACTACCGTCTGATGGGAATTGAACCCGGGTCACTGGTACTGTAAAGTGCTGTGCTAATCACAACACTACTGTGAGATGGGAACTGAACCCGGGTCACTGATACTGTAAAGCGTTGTGCTAACCACTACACTACCGTGTGATGGGAATTGAACCCTGGTCACTGGTACTGTAAACCGTTGTGCTAACCACTACTCAACCATGTGATGGTAATTGAACCCGGGTCGCTGGTACTGTAAAGTGTTGTGCTAACCACTACACTACCATGCGCTGCGAATCAAACCCGGGTCACTGGTATTGTAAAGTGTTGTGCTAACCACTAAACTAGCGTGTGATGGGAATTGAACCCGGGTCACTGGTACTGTAAAGTGCTGTGCTAACCACTACACTACTGTGAGATGGGAACTGAACCCGGGTCACTGATACTGTAAAGCATTGTGCTAACCACTACACTACCGTGCGATGGGAATTGAACCCTCGTCACTGGTACAGTATAACATTGTGGTAACCACTGCACTATCGTGCGATGGGAATTGAACCCTGGTCACTGGTACTGTAAAGCGTTGTGCTAACCACTACACTACAGTGTGATGGGAATTGAACCCGGTTCACTGGTAATGTAAGTCGTTGTGCTAACCACTACACTACTGTGTGATGGGAATTGTACCCGGGTCACTGGTACTGTAAAGCTTTGTGCTAACCACTACACTACCGTCTGATGGGAATTGAACCCGGGTCACTGGTACTGTAAAGTGCTGTGCTAACCACTATACTACTGTGAGATGGGAACTGAACCCGGGTCACTGATACTGTAAAGCGTTGTTCTAACCACTACACTACCGTGTGATGGGAATTGAACCCTGGTCACTGGTACTGTAAAACGTTGTGCTAATCTCTACACAACCATGTGATGGTAATTGAACCCGGGTCACTGGTAATGTAAAGTGTTGTGCTAACCACTACACTACCGTGTGATGGGAATTGAACGCGGATCACTGGTACTGTAAAGCGTTGTTGTAACCACTACACTACCATGTGATGGGAATTGAAACCGGGTCACTGGTACTGTAAACCGTTGTGCTAACCACTACACTACCGTGCGATGGGAATTGAACTCAGGTCACTGGTACTGTAAAGCGTTGTGCTAAGCACTACACTACAGTGTGATGGGAATTGATCCCGGGTCACTGGTACTGTAAATCGTTGTGCTAACCACTACACTACCGTCTGATGGGAATTGAACCCGGGTCACTGGTACTGTAAAGTGCTGTGCTAACCACTACACTACTGTGAGATGGGAACTGAACCCGGGTCACTGATACTGTAAAGCTTTGTGCTAACCACTACACTACCGTGTGATGGGAATTGATCCCTGGTCACTGGTACTGTAAAGTGTTGTGCTAACCACTACACTATGTGTGATGGGAATTGAACCCGGATCACTGGTAGTGTAAAGCGTTGTGCTAACTACTACACTACCATGCGCTGCGAATCGAACCTGGGTCACTGGTACTGTAAAGCGTTGTGCTAACCACTACACTACCGTGTGAATGGAATTGAACCCGTGTCACTGGTACTGTAAAGCGTTGTTGTAACCACTACACTACCATGTGATGGGAATTGAACCCGGGCCACTGGTACTGTAAAGCGTTGTTGTAACCACTACACTACCATGTGATGGGAATTGAACCCGGGTCACTGGTACTGTAAAGCGTTGTTGTAACCACTACACTACCATGTGATGGGAATTGAAACCGGGTCACTGGTACTGTAAAGCGTTGTGCTAACCACCACACTACCGTGTGATGGGAATTGAACCCGTGTCACTGGTACTGTAAACCGTTGTGCTAACCACTACACTACCGTGCGATGGGAATTGAACTCAGGTCACTGGTACTGTAAAGCTTTTTGTTAACCTCTACACTACCGTGTGATGGGAATTGAACCCAGGTCACTGGTATTGTAAAGCGTTGTGCTAACCACTACACTACAGTCTGATGGGAATTGAACCCGGGTCACTGGTACTGTAAAGTGCTGTGCTAACCACTACACTACCGTGCGATGGGAATTGAACTCAGGTCACTGGCACAGTAAAGCGTTTTGTTAACCTCTACACTACCGTGTGATGGGAATTGAACCTGTGTCACTGGTACTGTAAACCGTTGTGCTAACCACTACACTACCGTGCGATGGGATTTGAACTCAGGTCACTGGTACTGTAAAGCGTTGTGTTAACCACTACACTACAGTGTGATGGGAATTGAACCCAGGTCACTGGTACTGTAAAGCATTGTGCTAACCACTACACTACAATGTGATGGGAATTGAACCCGGGTCACTGGTACTGTAAATCGTTGTGCTAACCACTACACTACCGTCTGATGGGAATTGAACCCGGGTCACTGGTACTGTAAAGTGCTGTGCTAACCACTACACTACCGTCTGATGGGAATTGAACCCGGGTCACTGGTACTGTAAAGTGCTGTGCTAATCACAACACTACTGTGAGATGGGAACTGAACCCGGGTCACTGATACTGTAAAGCGTTGTGCTAACCACTACACTACCGTGTGATGGGAATTGAACCCTGGTCACTGGTACTGTAAACCGTTGTGCTAACCACTACTCAACCATGTGATGGTAATTGAACCCGGGTCGCTGGTACTGTAAAGTGTTGTGCTAACCACTACACTACCATGCGCTGCGAATCGAACCCGGGTCACTGGTATTGTAAAGTGTTGTGCTAACCACTAAACTAGCGTGTGAGGGGAATTGAACCCGGGTCACTGGTACTGTAAAGTGCTGTGCTAACCACTACACTACTGTGAGATGGGAACTGAACCCGGGTCACTGATACTGTAAAGCATTGTGCTAACCACTACACTATGTGCGATGGGAATTGAACCCTCGTCACTGGTACAGTATAACATTGTGGTAACCACTGCACTATCGTGCGATGGGAATTGAACCCTGGTCACTGGTACTGTAAAGCGTTGTGCTAACCACTACACTACAGTGTGATGGGAATTGAACCCGGTTCACTGGTAATGTAAGTCGTTGTGCTAACCACTACACTACTGTGTGATGGGAATTGAACCCGGGTCACTGGTACTGTAAAGCTTTGTGCTAACCACTACACTACCGTCTGATGGGAATTGAACCCGGGTCACTGGTACTGTAAAGTGCTGTGCTAACCACTATACTACTGTGAGATGGGAACTGAACCCGGGTCACTGATACTGTAAAGCGTTGTTCTAACCACTACACTACCGTGTGATGGGAATTGAACCCTGGTCACTGGTACTGTAAAACGTTGTGCTAATCTCTACACAACCATGTGATGGTAATTGAACCCGGGTCACTGGTAATGTAAAGTGTTGTGCTAACCACTACACTACCGTGTGATGGGAATTGAACGCGGATCACTGGTACTGTAAAGCGTTGTTGTAACCACTACACTACCATGTGATGGGAATTGAAACCGGGTCACTGGTACTGTAAACCGTTGTGCTAACCACTACACTACCGTGCGATGGGAATTGAACTCAGGTCACTGGTACTGTAAAGCGTTGTGCTAACCACTACACTACAGTGTGATGGGAATTGATCCCGGGTCACTGGTACTGTAAATCGTTGTGCTAACCACTACACTACCGTCTGATGGGAATTGAACCCGGGTCACTGGTACTGTAAAGTGCTGTGCTAACCACTACACTACTGTGAGATGGGAACTGAACCCGGGTCACTGATACTGTAAAGCTTTGTGCTAACCACTACACTACCGTGTGATGGGAATTGATCCCTGGTCACTGGTACTGTAAAGTGTTGTGCTAACCACTACACTATGTGTGATGGGAATTGAACCCGGATCACTGGTAGTGTAAAGCGTTGTGCTAACCACTACACAACCGTGTGATGGGAATTGAACCCGGGTCACTGATACTGTAAAGTGTTGTGCTAACTACTACACTACCATGCGCTGCGAATCGAACCTGGGTCACTGGTACTGTAAAGCGTTGTGCTAACCACTACACTACCGTTTGAATGGAATTGAACCCGTGTCACTGGTACTGTAAAGCGTTGTTGTAACCACTACACTACCATGTGATGGGAATTGAACCTGGGCCACTGGTACTGTAAAGCGTTGTTGTAACCACTACACTACCATGTGATGGGAATTGAACCCGGGTCACTGGTACTGTAAAGCGTTGTTGTAACCACTACACTACCATGTGATGGGAATTGAAACCGGGTCACTGGTACTGTAAAGCGTTGTGCTAACCACCACACTACCGTGTGATGGGAATTGAACCCGTGTCACTGGTACTGTAAACCGTTGTGCTAACCACTACACTACCGTGCGATGGGAATTGAACTCAGGTCACTGGTACTGTAAAGCTTTTTGTTAACCTCTACACTACCGTGTGATGGGAATTGAACCCAGGTCACTGGTATTGTAAAGCGTTGTGCTAACCACTACACTACAGTCTGATGGGAATTGAACCCGGGTCACTGGTACTGTAAAGTGCTGTGCTAACCACTACACTACCGTGCGATGGGAATTGAACTCAGGTCACTGGTACTGTAAAGCGTTTTGTTAACCTCTACACTACCGTGTGATGGGAATTGAACCCGTGTCACAGGTACTGTAAACCGTTGTGCTAACCACTACACTACCGTGCGATGGGATTTGAACTCAGGTCACTGGTACTGTAAAGCGTTGTGTTAACCACTACACTACAGTGTGATGGGAATTGAACCCAGGTCACTGGTACTGTAAAGCATTCTGCTAACCACTACACTACCATGTGATGGGAATTGAACCCGGGTCACTGGTATTGTAAAGCATTGTGCTACCCACTACACTACCGTGTGATGGGAATTGAACCCGGGTTACTGGTACTGTAAATCGTTGTGCTAACCACTACACTACCGTCTGATGGGAATTGAACCCGGGTTACTGGTACTGTAAATCGTTGTGCTAACCACTACACTACCGTCTGATGGGAATTGAACCCGGGTCACTGATACTGTAAAGCATTGTGCTAACCACTACACTACCGTGCGATGGGAATTGAACCCTAGTCACTGGTACAGTATACCATTGTGGTAACAACTGCACTATCGTCCGATGGGAATTGAACCCTGGTCACTGGTACTGTAAAGTGTTGTGCTAACCACCACACTAAAGTGCGATGGGAATTGAACCCTGGTCACTGGTACTGTAAAGTGTTGTGCTAACCACTACACTACAGTGTGATGGGAATTGAACCCGCGTTACTGGTAATGTAAGTCGTTGTGCTAACCACTACACTACTGTGTGATGGGAATTGAACCCGGGTCACTGGTACTGTAAAGTGCTGTGCTAACCACTACACTACTGTGAGATGGGAACTGAACCTGGGTCACTGGTACTGTAAAGCGTTGTGCTAACCACTACACTACCGTGTGATGGGAATTGAACCCTGGTCACTGGTACTGTAAAACGTTGTGCTAATCACTACACAACCATGTGATGGTAATTGAACCCGGGTCACTGGTACTGTAAAGTGTTGTGCTAACCACTACACTACTGTGTGATGGGAATTGAACGCGGATCACTGGTACTGTAAAGCGTTGTTGTAACCACTACACTATCATGTGATGGGAATTGAAACCGGGTCATTGGTACTGTAAAGCGTTGTGCTAACCACTACACTACCGTGTGATGGGAATTGAACCCGTGTCACTGGTACTGTAAACCATTGTGCTAACCACTACACTACCGTGCGATGGGAATTGAACTCAGGTCACTGGTACTGTAAAGCGTTGTGTTAACCACTACACTACCGTGTGATGGGAATTGAGCCCGGGTCACTGGTACTGTAAAGCGTTGAGCTAACGTCTACACTACCGTGTGATGGGAATTGAAACCGGGTCACTGGTATTGTAAAGCGTTGTGCTAACCACTGCACTACCGTGTGATGGGAATTGAACCCTGGTCACTGGTACTGTAAAGTGTTGTGCTAACCGCTGCACTACCGTGTGATGGGAATTGAACCCGGGTCACTGGTACTGTAAAGTGTTGTGGTAACCACTGCACTATCGTGCGATGGGAATTGAACCCTGGTCACTGGTACTGTGAAGTGTTGTGCTAACCACTACTCTACAGTGTGATGGGAATTGAACCCGGGTCACTGGTAGTGTAAAGTGTTGTGGTAACCACTGCACTATCGTGCGATGGGAATTGAACCCTGGTCACTGGTACTGTAAAGTGTTGTGCTAACCACTACTCTACAGTGTGATGGGAATTGAACACGGGTCACTGGTAATGTAAGGTGTTGTGCTAACCACTACACTACTGTGAGATGGGTACTGTACTCGGGTCACAGGTACTGTAAAGTGTTGTGCTAACCACTACACTACAGTGTGATGGGAATTGAACCCGGGTCACTGGTACTGTAAAGCATTGTGCTAACCACTACACTACAATGTGATGGGAATTGAACCCGGGTCACTGGTATTGTAAAGCGTTGTGCTACCCACTACACTACCGTGTGATGGGAATTGAACCCGGGTCACTGGTACTGTAAATCGTTGTGCTAACCACTACACTACCGTCTGATGGGAATTGAACCCGGGTCACTGGTACTGTAAAGTGCTGTGCTAACCACTACACTACTGTGAGATGGGAACTGAACCCGGGTCACTGATACTGTAAAGCGTTGTGCTAACCACTACACTACCGTGTGATGGGAATTGAACCCTGGTCACTGGTACTGTAAACCGTTGTGCTAACCACTACACAACCATATGATGGTAATTGAACCCGGGTCGCTGGTACTGTAAAGTGTTGTGCTAACCACTACACTACTGTGTGATGGGAACTGAACCCGGGTCACTGATACTGTAAACCGTTGTGCTAACCACTACACAACCATATGATGGTAATTGAACCCGGGTCGCTGGTACTGTAAAGTGTTGTGCTAACCACTACACTACTGTGAGATGGGAACTGAACCCGGGTCACTGATACTGTAAAGCATTGTGCTAACCACTACACTACCGTGCGATGGGAAGTGAACCCTAGTCACTGGTACAGTATACCATTGTGGTAACCACTGCACTATCGTGTGATGGGAATTGAACCCGGGTCACTGGTAATGTAAGTCGTTGTGCTAACCACTACACTACTGTGTGATGGGAATTGAACCCGCGTCACTGGTACTGTAAAGCTTTGTGCTAACCACTACACTACCGTCTGATGGGAATTGAACCCGGGTCACTGGTACTGTAAAGTGCTGTGCTAACCACTACACTACTGTGAGATGGGAACTGAACCCAGGTCACTGATACTGTAAAGCGTTGTGCTAACCACTACACTACCGTGTGATGGGAATTGAACCCGGGTCACTGATACTGTAAAGCGTTGTGCTAACCACTACACTACCGTGTGATGGGAATTGAACCCTGGTCACTGGTACTGTGAAGTGTTGTGCTAACCACTACTCTACAGTGTGATGGTAATTGAACCCGGGTCACTGGTAATGTAAAGTGTTGTGCTAACCACTACACTACTGTGTGATGGGAATTGAACGCGGATCACTGGTACTGTAAAGCGTTGTTGTAACCACTACACTACCATGTGATGGGAATTGAAACCGGGTCACTGGTACTGTAAAGCGTTGTGCTAACCACTACACTACCGTGTGATGGGAATTGAACCCGTGTCACTGGTACTGTAAACCGTTGTGCTAACCACTACACTACCGTGCGATGGGAATTGAACTCAGGTCACTGGTACTGTAAAGCGTTGTGTTAACCACTACACTACCGTGTGATGGGAATTGAACCCGGGTCACTGGTACTGTACAGCGTAGTGCTAACCACTACACTACAGTGTGATGGGAATTGATCCCGGGTCACTGGTACTGTTAAGCGTTGTGCTAACCACTACACTACTGTGTGATGGGAATTGAACCCTGGTCAATGGTACTGTAAAGTGTTGTGCTAACCACTGCACTACCGTGTGATGGAAATTGAACCCGGGTCACTGGTACTGTAAAGAGTTGTGGTAACCACTGCACTATCGTGCGATGGGAATTGAACCCTGGTCACTGGTACTGTGAAGTGTTGTGCTAACCACTACTCTACAGTGTGATGGGAATTGAACACGGGTCACTGGTAATGTAAGGTGTTGTGCTAACCACTACACTACTGTGAGATGGGTACTGTACTCGGGTCACTGGTACTGTACAGTGTTGTGCTAACCACTACACTACAGTGTGATGGGAATTGAACCCGGGTCACTGGTACTGTAAAGCATTGTGCTAACCACTACACTACCATGTGATGGGAATTGAACCCGGGTCACTGGTATTGTAAAGCGTTGTGCTAACCACTACACTACCGTGTGATGGGAATTGAACCCGGGTCAGTTATACTGTAAAGCTTTGTGCTAACCACTACACTACCGTGTGATGGGAATTGATCCCTGGTCACTGGTACTGTAAACGTTGTGCTAATCACTACACAACCATGTGATGGTAATTGAACCCGGGTCACTGGTCCTGTAAAGCGTTGTGCTAACCACTACACTACCGTGTGAATGGAATTGAACCCGTGTCACTGGTACTGTAAAGCGTTGTTGTAACCACTACACTACCATGTGATGGGAATTGAACCCGGATCACTGGTACTGTAAAGCGTTGTTGTAACCACTACACTACCATGTGATGGGAATTGAACCCGGGTCACTGGTACTGTAAAGCGTTGTTGTAACCACTACACTACCATGTGATGGGAATTGAAACCGGGTCACTGGTACTGTAAAGCGTTTTGTTAACCTCTACACTACCATGTGATGGGAATTGAACCCAGGTCACTGGTATTGTAAAGCGTTGTGCTAACCACTACACTACCGTCTGATGGGAATTGAACCCGGGTCACTGGCACTGTAAAGTGCTGTGCTAACCACTACACTACTGTGAGATGGGAATTGAAACCGGGTCACTGGTACTGTTAAGCGTTGTGCTAACCACTACACTACCGTGTGATGGGAATTGAACCCGTGTCACTGGTACTGTAAACCGTTGTGCTAACCACTACACTACCGTGCGATGGGAATTGAACCCGGGTCACTGGTACTGTAAAGTGCTGTGCTAACCACTACACTACTGTGAGATGGGAACTGAACCCGGGTCACTGATACTGTAAAGCATTGTGCTAACCACTACACTACCGTGCGATGGGAATTGAACCCTCGTCACTGGTACAGTATACCATTGTGGTAACCACTGCACTATCGTGCGATGGGAATTGAACCCTGGTCATTGGTACTGTAAAGCGTTGTGCTAACCACTACACTACAGTGTGATGCGAATTGAACCCGGGTCACTGGTAATGTAAGTCGTTGTGCTAACAACTACACTACTGTGTGATGGGAATTGAACCCGCGTCACTGGTACTGTAATGCTTTGTGCTAACCACTACACTACCGTCTGATGGGAATTGAACCCGGGTCACTGGTACTGTAAAGTGCTGTGCTAACCACTACACTACAGTGTGATGGGAATTGAACCCGGGTCACTGGTACTGTAAAGCATTGTGCTAACCACTACACTACCATGTGATGGGAATTGAACCCGGGTCACTGGTATTGTAAAGCGTTGTGCTACCCACTACACTACCGTGTGATGGGAATTGAACCCGGGTCAGTTATACTGTAAAGCTTTGTGCTAACCACTACACTACCGTGTGATGGGAATTGATCCCTGGTCACTGGTACTGTAAACGTTGTGCTAATCACTACACAACCATGTGATGGTAATTGAACCCGGGTCACTGGTAATGTAAAGTGTTGTGCTAACCACTACACTATGTGTGATGGGAATTGAACCCGCATCACTGGTAGTGTAAAGCGTTGTGCTAACTACTACACTACCATGCGCTGCGAATCGAACCTGGGTCACTGGTACTGTAAAGCGTTGTGCTAACCACTACACTACCGTGTGAATGGAATTGAACCCGGGTCACTGGTACTGTAAAGCGTTGTGCTAACCACTACACTACCGTGTGAATGGAATTGAACCCGTGTTACTGGTACTGTAAAGCGTTGTTGTAACCACTACACTACCATGTGATGGGAATTGAACCCGGAT
The DNA here is from genome assembly GCF_030144855.1 of Hypanus sabinus. Lineage (NCBI taxonomy): Eukaryota > Metazoa > Chordata > Chondrichthyes > Myliobatiformes > Dasyatidae > Hypanus > Hypanus sabinus. The sequence goes on along the minus strand of NC_082723.1, from coordinate 76,893,339 downwards.
CACTGGTACTGTAAAGCGTTGTTGTAACCACTACACTACCATGTGATGGGAATTGAACCCGGGTCACTGGTACTGTAAAGCGTTGTTGTAACCACGACACTACCATGTGATGGGAATTGAAACCGGGTCACTGGTACTGTAAAGCGTTTTGTTAACCTCTACACTACCATGTGATGGGAATTGAACCCAGGTCACTGGTATTGTAAAGCGTTGTGCTAACCACTACACTACCGTCTGATGGGAATTGAACCCGGGTCACTGGCACTGTAAAGGGTTGTGCTAACCACTACACTACCGTGAGATGGGAATCGAACCCGGGTCACTGGTACTGTAAAGGGTTGTGCTAACCACTACACTACCGTGTGATGGGAATTGAACCCGTGTCACTGGTACTGTAAACCGTTGTGCTAACCACTACACTACCGTGCGATGGGAATTGAACCCGGGTCACTGGTACTGTAAAGTGCTGTGCTAACCACTACACTACCGTGAGATGGGAACTGAACCCGGGTCACTGATACTGTAAAGCATTGTGCTAACCACTACACTACCGTGCGATGGGAATTGAACCCTCGTCACTGGTACAGTATACCATTGTGGTAACCACTGCACTATCGTGCGATGGGAATTGAACCCTGGTCATTGGTACTGTAAAGCGTTGTGCTAACCACTACACTACAGTGTGATGGGAATTGAACCCGGGTCACTGGTAATGTAAGTCGTTGTGCTAACAACTACACTACTGTGTGATGGGAATTGAACCCGCGTCACTGGTACTGTAAAGCTTTGTGCTAACCACTACACTACCGTCTGATGGGAATTGAACCCGGGTCACTGGTACTGTAAAGTGCTGTGCTAACCACTACACTACTGTGAGATGGGAACTGAACCTGGGTCACTGATACTGTAAACCGTTGTGCTAACCACTACACTACCGTGTGATGGGAATTGAACCCGGGTCACTGGTACTGTAAAGCATTGTGCTAACCACTACACTACCGTGTGATGGGAATTGAACCCTGGTCACTGGTACTGTAAACCGTTGTGCTAATCACTACACAACCATGTGATGGTAATTGAACCCGGGTCACTGGTAATGTAAAGTGTTGTGCTAAACACTACACTACTGTGTGATGGGAATTGAACGCGGATCACAGGTACTGTAAAGCGTTGTTGTAACCACTACACTACCATGTGATGGGAATTGAAACCGGGTCACTGGTACTGTAAAGCGTTGTGCTAACCACTACACTACCGTGTGATGGGAATTGATCCCGGGTCACTGGTAATGTTAAGCTTTGTGCTAACCACTACACTACCGTGTGATGGGAATTGAACCCTGGTCACTGGTACTGTAAAGTGTTGTGCTAACCACTGCACTACCGTGTGATGGAAATTGAACCCGGGTCACTGGTACTGTAAAGAGTTGTGGTAACCACTGCACTATCGTGCGATGGGAATTCAACCCTGGTCACTGGTACTGTGAAGTGTTGTGCTAACCACTACTCTACAGTGTGATGGGAATTGAACACGGGTCACTGGTAATGTAAGGTGTTGTGCTAACCACTACACTACTGTGAGATGGGTACTGTACTCGGGTCACTGGTACTGTAAAGTGTTGTGCTAACCACTACACTACAGTGTGATGGGAATTGAACCCGGGTCACTGGTACTGTAAAGCATTGTGCTAACCAATACACTACCATGTGATGGGAATTGAACCCGGGTCACTGGTATTGTAAAGCGTTGTGCTACCCACTACACTACCGTTTGATGGGAATTGAACCCGGGTCACTGGTACTGTAAATCGTTGTGCTAACCACTACCCTACCGTCTGATGGGAATTGAACCCGGGTCACTGGTACTGTAAAGTGCTGTTTTAACCACTACACTACTGTGAAATGGGAATTGAACCCGGGTCACTGATACTGTAAAGCTTTGTGCTAACCACTACACTACCGTGTGATGGGAATTGATCCCTGGTCACTGGTACTGTAAACGTTGTGCTAATCACTACACAACCATGTGATGGTAATTGAACCCGGGTCACTGGTACTGTAAAGTGTTGTGCTAACCACTACACTACTGTGTGATGGGAATTAAACCGGGATCACTGGTAGTGTAAAGCGTTGTGCTAACTACTACACTACCATGCGCTGCGAATCGAACCTGGGTCACTGGTACAGTAAAGCATTGTGCTAACCACTACACTACCGTGCGATGGGAATTGAACCCTCGTCACTGGTACAGTATACCATTGTGGTAACCACTGCACTATCGTGCGATGGGAATTGAACCCTGGTCACTGCTACTGTAAAGCGTTGTGCTAACCACTACACTACTGTGTGATGGTAATTGAACCCGGGTCACTGGTACTGTAAAGCTTTGTGCTAACCACTACACTACCGTCTGATGTGAATTGAACCTGGGTCACTGGTAATGTAAAGTGTTGTGCTAACCACTACACTACTGTGTGATGGGAATTGAACGCGGATCACTGGTACTGTAAAGCGTTGTTGTAACCACTACACTACCATGTGATGGGAATTGAAACCGGGTCACTGGTACTGTAAAGCGTTGTGCTAACCACTACACTACCGTGTGATGGGAATTGAACCCGTGTCACTGGTACTGTAAACCGTTGTGCTAACCACTACACTACCGTGCGATGGGAATTGAACTCAGGTCACTGGTACTGTAAAGCGTTGTGTTAACCACTGCACTACCGTGTGATGGGAATTGAGCCCGGGTCACTGGTACTGTAAAGCGTTGAGCTAACTTCTACACTACCGTGTGATGGGAATTGAACCCGGGTCACTGGTACTGTAAAGTGTTGTGCTAACCACTACACTACCGTGTGATGGGAATTGATCCCGGGTCACTGGTACTGTAAAGTGTTGTGCTAACCACTGCACTACCGTGTGATGGAAATTGAACCCGGGTCACTGGTACTGTGAAGTGTTGTGCTAACCACTACTCTACAGTGTGATGGGAATTGAACACGGGTCACTGGTAATGTAAGGTGTTGTGCTAACCACTACACTACTGTGAGATGGGTACTGTACTCGGGTCACTGGTACTGTAAAGTGTTGTGCTAACCACTACACTACAGTGTGATGGGAATTGAACCCGGGTCACTGGTACTGTAAAGCATTGTGCTAACCACTACACTACCATGTGATGGGAATTGAACCCGGGTCACTGGTATTGTAAAGCGTTGTGCTACCCACTACACTACCGTTTGATGGGAATTGAACCCGGGTCACTGGTACTGTAAATCGTTGTGCTAACCACTACACTACCGTCTGATGGGAATTGAACCCGGGTCACTGGTACTGTAAAGTGCTGTGCTAACCACTACACTACTGTGAGATGGGATCTGAACTTGGGTCACTGATACTGTAAAGCTTTGTGCTAACCACTACACTACCATGTGATGGGAATTGATCCCTGGTCACTGGTACTGTAAACGTTGTGCTAATCACTACACAACCATGTGATGGTAATTGAACCCGGGTCACTGGTAATGTAAAGTGTTGTGCTAACCACTACACTACGTGTGATGGGAATTGAACCCGGATCACTGGTACTGTAAAGCGTTGTGCTAACTACTACACTACCATGCGATGCGAATCGAACCTGGGTCACTGGTACTGTAAAGCGTTGTGCTAACCACTACACTACCGTGCGATGGGAATTGAACCCGGGTCACTGGTACTGTAAAGCGTTGTGCTAACCACTACACTACCGTGCGATGGGAATTGAACCCTCGTCACTGGTACAGTATACCATTGTGGTAACCAATGCACTATCGTGCGATGGGAATTGAACCCTGGTCACTGGTACTGTAAAGCGTTGTGCTAACTACTACACTACAGTGTGATGGGAATTGAACCTGGGTCACTGGTAATGTAAGTCGTTGTGCTAACCACTACACTACTGTGTGATGGGAATTGAACCCGGGTCACTGGTACTGTAAAGCTTTGTGCTAACCACTACACTACCGTCTGATGTGAATTGAACCCGGGTCACTGGTACTGTAAAGTGCTGTGCTAACCACTACACTACTGTGAGATGGGAACTGAACCCGGGTCACTGATACTGTAAAGCTTTGTGCTAACCACTACACTACCGTGTGATGGGAATTGAACCCTGGTCACTGGTACTGTAAACCGTTGTGCTAATCACTACACAACCATGTGATGGTAGTTGAACCCAGGTCACTGGTAATGTAAAGTGTTATGCTAACCACTACACTACTGTGTGATGGGAATTGAACGCGGATCACTGGTACTGTAAAGCGTTGTTGTAACCACTACACTACCATGTGATGGGAATTGAAACCGGGTCACTGGTACTGTAAAGCGTTGTGCTAACCACTACACTACCGTGTGATGGGAATTGAACCCGTGTCACTGGTACTGTAAACCGTTGTGCTAACCACTACACTACCGTGCGATGGGAATTGAACTCAGGTCACTGGTACTGTAAAGCGTTGTGTTAACCACTACACTACCGTGTGATGGGAATTGAGCCCGGGTCACTGGTACTGTTAAGCGTTGTGCTAACCACTACACTACCGTGTGATGGGAATTGAACCCTGGTCACTGGTACTGTAAAGTGTTGTGCTAACCACTGCACTACCGTGTGATGGAAATTGAACCTGGGTCACTGGTACTGTAAAGAGTTGTGGTAACCACTGCACTATCGTGCGATGGGAATTGAACCCTGGTCACTGGTACTGTGAAGTGTTGTGCTAACCACTACTCTACAGTGTGATGGGAATTGAACACGGGTCACTGGTAATGTAAGGTGTTGTGCTAACCACTACACTACTGTGAGATGGGTACTGTACTCGGGTCACTGGTACTGTAAAGTGTTGTGCTAACCACTACACTACCGTGTGATGGGAATTGATCCCTGGTCACCGGTACTGTAAACGTTGTGCTAATCACTACACAACCATGTGATGGTAATTGAACCCGGGTCAATGGTAATGTAAAGTGTTGTGCTAACCACTACACTACGTGTGATGGGAATTAAACCGGGATCACTGGTAGTGTAAAGCGTTGTGCTAACTACTACACTACCATGCGCTGCGAATCGAACCTGGGTCACTGGTACTGTAAAGCGTTGTGCTAACCACTACACTACCGTGTGAATGGAATTGAACCCGTGTCACTGGTACTGTAAAGCGTTGTTGTAACCACTACACTACCATGTGATGGGAATTGTACCCGGGTCACTGGTACTGTAAAGCGTTGTTGTAACCACTACACTACCATGTGATGGGAATTGAACCCGGGTCACTGGTACTGTAAAGCGTTGTTGTAACCACTACACTACCATGTGATGGGAATTGAAACCGGGTCACTGGTACTGTAAAGCGTTGTGCTAACCACCACACTACCGTGTGATGGGAATTGAACCCGTGTCACTGGTACTGTAAACCGTTGTGCTAACCACTACACTACCGTGCGATGGGAATTGAACTCAGGTCACTGGTACTGTAAAGCGTTTTGTTAACCTCTACACTTCCGTGTGATGGGAATTGAACCCAGGTCACTGGTATTGTAAAGCGTTGTGCTAACCACTACATTACCGTCTGATGGGAATTGAACCCGGGTCATTGGTACTGTACAGCGTAGTGCTAACCACTACACTACCGTGTGATTGGAATTGAACCCTGGTCACTGGTACTGTAAAGTGTTGTGCTAACCACTGCACTACCGTGTGATGGGAATTGAACCCGGGTCACTGGTACTGTAAACTGTTGTGGTAACCACTGCACTATCGTGCGATGGGAATTGAACCCTGGTCACTGGTACTGTAAAGTGTTGTGCTAACCACTACTCTACAGTGTGATGGGAATTGAACACGGGTCACTGGTAATGTAAGGTGTTGTGCTAACCACTACACTACTGTGAGATGGGTACTGTACTCGGGTCACAGGTACTGTAAAGTGTTGTGCTAACCACTACACTACAGTGTGATGGGAATTGAACCCGGGTCACTGGTACTGTAAAGCATTGTGCTACCCACTACACTACCATGTGATGGGAATTGAACCCGGGTCACTGGTATTGTAAAGCGTTGTGCTACCCACTACACTACCCTGTGATGGGAATTGAACCCGGGTCACTGGTACTGTAAATCGTTGTGCTAACTACTACACTACCGACTGATGGGAATTGAACCCGGGTCACTGGTACTGTAAAGTGCTGTGCTAACCACTACACTACTGTGTGATGGGAATTGAACCCGGGTCACTGGTACTGTAAAGTGCTGTGCTAACCACTACACTACTGTGAGATGGGAACTGAACCCGGGTCACTGATACTGTAAAGCATTGTGCTAACCACTACACTACCGTGCGATGGGAATTGAACCCTAGTCACTGGTACAGTATACCATTGTGGTAACAACTGCACTATCGTGCGATGGGAATTGAACCCTGGTCACTGGTACTGTAAAGTGTTGTGCTAACCACCACACTAAAGTGCGATGGGAATTGAACCCTGGTCACTGGTACTGTAAAGTGTTGTGCTAACCACTACACTACAGTGTGATGGGAATTGAACCCGCGTTACTGGTAATGTAAGTCGTTGTGCTAACCACTACACTACTGTGTGATGGGAATTGAACCCGGGTCACTGGTACTGTAAAGCTTTGTGCTAACCACTACACTACCGTCTGATGTGAATTGAACCCGAGTCACTGGTACTGTAAAGTGCTGTGCTAACCACTACACTACTGTGAGATGGGAACTGAACCCGGGTCACTGATACTGTAAAGCGTTGTGCTAACCACTACACTACTGTGAGATGTGAACTGAACCCGGGTCACTGATACTGTAAAGCGTTGTGCTAACCACTACACTACCGTGTGATGGGAATTGAACCCTGGTCACTGGTACTGTAAACCGTTGTGCTAATCACTACACAACCATGTGATGGTAATTGAACCCGGGTCACTGGTAATGTAAAGTGTTGTGCTAACCACTACACTACTGTGTGATGGGAATTGAACGCGGATCACTGGTACTGTAAAGCGTTGTTGTAACCACTACACTACCATGTGATGGGAATTGAAACCGGGTCACTGGTACTGTAAAGCGTTGTGCTAACCACGACACTACCGTGTGATGGGAATTGAACCCGTGTCACTGGTACTGTAAACCGTTGTGCTAACCACTACACTACCGTGCGATGGGAATTGAACTCAGGTCACTGGTACTGTAAAGCGTTGTGTTAACCACTACACTAACGTGTGATGGGAATTGAGCCCGGGTCACTGGTACTGTAAAGCGTTGAGCTAACTTCTACACTACCGTGTGATGGGAATTGAACCCGGGTCACTGGTACTGTACAGCGTAGTGCTAACCACTACTCTACAGTGAGATGGGAATTGATCCCGGGTCACTGGTACTGTTAAGCGTTGTGCTAACCACTACACTACCGTGTGATGGGAATTGAACCCGGGTCACTGGTACTGTACAGCGTAGTGCTAACCACTACTCTACAGTGAGATGGGAATTGATCCTGGGTCACTGGTACTGTTAAGCGTTGTGCTAACCACTACACTACCGTGTGATGGGAATTGAACCCTGGTCAATGGTACTGTAAAGTGTTGTGCTAACCACTACACTACCGTGTGATGGGAATTGAACCCGGGTCATTGGTACTGTAAATCGTTGTGCTAACCACTAAACTACTGTGAGATGGGAACTGAACACGGGTCACTGATACAGTAAAGCATTGTGCTAACCACTACACTACCGTGCGATGGGAATTGAACCCTCGTCACTGGTACAGTAAAGCGTTGTGCTAACTACTACACTACAGTGTGATGGGAATTGAACCGGGGTCACTGGTAATGTAAGTCGTTGTGCTAACCACTACACTACTGTGTGATGGGAATTGAACCCGGGTCACTGGTATTGTAAAGCTTTGTGCTAACCACTACACTACCGTCTGATGTGAATTGAACCCGGGTCACTGGTACTGTAAAGTGCTGTGCTAACCACTACACTACTGTGAGATGGGAACTGAACCCGGGTCACTGATACTGTAAACCGTTGTGCTAATCACTACACAACCATGTGATGGTAATTGAACCCGGGTCACTGGTACTGTAAAGTGTTGTGGTAACCACTGCACTATCGTGCGATGGGAATTGAACCCTAGTCACTGGTACTGTGAAGTGTTGTGCTAACCACTACTCTACAGTGTGATGGGAATTGAACCCGGGTCACTGGTACTGTAAAGTGTTGTGGTAACCACTGCACTACCGTGTGATGGGAATTGAACCCTGGTCACTGGTACTGTAAAGTGTTGTGCTAACCACTACTCTACAGTGTGATGGGAATTGAACACGGGTCACTGGTAATGTAAGGTGTTGTGCTAACCACTACACTACTGTGAGATGGGTACTGTACTCGGGTCACAGGTACTGTAAAGTGTTGTGCTAACCACTACACTACAGTGTGATGGGAATTGAACCCGGGTCACTGGTACTGTAAAGCATTGTGCTAACCACTACACTACCATGTGATGGGAATTGAACCCGGGTCACTGGTATTGTAAAGCGTTGTGCTACCCACTACACTACCGTGTGATGGGAATTGAACCCGGGTCACTGGTACTGTAAATCGTTGTGCTAACCACTACACTAGCGTCTGATGGGAATTGAACCCGGGTCACTGGTACTGTAAAGTGCTGTGCTAACCACTACACTACCGTCTGATGGGAATTGAACCCGGGTCACTGATACTGTAAAGTGCTGTGCTAACCACTACACTACTGTGAGATGGGAACTGAACCCGGGTCACTGATACTGTAAAGCGTTGTGCTAACCACTACACTACCGTGTGATGGGAATTGAACCCTGGTCACTGGTACTGTAAACCGTTGTGCTAACCACTACACAACCATGTGATGGTAATTGAACCCGGGTCGCTGGTACTGTAAAGTGTTGTGCTAACCACTACACTACTGTGTGATGGGAATTGAACCCGGGTCACTGGTACTGTAAAGTGCTGTGCTAACCACTACACTACTGTGAGATGGGAACTGAACCCGGGTCACTGATACTGTAAAGTGTTCTGCTAACCACTACACTACCGTGCGATGGGAGTTGAACCCTAGTCACTGGTACAGTATACCATTGTGGTAACAACGCAACAATCGTGCGATGGGAATTGAACCCTGGTCACTGGTACTGTAAAGTGTTGTGCTAACCACCACACTACCGTGCGATGGGAATTGAACCCTCGTCACTGGTACAGTATACCATTGTGGTAACCACTGCACTATCGTGCGATGGGAATTGAACCCGGGTCACTGGTACTGTAAAGCGTTGTGCTAACTACTACACTACAGTGTGATGGGAATTGAACCCGGGTCACTGGTACTGTAAAGCATTGTGCTACCCACTACACTACCATGTGATGGGAATTGAACCCGGGTCACTGGTATTGTAAAGCGTTGTGCTACCCACTACACTACCGTGTGATGGGAATTGAACCCGGGTCACTGGTACTGTAAATCGTTGTGCTAACTACTACACTACCGTCTGATGGGAATTGAACCCGGGTCACTGGTACTGTAAAGTGCTGTGCTAACCACTACACTACTGTGTGATGGGAATTGAACCCGGGTCACTGGTACTGTAAAGTGCTGTGCTAACCACTACACTACTGTGAGATGGGAACTGAACCCGGGTCACTGATACTGTAAAGCATTGTGCTAACCACTACACTACCGTGCGATGGGAATTGAACCCTAGTCACTGGTACAGTATACCATTGTGGTAACAACTGCACTATCGTGCGATGGGAATTGAACCCTGGTCACTGGTACTGTAAAGTGTTGTGCTAACCACCACACTAAATTGCGATGGGAATTGAACCCTGGTCACTGGTACTGTAAAGTGTTGTGCTAACCACTACACTACAGTGTGATGGGAATTGAACCCGCGTTACAGGTAATGTAAGTCGTTGTGCTAACCACTACACTACTGTGTGATGGGAATTGAACCCGGGTCACTGGTACTGTAAAGCTTTGTGCTAACCACTACAATACCGTCTGATGTGAATTGAACCCGAGTCACTGGTACTGTAAAGTGCTGTGCAAACCACTACACTACTGTGAGATGTGAACTGAACCCGGGTCACTGATACTGTAAAGCGTTGTGCTAACCACTACACTACCATGCTCTGCAAATCGAACCCGGGTCACTGGTATTGTAAAGTGTTGTGCTAACCACTACACTAGCGTGTGATGGGAATTGAACCCGGGTCACTGGTACTGTAAAGTGCTGTGCTAACCACTACACTACTGTGAGATGTGAACTGAACCCGGGTCACTGATACAGTAAAGCATTGTGCTAACCACTACACTACCGTGCGATGGGAATTGAACCCTCGTCACTGGTACAGTATACCATTGTGGTAACCACTGCACTATCGTGCGATGGGAATTGAACCCTGGTCACTGGTACTGTAAAGCGTTGTGCTAACTACTACACTACAGTGTGATGGGAATTGAACCCGGGTCACTGGTAATGTAAGTCGTTGTGCTAACCACTACACTACTGTGTGATGGGAATTGAACCCGGGTCACTGGTATTGTAAAGCTTTGAGCTAACCACTACACTACCGTCTGATGTGAATTGAACCCGGGTCACTGGTACTGTAAACCGTTGTGCTAATCACTACACAACCATGTGATGGTAATTGAACCCGGGTCACTGGTACTGTAAAGTGTTGTGGTAACCACTGCACTATCGTGCGATGGGAATTGAACCCTAGTCACTGGTACTGTGAAGTGTTGTGCTAACCACTACTCTACAGTGTGATGGGAATTGAACCCGGGTCACTGGTACTGTAAAGTGTTGTGGTAACCACTGCACTACCGTGTGATGGGAATTGAACCCTGGTCACTGGTACTGTAAAGTGTTGTGCTAACCACTACTCTACAGTGTGATGGGAATTGAACACGGGTCACTGGTAATGTAAGGTGTTGTGCTAACTACTACACTACAGTGTGATGGGAATTGAACCTGGGTCACTGGTAATGTAAGTCGTTGTGCTAACCACTACACTACTGTGTGATGGGAATTGAACCCGGGTCACTGGTACTGTAAAGCTTTGTGCTAACCACTACACTACCGTCTGATGTGAATTGAACCCGGGTCACTGGTACTGTAAAGTGCTGTGCTAACCACTACACTACTGTGAGATGGGAACTGAACCCGGGTCACTGATACTGTAAAGCTTTGTGCTAACCACTACACTACCGTGTGATGGGAATTGAACCCTGGTCACTGGTACTGTAAACTGTTGTGCTAATCACTACACAACCATGTGATGGTAGTTGAACCCAGGTCACTGGTAATGTAAAGTGTTATGCTAACCACTACACTACTGTGTGATGGGAATTGAACGCGGATCACTGGTACTGTAAAGCGTTGTTGTAACCACTACACTACCATGTGATGGGAATTGAAACCGGGTCACTGGTACTGTAAAGCGTTGTGCTAACCACTACACTACCGTGTGATGGGAATTGAACCCGTGTCACTGGTACTGTAAACCGTTGTGCTAACCACTACACTACCGTGCGATGGGAATTGAACTCAGGTCACTGGTACTGTAAAGCGTTGTGTTAACCACTACACTACCGTGTGATGGGAATTGAGCCCGGGTCACTGGTACTGTTAAGCGTTGTGCTAACCACTACACTACCGTGTGATGGGAATTGAACCCTGGTCACTGGTACTGTAAAGTGTTGTGCTAACCACTGCACTACCGTGTGATGGAAATTGAACCTGGGTCACTGGTACTGTAAAGAGTTGTGGTAACCACTGCACTATCGTGCGATGGGAATTGAACCCTGGTCACTGGTACTGTGAAGTGTTGTGCTAACCACTACTCTACAGTGTGATGGGAATTGAACACGGGTCACTGGTAATGTAAGGTGTTGTGCTAACCACTACACTACTGTGAGATGGGTACTGTACTCGGGTCACTGGTACTGTAAAGTGTTGTGCTAACCACTACACTACCGTGTGATGGGAATTGATCCCTGGTCACCGGTACTGTAAACGTTGTGCTAATCACTACACAACCATGTGATGGTAATTGAACCCGGGTCAATGGTAATGTAAAGTGTTGTGCTAACCACTACACTACGTGTGATGGGAATTAAACCGGGATCACTGGTAGTGTAAAGCGTTGTGCTAACCACTACTCTACAGTGAGATGGGAATTGATCCCGGGTCACTGGTACTGTTAAGCGTTGTGCTAACCACTACACTACCGTGTGATGGGAATTGAACCCTGGTCAATGGTACTGTAAAGTGTTGTGCTAACCACTACACTACCGTGTGATGGGAATTGAACCCGGGTCATTGGTACTGTAAATCGTTGTGCTAACCACTAAACTACTGTGAGATGGGAACTGAACACGGGTCACTGATACAGTAAAGCATTGTGCTAACCACTACACTACCGTGCGATGGGAATTGAACCCTCGTCACTGGTACAGTATACCATTGTGGTAACCACTGCACTATCGTGCGATGGGAATTGAACCCTGGTCACTGGTACTGTAAAGCGTTGTGCTAACTACTACACTACAGTGTGATGGGAATTGAACCCGGGTCACTGGTAATGTAAGTCGTTGTGCTAACCACTACACTACTGTGTGATGGGAATTGAACCCGGGTCACTGGTATTGTAAAGCTTTGTGCTAACCACTACACTACCGTCTGATGTGAATTGAACCCGGGTCACTGGTACTGTAAAGTGCTGTGCTAACCACTACACTACTGTGAGATGGGAACTGAACCCGGGTCACTGATACTGTAAACCGTTGTGCTAATCACTACACAACCATGTGATGGTAATTGAACCCGGGTCACTGGTACTGTAAAGTGTTGTGGTAACCACTGCACTATCGTGCGATGGGAATTGAACCCTAGTCACTGGTACTGTGAAGTGTTGTGCTAACCACTACTCTACAGTGTGATGGGAATTGAACCCGGGTCACTGGTACTGTAAAGTGTTGTGGTAACCACTGCACTACCGTGTGATGGGAATTGAACCCTGGTCACTGGTACTGTAAAGTGTTGTGCTAACCACTACTCTACAGTGTGATGGGAATTGAACACGGGTCACTGGTAATGTAAGGTGTTGTGCTAACCACTACACTACTGTGAGATGGGTACTGTACTCGGGTCACAGGTACTGTAAAGTGTTGTGCTAACCACTACACTACAGTGTGATGGGAATTGAACCCGGGTCACTGGTACTGTAAAGCATTGTGCTAACCACTACACTACCATGTGATGGGAATTGAACCCGGGTCACTGGTATTGTAAAGCGTTGTGCTACCCACTACACTACCGTGTGATGGGAATTGAACCCGGGTCACTGGTACTGTAAATCGTTGTGCTAACCACTACACTAGCGTCTGATGGGAATTGAACCCGGGTCACTGGTACTGTAAAGTGCTGTGCTAACCACTACACTACCGTCTGATGGGAATTGAACCCGGGTCACTGATACTGTAAAGTGCTGTGCTAACCACTACACTACTGTGAGATGGGAACTGAACCCGGGTCACTGATACTGTAAAGCGTTGTGCTAACCACTACACTACCGTGTGATGGGAATTGAACCCTGGTCACTGGTACTGTAAACCGTTGTGCTAACCACTACACAACCATGTGATGGTAATTGAACCCGGGTCGCTGGTACTGTAAAGTGTTGTGCTAACCACTACACTACTGTGTGATGGGAATTGAACCCGGGTCACTGGTACTGTAAAGTGCTGTGCTAACCACTACACTACTGTGAGATGGGAACTGAACCCGGGTCACTGATACTGTAAAGTGTTCTGCTAACCACTACACTACCGTGCGATGGGAATTGAACCCTAGTCACTGGTACAGTATACCATTGTGGTAACAACGCAACAATCGTGCGATGGGAATTGAACCCTGGTCACTGGTACTGTAAAGTGTTGTGCTAACCACCACACTACCGTGCGATGGGAATTGAACCCTCGTCACTGGTACAGTATACCATTGTGGTAACCACTGCACTATCGTGCGATAGGAATTGAACCCGGGTCACTGGTACTGTAAAGCGTTGTGCTAACCACTACACTACAGTGTGATGGGAATTGAACCCGGGTCACTGGTACTGTAAAGCATTGTGCTACCCACTACACTACCATGTGATGGGAATTGAACCCGGGTCACTGGTATTGTAAAGCGTTGTGCTACCCACTACACTACCGTGTGATGGGAATTGAACCCGGGTCACTGGTACTGTAAATCGTTGTGCTAACTACTACACTACCGTCTGATGGGAATTGAACCCGGGTCACTGGTACTGTAAAGTGCTGTGCTAACCACTACACTACTGTGTGATGGGAATTGAACCCGGGTCACTGGTACTGTAAAGTGCTGTGCTAACCACTACACTACTGTGAGATGGGAACTGAACCCGGGTCACTGATACTGTAAAGCATTGTGCTAACCACTACACTACTGTGCGATGGGAATTGAACCCTAGTCACTGGTACAGTATACCATTGTGGTAACAACTGCACTATCGTGCGATGGGAATTGAACCCTGGTCACTGGTACTGTAAAGTGTTGTGCTAACCACCACACTAAATTGCGATGGGAATTGAACCCTGGTCACTGGTACTGTAAAGTGTTGTGCTAACCACTACACTACAGTGTGATGGGAATTGAACCCGCGTTACAGGTAATGTAAGTCGTTGTGCTAACCACTACACTACTGTGTGATGGGAATTGAACCCGGGTCACTGGTACTGTAAAGCTTTGTGCTAACCACTACACTACCGTCTGATGTGAATTGAACCCGAGTCACTGGTACTGTAAAGTGCTGTGCAAACCACTACACTACTGTGAGATGTGAACTGAACCCGGGTCACTGATACTGTAAAGCGTTGTGCTAACCACTACACTACCGTGTGATGGGAATTGAACCCTGGTCACTGGTACTGTAAACCGTTGTGCTAATCACTACACAACCATGTGATGGTAATTGAACCCGGGTCACTGGTAATGTAAAGTGTTGTGCTAACCACTACACTACTGTGTAATGGGAATTGAAAGCGGATCACTGGTACTGTAAAGCGTTGTTGTAACCACTACACTACCATGTGATGGGAATTGAAACCGGGTCACTGGTACTGTAAAGCGTTGTGCTAACCACCACACTACCGTGTGATGGGAATTGAACCCGTGTCACTGGTACTGTAAACCGTTGTGCTAACCACTACACTACCGTGCGATGGGAATTGAACTCAGGTCACTGGTACTGTAAAGCGTTGTGTTAACCACTACACTAACGTGTGATGGGAATTGAGCCCGGGTCACTGGTACTGTTAAGCGTTGTGCTAACCACTACACTACCGTGTGATGGGAATTGAACCCTGGTCACTGGTACTGTAAAGTGTTGTGCTAACCACTACACTACCATGCTCTGCAAATCGAACCCGGGTCACTGGTATTGTAAAGTGTTGTGCTAACCACTACACTAGCGTGTGATGGGAATTGAACCCGGGTCACTGGTACTGTAAAGTGCTGTGCTAACCACTACACTACTGTGAGATGTGAACTGAACCCGGGTCACTGATACAGTAAAGCATTGTGCTAACCACTACACTACCGTGCGATGGGAATTGAACCCTCGTCACTGGTACAGTATACCATTGTGGTAACCACTGCACTATCGTGCGATGGGAATTGAACCCTGGTCACTGGTACTGTAAAGCGTTGTGCTAACTACTACACTACAGTGTGATGGGAATTGAACCCGGGTCACTGGTAATGTAAGTCGTTGTGCTAACCACTACACTACTGTGTGATGGGAATTGAACCCGGGTCACTGGTATTGTAAAGCTTTGAGCTAACCACTACACTACCGTCTGATGTGAATTGAACCCGGGTCACTGGTACTGTAAACCGTTGTGCTAATCACTACACAACCATGTGATGGTAATTGAACCCGGGTCACTGGTACTGTAAAGTGTTGTGGTAACCACTGCACTATCGTGCGATGGGAATTGAACCCTAGTCACTGGTACTGTGAAGTGTTGTGCTAACCACTACTCTACAGTGTGATGGGAATTGAACCCGGGTCACTGGTACTGTAAAGTGTTGTGGTAACCACTGCACTACCGTGTGATGGGAATTGAACCCTGGTCACTGGTACTGTAAAGTGTTGTGCTAACCACTACTCTACAGTGTGATGGGAATTGAACACGGGTCACTGGTAATGTAAGGTGTTGTGCTAACCACTACACTACTGTGAGATGGGTACTGTACTCGGGTCACAGGTACTGTAAAGTGTTGTGCTAACCACTACACTACAGTGTGATGGGAATTGAACCCGGGTCACTGGTACTGTAAAGCATTGTGCTAACCACTACACTACCATGTGATGGGAATTGAACCCGGGTCACTGGTATTGTAAAGCGTTGTGCTACCCACTACACTACCGTGTGATGGGAATTGAACCCGGGTCACTGGTACTGTAAATCGTTGTGCTAACCACTACACTACCGTCTGATGGGAATTGAACCCGGGTCACTGGTACTGTAAAGTGCTGTGCTAACCACTACACTACTGTGAGATGGGAACTGAACCCGGGTCACTGATACTGTAAAGTGTTCTGCTAACCACTACACTATCGTGCGATGGGAATTGAACCCTGGTCACTGGTACTGTAAAGTGTTGTGCTAACCACCACACTAAAGTGCGATGGGAATTGAACCCTGGTCACTGGTACTGTAAAGCGTTGTGTTAACCACTACACTACCGTGTGATGGGAATTGAACCCGGGTCACTGATACTGTAAAGCGTTGAGCTAACTTCTACACTACCGTGTGATGGGAATTGAACCCGGGTCACTGGTACTGTACAGCGTAGTGCTATCCACTATACTACCATGCGCTGCGAATCGAACCCGGGTCACTGGTATTGTAAAGTGTTGTGCTAACCACTACACTAGCGTGTGATGGGAATTGAACCCGGGTCACTGGTACTGTAAAGTGTTGTGCTAACCACTACACAACTGTGAGATGGGAACTGAACCCGGGTCACTGATACTGTAAATCGTTGTGCTAACCACTACACTACCGTCTGATGGGAATTGAACCCGGGTCACTGGTACTGTAAAGTGCTGTGCTAACCACTACACTACCGTCTGATGGGAATTGATCCCGGGTCACTGGTACTGTAAAGTGTTCTGCTAACCACTACACTACCGTGCGATGGGAATTGAACCCTAGTCACTGGTACAGTATACCATTGTGGTAACAACTGCACTATCGTGCGATGGGAATTGAACCCTGGTCACTGGTACTGTAAAGTGTTGTGCTAACCACCACACTAAAGTGCGATGGGAATTGAACCCTGGTCACTGGTACTGTAAAGCGTTGTGTTAACCACTACACTACCGTGTGATGGGAATTGAGCCCGGGTCACTGGTACTGTAAAGCGTAGTGCTAACCACTACACTACCATGCGCTGCGAATCGAACCCGGGTCACTGGTATTGTAAAGTGTTGTGCTAACCACTACACTAGCGTGTGATGGGAATTGAACCCGGGTCACTGGTACTGTAAAGTGTTGTGCTAACCACTACTCTACAGTGTGATGGGAATTGAACACGGGTCACTGGTAATGTAAGGTGTTGTGCTAACCACTACACTACTGTGAGATGGGTACTGTACTCGGGTCACAGGTACTGTAAAGTGTTGTGCTAACCACTACACTACAGTGTGATGGGAATTGAACCCGGGTCACTGGTACTGTAAAGCATTGTGCTAACCACTACACTACCATGTGATGGGAATTGAACCCGGGTCACTGGTATTGTAAAGCGTTGTGCTACCCACTACACTACCGTGTGATGGGAATTGAACCCGGGTCACTGGTACTGTAAATCGTTGTGCTAACCACTACACTACCGTCTGATGGGAATTGAACCCGGGTCACTGGTACTGTAAAGTGCTGTGCTAACCACTACACTACTGTGAGATGGGAACTGAACCCGGGTCACTGATACTGTAAAGCGTTGTGCTAACCACTACACTACCGTGTGATGGGAATTGAACCCTGGTCACTGGTACTGTAAACCGTTGTGCTAACCACTACACAACCATGTGATGGTAATTGAACCCGGGTCGCTGGTACTGTAAAGTGTTGTGCTAACCACTACACTACTGTGTGATGGGAATTGAACCCGGGTCACTGGTACTGTAAAGTGCTGTGCTAACCACTACACTACTGTGAGATGGGAACTGAACCCGGGTCACTGGTACTGTAAAGCATTGTGCTAACCACTACACTACCGTGCGATGGGAATTGAACCCTAGTCACTGGTACAGTATACCATTGTGGTAACAACTGCACTATCGTGCGATGGGAATTGAACCCTGGTCACTGGTACTGTAAAGCGTTGTGTTAACCACTACACTACCGTGTGATGGGAATTGAGACCAGGTGACTGGTACTGTACAGCGTAGTGCTAACCACTACACTACCATGCACTGCGAATCGAACCCGGGTCACTGGTATTGTAAAGTGTTGTGCTAACCACTACACTAGCGTGTGATGGGAATTGAACCCGGGTCACTGGTACTGTCAAGTGCTGTGCTAACCACTACACTACTGTGAGATGGGAACTGAACCCGGGTCACTGATACTGTAAAGCATTGTGCTAACCACTACACTACCGTGCGATGGGAATTGAACCCTCGTCACTGGTACAGTATACCATTGTGGTAACCACTGCACTATCGTGCGATGGGAATTGAACCCTGGTCACTGGTACTGTAAAGCGTTGTGCTAACTACTACACTACAGTGTGATGGGAATTGTACCCGGGTCACTGGTAATGTAAGTCGTTGTGCTAACCACTACACTACTGTGTGATGGGAATTGAACCCGGGTCACTGGTACTGTAAAGCTTTGTGCTAACTACTACACTACCGTCTGATGTGAATTGAACCCGGGTCTCTGGTACTGTAAAGTGCTGTGCTAACCACTACACTACTGTGAGATGGGAACTGAACCCGGGTCACTGATACTGTAAAGCGTTGTGCTAACCACTACACTACCGTGTGATGGGAATTGAATCCTGGTCACTGGTACTGTAAACCGTTGTGCTAATCACTACACAACCGTGTGATGGTAATTGAACCCGGGTCACTGGTACTGTAAAGTGTTGTGGTAACCACTGCACTATCGTGCGATGGGAATTGAACCCTGGTCACTGGTACTGTGAAGTGTTGTGCTAACTACTACTCTACAGTGTGATGGGAATTGAACCCGGGTCACTGGTACTGTAAAGTGCTGTGCTAACCACTACACTACTGTGAGATGGGAACTGAACCCGGGTCACTGATACTGTAAAGTGTTCTGCTAACCACTACACTATCGTGCGATGGGAATTGAACCCTGGTCACTGGTACTGTAAAGTGTTGTGCTAACCACCACACTAAAGTGCGATGGGAATTGAACCCTGGTCACTGGTACTGTAAAGCGTTGTGTTAACCACTACACTACCGTGTGATGGGAATTGAACCCGGGTCACTGATACTGTAAAGCGTTGAGCTAACTTCTACACTACCGTGTGATGGGAATTGAACCCGGGTCACTGGTACTGTACAGCGTAGTGCTATCCACTATACTACCATGCGCTGCGAATCGAACCCGGGTCACTGGTATTGTAAAGTGTTGTGCTAACCACTACACTAGCGTGTGATGGGAATTGAACCCGGGTCACTGGTACTGTAAAGTGTTGTGCTAACCACTACACAACTGTGAGATGGGAACTGAACCCGGGTCACTGATACTGTAAATCGTTGTGCTAACCACTACACTACCGTCTGATGGGAATTGAACCCGGGTCACTGGTACTGTAAAGTGCTGTGCTAACCACTACACTACCGTCTGATGGGAATTGATCCCGGGTCACTGGTACTGTAAAGTGTTCTGCTAACCACTACACTACCGTGCGATGGGAATTGAACCCTAGTCACTGGTACAGTATACCATTGTGGTAACAACTGCACTATCGTGCGATGGGAATTGAACCCTGGTCACTGGTACTGTAAAGTGTTGTGCTAACCACCACACTAAAGTGCGATGGGAATTGAACCCTGGTCACTGGTACTGTAAAGCGTTGTGTTAACCACTACACTACCGTGTGATGGGAATTGAGCCCGGGTCACTGGTACTGTAAAGCGTAGTGCTAACCACTACACTACCATGCGCTGCGAATCGAACCCGGGTCACTGGTATTGTAAAGTGTTGTGCTAACCACTACACTAGCGTGTGATGGGAATTGAACCCGGGTCACTGGTACTGTAAAGTGTTGTGCTAACCACTACTCTACAGTGTGATGGGAATTGAACACGGGTCACTGGTAATGTAAGGTGTTGTGCTAACCACTACACTACTGTGAGATGGGTACTGTACTCGGGTCACAGGTACTGTAAAGTGTTGTGCTAACCACTACACTACAGTGTGATGGGAATTGAACCCGGGTCACTGGTACTGTAAAGCATTGTGCTAACCACTACACTACCATGTGATGGGAATTGAACCCGGGTCACTGGTATTGTAAAGCGTTGTGCTACCCACTACACTACCGTGTGATGGGAATTGAACCCGGGTCACTGGTACTGTAAATCGTTGTGCTAACCACTACACTACCGTCTGATGGGAATTGAACCCGGGTCACTGGTACTGTAAAGTGCTGTGCTAACCACTACACTACTGTGAGATGGGAACTGAACCCGGGTCACTGATACTGTAAAGCGTTGTGCTAACCACTACACTACCGTGTGATGGGAATTGAACCCTGGTCACTGGTACTGTAAACCGTTGTGCTAACCACTACACAACCATGTGATGGTAATTGAACCCGGGTCGCTGGTACTGTAAAGTGTTGTGCTAACCACTACACTACTGTGTGATGGGAATTGAACCCGGGTCACTGGTACTGTAAAGTGCTGTGCTAACCACTACACTACTGTGAGATGGGAACTGAACCCGGGTCACTGGTACTGTAAAGCATTGTGCTAACCACTACACTACCGTGCGATGGGAATTGAACCCTAGTCACTGGTACAGTATACCATTGTGGTAACAACTGCACTATCGTGCGATGGGAATTGAACCCTGGTCACTGGTACTGTAAAGCGTTGTGTTAACCACTACACTACCGTGTGATGGGAATTGAGACCAGGTGACTGGTACTGTACAGCGTAGTGCTAACCACTACACTACCATGCACTGCGAATCGAACCCGGGTCACTGGTATTGTAAAGTGTTGTGCTAACCACTACACTAGCGTGTGATGGGAATTGAACCCGGGTCACTGGTACTGTCAAGTGCTGTGCTAACCACTACACTACTGTGAGATGGGAACTGAACCCGGGTCACTGATACTGTAAAGCATTGTGCTAACCACTACACTACCGTGCGATGGGAATTGAACCCTCGTCACTGGTACAGTATACCATTGTGGTAACCACTGCACTATCGTGCGATGGGAATTGAACCCTGGTCACTGGTACTGTAAAGCGTTGTGCTAACTACTACACTACAGTGTGATGGGAATTGTACCCGGGTCACTGGTAATGTAAGTCGTTGTGCTAACCACTACACTACTGTGTGATGGGAATTGAACCCGGGTCACTGGTACTGTAAAGCTTTGTGCTAACTACTACACTACCGTCTGATGTGAATTGAACCCGGGTCTCTGGTACTGTAAAGTGCTGTGCTAACCACTACACTACTGTGAGATGGGAACTGAACCCGGGTCACTGATACTGTAAAGCGTTGTGCTAACCACTACACTACCGTGTGATGGGAATTGAATCCTGGTCACTGGTACTGTAAACCGTTGTGCTAATCACTACACAACCGTGTGATGGTAATTGAACCCGGGTCACTGGTACTGTAAAGTGTTGTGGTAACCACTGCACTATCGTGCGATGGGAATTGAACCCTGGTCACTGGTACTGTGAAGTGTTGTGCTAACTACTACTCTACAGTGTGATGGGAATTGAACCCGGGTCACTGGTACTGTAAAGTGTTGTGGTAACCACTGCACTACCGTGTGATGGGAATTGATCCCTGGTCACTGGTACTGTAAAGTGTTGTGCTAACCACTACTCGACAGTGTGATGGGAATTGAACACGGGTCACTGGTAATGTAAGGTGTTGTGCTAACCACTACACTACTGTGAGATGGGTACTGTACTCGGGTCACAGGTACTGTAAAGTGTTGTGCTAACCACTACACTACAGTGTGATGGGAATTGAACCCGGGTCACTGGTACTGTAAAGCATTGTGCTAACCACTACACTACCATGTGATGGGAATTGAACCCGGGTCACTGGTATTGGAAAGCGTTGTGCTAACCACTACACTACCGTGTGATGGGAATTGAACCCGGGTCACTGGTATTGTAAAGCGTTGTGCTACCCTCTACACTACCGTGTGATGGGAATTGAACCCGGGTCACTGGTACTGTAAATCGTTGTGCTAACCACTACACTACCGTGTGATGGGAATTGAACCCGGGTCACTGGTACTGTAAAGCATTGTGCTAACCACTACACTACCATGTGATGGGAATTGAACCCGGGTCACTGGTATTGTAAAGCGTTGTGCTAACCACTACACTACCGTGTGATGGGAATTGAACCCGGGTCACTGGTATTGTAAAGCGTTGTGCTAACCACTACACTACCGTGTGATGGGAATTGAACCCGGGTCACTGGTATTGTAAAGCGTTGTGCTACCCACTACACTACCGTCTGATGGGAATTGAACCCGGGTCACTGGTACTGTAATGTGCTGTGCTAACCACTACACTACCGTCTGATGGGAATTGAACCCGGGTCACTGGTACTGTAATGTGCTGTGCTAACCACTACACTACCGTGTGATGGGAATTGAACCCGGGTCACTGGTACTGTAAAGCGTTGTGCTAACCACTACACTACTGTGAGATGGGAACTGAACCCGGGTCACTGATACTGTAAAGCGTTGTGCTAACCACTACACTACCGTGTGATGGGAATTGAACCCTGGTCACTGGTACTGTAAACCTTTGTGCTAACCACTACACAACCATGTGATGGTAATTGAACCCGGGTCGCTGGTACTGTAAAGCGTTGTGCTAACCACTACACTACTGTGAGATGGGAACTGAACCCGGGTCACTGATACTGTAAAGCATTGTGCTAACCACTACACTACCGTGCGATGGGAATTGAACCCTAGTCACTGGTACAGTATACCATTGTGGTAACAACTGCACTATCGTGCCATGGGAATTGAACCCTGGTCACTGGTACTGTAAAGTGTTGTGCTAACCACCACACTAAAGTGCGATGGGAATTGAACCCTGGTCACTGGTACTGTAAAGTGTTGTGCTAACCACTACACTACAGTGTGATGGGAATTGAACGCGCGTCACTGGTAATGTAAGTCGTTGTGCTAACCACTACACTACTGTGTGATGGGAATTGAACCCGGGTCACTGGTACTGTAAAGCTTTGTGCTAACCACTACACTACCGTCTGATGTGAATTGAACCCGGGTCACTGGTACTGTAAAGCATTGTGCTAACCACTACACTACCATGTGATGGGAATTGAACCCGGGTCACTGGTATTGTAAAGCGTTGTGCTACCCACTACACTACCGTGTGATGGGAATTGAACCCGGGTCACTGGTACTGTAAAGCGTTGTGCTAACCACTACACTACCGTGTGATGGGAATTGAACCCTGGTCACTGGTACTGTAAACCGTTGTGCTAATCACTACACAACCATGTGATGGTAATTGAACCCGGGTCACTGGTAATGTAAAGTGTTGTGCTAACCACTACACTACTGTGTGATGGGAATTGAACGCGGATCACTGGTACTGTAAAGCGTTGTTGTAACCACTACACTACCATGTGATGGGAATTGAAACCGGGTCACTGGTACTGTAAAGCGTTGTGCTAACCACTACACTACTGTGTGATGGGAATTGAACCCGTGTCACTGGTACTGTAAATCGTTGTGCTAACCACTACACTACCGTGCGATGGGAATTGAACTCAGGTCACTGGTACTGTAAAGCGTTGTGCTAACCACTACACTACCGTGTGATGGGAATTGAACCCGTGTCACTGGTACTGTAAATCGTTGTGTTAACCACTGCACTACCGTGTGATGGGAATTGAACCCTGGTCACTGGTACTGTAAAGTGTTGTGTTAACCACTGCACTACCGTGTGATGGGAATTGAACCCGGGTCACTGGTACTGTAAAGTGTTGTGGTAACCACTGCACTATCGTGCGATGGGAATTGAACCCTGGTCACTGGTACTGTGAAGTGTTGTGCTAACCACTACTCTAGAGTGTGATGGGAATTGAACACGGGTCACTGGTAATGTAAGGTGTTGTGCTAACCACTACACTACTGTGAGATGGGTACTGTACTCGGGTCACTGGTACTGTAAAGTGTTGTGCTAACCACTACACTACAGTGTGATGGGAATTGAACCCGGGTCACTGGTATTGTAAAGCGTTGTGCTACCCACTACACTACCGTGTGATGGGAATTGAACCCGGGTCACTGGTACTGTAAATCGTTGTGCTAACCACTACACTACCGTCTGATGGGAATTGAACCCGGGTCACTGGTACTGTAAAGTGCTGTGCTAACCACTACACTACTGTGAGATGGGAACTGAACCCGGGTCACTGATACTGTAAAGCTTTGTGCTAACCACTACACTACCGTGTGATGGGAATTGAACCCTGGTCACTGGTACTGTAAACGTTGTGCTAATCACTACACAACCATGTGATGGTAATTGAACCCGGGTCACTGGTAATGTAAAGTGTTGTGCTAACCACTACACTACGTGTGATGGGAATTGAACCGGGATCACTGGTAGTGTAAAGCGTTGTGCTAACTACTACACTACCATGCGCTGCGAATCGAACCTGGGTCACTGGTACTGTAAAGCGTTGTGCTAACCACTACACTACCGTGTGAATGGAATTGAACCCGTGTCACTGGTACTGTAAAGCGTTGTTGTAACCACTACACTACTATGTGATGGGAATTGAACCCGGGTCACTGGTACTGTAAAGCGTTGTTGTAACCACTACACTACCATGTGATGGGAATTGAACCCGGGTCACTGGTACTGTAAAGCGTTGTGCTAACCACCACACTACCGTGTGATGGGAATTGAACCCGTGTCACTGGTCCTGTAAACCGTTGTGCTAACCACTACACTACCGTGCGATGGGAATTGAACTCAGGTCACTGGTACTGTAAAGCGTTTTGTTAACCTCTACACTACCGTGTGATGGGAATTGAACCCAGGTCACTGGTATTGTAAATCGTTGTGCTAACCACTACACTACCGTCTGATGGGAATTGAACCCGGGTCACTGGTACTGTAAAGTGCTGTGCTAACCACTACACTACTGTGAGATGGGAATTGAACCCGGGTCACTGATACTGTAAAGCATTGTGCTAACCACTACACTACCGTGTGATGGGAATTGAACCCTAGTCACTGGTACAGTAAACCGTTGTGCTAACCACCACACAACCATGTGATGGTAATTGAACCCGGGTCGCCGGTACTGTAAAGTGTTGTGCTAACCACTACACTACTGTGTGATGGGAATTGAACCCGGATCACTGGTAGTGTAAAGCGTTGTGCTAACCACTACACTACCGTGTGATGGGAATTGAACCCGGGTCTCTGGTTCTGTAAAGCGTTGTGGTAACCACTACACTACCATCTGATGGGAATTGAACTCAGGTCACTGGTGCTGTAAAGTGTTGTGCTAACCACTACACTACTGTGAGATGGGAACAGAGCCCGGGTCACTGGTACTGTAAAGCGTTGTGCTAACCACTACACTACTCTGAGATGGGAACTGAACCCGGGTCACTGATACTGTAAAGCGTTGTGCTAACCACTACACTACCGTGTGATGGGAATTGAACCCTAGTCACAGGTACAGTAAACCGTTGTGCTAACCACTACACAACCATGTGATGGTAATTGAACCCGGATCACTGGTAGTGTAAAGCGTTGTGCTAACCACTACACTACCATGTGCTGCGAATCGAACCCGGGTCACTGGTATTGTAAAGCGTTGTGCTAACCACTACACTACCGTGCGATGGGAATTGAACTCAGGTCACTGGTACTGTAAAGCGTTTTGTTAACCTCTACACTACCGTGTGATGGGAATTGAACCCAGGTCACTGGTATTGTAAATCGTTGTGCTAACCACTACACTACCGTCTGATGGGAATTGAACCCGGGTCACTGGTACTGTAAAGTGCTGTGCTAACCACTACACTACTGTGAGATGGGAATTGAACCCGGGTCACTGATACTGTAAAGCATTGTGCTAACCACTACACTACCGTGTGATGGGAATTGAACCCTAGTCACTGGTACAGTAAACCGTTGTGCTAACCACCACACAACCATGTGATGGTAATTGAACCCGGGTCGCCGGTACTGTAAAGTGTTGTGCTAACCACTACACTACTGTTTGATGGGAATTGAACCCGGATCACTGGTAGTGTAAAGCGTTGTGCTAACCACTACACTACCGTGTGATGGGAATTGAACCCGGGTCTCTGGTTCTGTAAAGCGTTGTGGTAACCACTACACTACCGTCTGATGGGAATTGAACTCAGGTCACTGGTGCTGTAAAGTGTTGTGCTAACCACTACACTACTGTGAGATGGGAACTGAGCCCGGGTCACTGGTACTGTAAAGTGTTGTGCTAACCACTACACTACCGTGTGATGGGGATTGAACCCGGGTCACTGGTAATGTAAAGCGTTGTGCTAACCACTACACTACTCTGAGATGGGAACTGAACCCGGGTCACTGATACTGTAAAGCGTTGTGCTAACCACTACACTACTGTGTGATGGGAATTGAACCCTAGTCACAGGTACAGTAAACCGTTGTGCTAACCACTACACAACCATGTGATGGTAATTGAACCCGGATCACTGGTAGTGTAAAGCGTTGTGCTAACCACTACACTACCATGCGCTGCGAATCGAACCCGGGTCACTGGTATTGTAAAGCGTTGTGTTAACTACTACACTACCGTCTGATGGGAATTGAACCCGGGTCACTGGTACTGTAATATGTTGTGCTAACCACTACACTACTGTGTGATGGGAATTGAACCCGGGTCACTGGTATTGTAAAGCGTTGTGCTAACCACTACACTACCGTGTGATGGGAATTGAACCCGGGTCACTGGTACTGTAAAGCGTTGTGCTAACCACTACACTACCGTGTGGTGGGAATTGAACCCGGGTCACTGGTACTGTAAAGTGTTGTGCTAACCACTACACTACCGTGTGATGGGAATTGAACACGGGTCACAGGTACTGTAAAGTGTTGTGCTAACCACTACACTACCATGCGCTGCGAATCGAACCCGGGTCACTGGTATTGTAAAGCGTTGTTCTAATCACTACACTACCGTGTGATGGGAATTGAACCCGGGTCACTGGTACTGTAATATGTTGTTGTAACCACTACACTACCATGTGATGGGAATTGAAGCCTGGGTCACTGGTACTGTAAACCGTTGTGCTAACCACTACACTACCGTGTGAAGGGAATTGAACCCAGGTCACTGGTACTGTAAACCGTTGTGCTAACCACTACACTACTGTGAGATGGGAACTGAACCCGGGTCACTGATACTGTAAAGCGTTGTGCTAACCACTACACTACCGTGTGATGGGAATTGAACCCTGGTCACTGGTACTGTAAACCTTTGTGCTAACCACTACACAACCATGTGATGGTAATTGAACCCGGGTCGCTGGTACTGTAAAGCGTTGTGCTAACCACTACACTACTGTGAGATGGGAACTGAACCCGGGTCACTGATACTGTAAAGCATTGTGCTAACCACTACACTACCGTGCGATGGGAATTGAACCCTAGTCACTGGTACAGTATACCATTGTGGTAACAACTGCACTATCGTGCGATGGGAATTGAACCCTGGTCACTGGTACTGTAAAGTGTTGTGCTAACCACCACACTAAAGTGCGATGGGAATTGAACCCTGGTCACTGGTACTGTAAAGTGTTGTGCTAACCACTACACTACAGTGTGATGGGAATTGAACGCGCGTCACTGGTAATGTAAGTCGTTGTGCTAACCACTACACTACTGTGTGATGGGAATTGAACCCGGGTCACTGGTACTGTAAAGCTTTGTGCTAACCACTACACTACCGTCTGATGTGAATTGAACCCGGGTCACTGGTACTGTAAAGCATTGTGCTAACCACTACACTACCATGTGATGGGAATTGAACCCGGGTCACTGGTATTGTAAAGCGTTGTGCTACCCACTACACTACCGTGTGATGGGAATTGAACCCGGGTCACTGGTACTGTAAAGCGTTGTGCTAACCACTACACTACCGTGTGATGGGAATTGAACCCTGGTCACTGGTACTGTAAACCGTTGTGCTAATCACTACACAACCATGTGATGGTAATTGAACCCGGGTCACTGGTAATGTAAAGTGTTGTGCTAACCACTACACTACTGTGTGATGGGAATTGAACGCGGATCACTGGTACTGTAAAGCGTTGTTGTAACCACTACACTACCATGTGATGGGAATTGAAACCGGGTCACTGGTACTGTAAAGCGTTGTGCTAACCACTACACTACTGTGTGATGGGAATTGAACCCGTGTCACTGGTACTGTAAATCGTTGTGCTAACCACTACACTACCGTGCGATGGGAATTGAACTCAGGTCACTGGTACTGTAAAGCGTTGTGCTAACCACTACACTACCGTGTGATGGGAATTGAACCCGTGTCACTGGTACTGTAAATCGTTGTGTTAACCACTGCACTACCGTGTGATGGGAATTGAACCCTGGTCACTGGTACTGTAAAGTGTTGTGTTAACCACTGCACTACCGTGTGATGGGAATTGAACCCGGGTCACTGGTACTGTAAAGTGTTGTGGTAACCACTGCACTATCGTGCGATGGGAATTGAACCCTGGTCACTGGTACTGTGAAGTGTTGTGCTAACCACTACTCTAGAGTGTGATGGGAATTGAACACGGGTCACTGGTAATGTAAGGTGTTGTGCTAACCACTACACTACTGTGAGATGGGTACTGTACTCGGGTCACTGGTACTGTAAAGTGTTGTGCTAACCACTACACTACAGTGTGATGGGAATTGAACCCGGGTCACTGGTATTGTAAAGCGTTGTGCTACCCACTACACTACCGTGTGATGGGAATTGATCCCGGGTCACTGGTACTGTAAAGTGCTGTGCTAACCACTACACTACTGTGAGATGGGAACTGAACCCGGGTCACTGATACTGTAAAGCTTTGTGCTAACCACTACACTACCGTGTGATGGGAATTGAACCCTGGTCACTGGTACTGTAAACGTTGTGCTAATCACTACACAACCATGTGATGGTAATTGAACCCGGGTCACTGGTAATGTAAAGTGTTGTGCTAACCACTACACTACGTGTGATGGGAATTGAACCCGGATCACTGGTACTGTAAAGCGTTGTGCTAACTACTACAATACCGTGTGATGGGAACTGAACCCGGGTCACTGGTACTGTAAAGCGTTGTGCTAACTACTACACTACCATGCGCTGCGAATCGAACCTGGGTCACTGGTACTGTAAAGCGTTGTGCTAACCACTACACTACCGTGTGAATGGAATTGAACCCGTGTCACTGGTACTGTAAAGCGTTGTTGTAACCACTACACTACTATGTGATGGGAATTGAACCCGGGTCACTGGTACTGTAAAGCGTTGTTGTAACCACTACACTACCATGTGATGGGAATTGAAACTGGGTCACTGGTACTGTAAAGCGTTGTGCTAACCACCACACTACCGTGTGATGGGAATTGAACCCGTGTCACTGGTCCTGTAAACCGTTGTGCTAACCACTACACTACCGTGCGATGGGAATTGAACTCAGGTCACTGGTACTGTAAAGCGTTTTGTTAACCTCTACACTACCGTGTGATGGGAATTGAACCCAGGTCACTGGTATTGTAAATCGTTGTGCTAACCACTACACTACCGTCTGATGGGAATTGAACCCGGGTCACTGGTACTGTAAAGTGCTGTGCTAACCACTACACTACTGTGAGATGGGAATTGAACCCGGGTCACTGATACTGTAAAGCATTGTGCTAACCACTACACTACCGTGTGATGGGAATTGAACCCTAGTCACTGGTACAGTAAACCGTTGTGCTAACCACCACACAACCATGTGATGGTAATTGAACCCGGGTCGCCGGTACTGTAAAGTGTTGTGCTAACCACTACACTACTGTGTGATGGGAATTGAACCCGGATCACTGGTAGTGTAAAGCGTTGTGCTAACCACTACACTACCGTGTGATGGGAATTGAACCCGGGTCTCTGGTTCTGTAAAGCGTTGTGGTAACCACTACACTACCATCTGATGGGAATTGAACTCAGGTCACTGGTGCTGTAAAGTGTTGTGCTAACCACTACACTACTGTGAGATGGGAACTGAGCCCGGGTCACTGGTACTGTAAAGCGTTGTGCTAACCACTACACTACTCTGAGATGGGAACTGAACCCGGGTCACTGATACTGTAAAGCGTTGTGCTAACCACTACACTACCGTGTGATGGGAATTGAACCCTAGTCACAGGTACAGTAAACCGTTGTGCTAACCACTACACAACCATGTGATGGTAATTGAACCCGGATCACTGGTAGTGTAAAGCGTTGTGCTAACCACTACACTACCATGCGCTGCGAATCGAACCCGGGTCACTGGTATTGTAAAGCGTTGTGCTAACCACTACACTACCGTGCGATGGGAATTGAACTCAGGTCACTGGTACTGTAAAGCGTTTTGTTAACCTCTACACTACCGTGTGATGGGAATTGAACCCAGGTCACTGGTATTGTAAATCGTTGTGCTAACCACTACACTACCGTCTGATGGGAATTGAACCCGGGTCACTGGTACTGTAAAGTGCTGTGCTAACCACTACACTACTGTGAGATGGGAATTGAACCCGGGTCACTGATACTGTAAAGCATTGTGCTAACCACTACACTACCGTGTGATGGGAATTGAACCCTAGTCACTGGTACAGTAAACCGTTGTGCTAACCACCACACAACCATGTGATGGTAATTGAACCCGGGTCGCCGGTACTGTAAAGTGTTGTGCTAACCACTACACTACTGTTTGATGGGAATTGAACCCGGATCACTGGTAGTGTAAAGCGTTGTGCTAACCACTACACTACCGTGTGATGGGAATTGAACCCGGGTCTCTGGTTCTGTAAAGCGTTGTGGTAACCACTACACTACCGTCTGATGGGAATTGAACTCAGGTCACTGGTGCTGTAAAGTGTTGTGCTAACCACTACACTACTGTGAGATGGGAACTGAGCCCGGGTCACTGGTACTGTAAAGTGTTGTGCTAACCACTACACTACCGTGTGATGGGGATTGAACCCGGGTCACTGGTAATGTAAAGCGTTGTGCTAACCACTACACTACTCTGAGATGGGAACTGAACCCGGGTCACTGATACTGTAAAGCGTTGTGCTAACCACTACACTACTGTGTGATGGGAATTGAACCCTAGTCACAGGTACAGTAAACCGTTGTGCTAACCACTACACAACCATGTGATGGTAATTGAACCCGGATCACTGGTAGTGTAAAGCGTTGTGCTAACCACTACACTACCATGCGCTGCGAATCGAACCCGGGTCACTGGTATTGTAAAGCGTTGTGTTAACTACTACACTACCGTCTGATGGGAATTGAACCCGGGTCACTGGTACTGTAATATGTTGTGCTAACCACTACACTACCGTGTGATGGGAATTGAACCCGGGTCACTGGTACTGTAAAGTGTTGTGCTAACCACTACACTACCGTGTGATGGGAATTGAACACGGGTCACAGGTACTGTAAAGTGTTGTGCTAACCACTACACTACCATGCGCTGCGAATCGAACCCGGGTCACTGGTATTGTAAAGCGTTGTTCTAATCACTACACTACCGTGTGATGGGAATTGAACCCGGGTCACTGGTACTGTAATATGTTGTTGTAACCACTACACTACCATGTGATGGGAATTGAAACCTGGGTCACTGGTACTGTAAACCGTTGTGCTAACCTCTACACTACCGTGTGATGGGAATTGAACCCGGGTCACTGGTACTGTAAACCGTTGTGCTAACCACTACACTACCGTGTGAAGGGAATTGAACCCAGGTCACTGGTACTGTAAAGCGTTGTGCTAACCACTACACTGCCGTGTGATGGGAATTGAACCCGGGTCACTGGTACTGTAAAGCGTTGTGCTAACCACTACACTACCGTGCTGTCCTATCGAAGTTGCCCTGCACTGCTGATGGGCCAGAGCCCGTGTTGGAGAGGGATGGGTTTACAACTTCCTGCAGCATTTTTCCAATCCTGTGCATCTCTCAGCATCGACGTATTATTGAAGGGTGGGGCTTGGATGTGAAGCCTTACCTTAACTGCCTCATTTTACGCTTACAGGTGAGCCATGCCAATTACTTACACCACAGCAAGCCTATCAGTGTCTCGAACAAGACCCTTAAACATTGTGAATGAGGCAGATCAGAGAGAGTCCCAGAGGAGGCAAACATCAAAAGGACCTGGCTTCATTAGCCTGAGAGCTGCCTGTGCAATCTGTGCCGGCAGACGTTTCTTTAACACCCTCGGTAATTTGTGTCCTCGTTCACTGTGCTGGCTCCACAACCTGGTGTCATATCAGAACAGACCCCCCACCCCCCCAGCATTACAGCCATTTGGGTAATGACTGTCTACTCCTATAGATTCAAAAATCGCTACCCAAATAGTCCACTGATTTTATGTGGAAAAATGGTAAATAATTAAACAAAAAAAAGTGTTTTTTTTTCCAGCTCAGGTTTCTTGACACAAGGGCAGATAACAAGGCTTCACGTATAACACCTCGGGGTGCCGGAGTTCAGAGTTCAGTTCTGACGTCATCTGTAGGGAGTTTGTCTGTCCTCCCTGTGATCTATATCTATATTCAGGGTCTCACATCCGATCCGTACATAGTCAGTTGTCCAATTCTACACTGGGAATCTGCTTTTTCTCCACTACTCTCTTCCCCCTCTCCCCCCGTCCTTCCCCTCATCTCTTCCCTTTCCTCCTGATGCTCACGACTGAACCTGTCTTTTACCATTTGGGCCTCCACAGTAGCGCGCTGCTACCTGGAGCACTGGAGTTCCGATGTCCTCAGTGAGGAGTTCGTATGTTCTCCCCGTGGGTTTCCTCCAGGTGCTCTTGTTTCCTCCCACAGTCCAAGGAAGTACTGGTTGGTGGATCATTATAAATTGTCCTGTGATTGAGCTCGGGTTACGTCGGTGGGTTGTCGGTTGTTAGCTCGAAGGGCCGAAGAGCCTGTTCCATGCTTCATCTCTAAATGAACAAAAAAAAATTCCCACTGTATAAAATTGCAACATAGGCTGTTTTCTAGGAACCCAATCTCTGTAGTAGTGCAGGAATTACCTGTACATTCAATAACCCCTATTGAAACTCCTACTGAACAAATCATCTTCTCCTCTATGTCACCAGGTTATGATGCTGGCAGTGCGGACCACTCTTAAATTTGGGGCCTTAGATTCACTCCGCCATGGACAGTCCCAAGCCCGGCTACGACAGGAGGAGTGGGGCTAGCAATCCCATCCCGTAAAAACCCAGAGCTACAGAAACGTAGAACAGTACAACACAGGAACAGGCCATTCAGCCCACAATGTTGTACTGAACCAGCTAAAAAGAAAATCAAAAGCACCCAAACACCCATCCCACTATGTCCATATCTCTCCACCTTCCTCACATCCATGTGCCTATCCAAATGTCTCTTAAAAGCCTCTAATGTATTTGCCTCTACCACCAGGCAGGGCATTCCAGGCATCCACCACTCTCTGAGTAAAACACTTACGCCTCATATCCCCCTCTCAGCTTCAATGCATGCCCTCTGGTATTAGACATTTCAACAAAGCTCCAAAGACTCTTCCCCGGGAGAGTAGGAATCTTCACATAAAGGACATGTGAAGCCATGTGGTAAAAGTTGTAAGCCCTTGGATACCTTGGACGAGAGGCCTGACAAATAATACGTGACGACACGCCCCTGGAGCTGACGCCAAGAAGCTGGGCTACACCTCAGGACTGTTTGAAAGACTGGCCCAGGACAGAGGACTCCAGCGAGCTGCTGTTGGAGGCCTGTGCCCTTAAGAAGAAGAAGAAGAAGAAGATTCATTGAGGGTTCAAATGCCACTCTGGAGAGTTTGCTTACCACATGTAGTCTGTAATTTGCAGTGGCTGACGGTACCATTGAAAGGGCAGCAGAGCAGTCTGCCTGGAGGCCTGATGAATATCTAACTCAATTCATTTTGACTCCTTTATATCAGAGAATGTATACAGTATACTCTTCATAGACAAGAGACCCCAGAGAATGAAAGACAGTACATCGAAGCCCTGAATCCGCCCCCTCCCTGCCCCCACTTACACATAGGCGCTTGACCTGAAGCAGATTATCGGCCAGAAATTTTTGCATTTTAGGGAGATCTTTCTGTGTGCATGAGGTCATTTTGTTTTCCGTAACGTGGACCATTCCTCAGAAGTTACCACTTCATAAATGGAATGCTAGAAAAAGATAAAAACCACTTTATTTTAAAGACTGCCATTCTTTTATTACTTGTCACATGAATATCAGAACATACAGAGAAATGTGCCATTTGCATCAACGACTAAAAAACTATAAGGAGGGGTCAGACTGCAAGTGTTGCCACGCTGCCATGACATGCTCACAAATTACTAACCCTGACGCCTACCTCTTTGGAATATGGGAAGAAACCAGAGCACCCAGAGGAAAGGCAGACAGACAGACAGACATACTTTATTGATCCCGAGGGAAATTGGATTTCGTTACAGTCACACTAACCAAGAATAGTGTAGAGGTATAGCAATATAAAACCATAAATAATTAAATAATAATAATAGGTAAATTATGACAAGTGGAAATAAGTCAAGGACCGGCCTATTGGCTCAGGGTGTCTGACACCCCGAGGGAGGAGTTGCAAAGTTTAATGGCCACAGGCAGGGATGACTTCCTATGACGCTCAGTGTTGCATCTCGGTAGAATGAGTCTCTGGCTGATTGTACTCCTGTGCCTAACCAGTACATTATGGAGTGGATGGGAGACATTGTCCAAGATGGCATGCAACTTGGACAGCATCCTCTTTTCGGACACCATCGTCAGAGAGTCCAGTTCCACCCCCACAACATCACTGGCCTTATGAATGAGTTTGTTGATTCTGTTGGTGTCTGCTACCCTCAGCCTGCTGCCCCAGCACACAACAGCAAACATGACAGCACTGGCCACCACAGACTCGTAGAACATCCTCAGCATCGTCCGGCGGATGTTAAAGGACCTCAGGAAGTAGAGACGGCTCTGACCTTTCTTGTAGACAGCCTCAGTGTTCTTTGACCAGTCCAGTTTATTGTCAATTCGTATCCCCAGGTATTTGTAATCCTCCACCATGTCCACACTGACCCCTTGGATGGAAACAGGGGTCACCGGTGCCTTAGCCCTCCTCAGGTCCACCACCAGCTTCTTAGTCTTTTTCACATTAAGCTGCAGATGATTCTGCTCACACCATGTGACAAAGTTTCCCACCATAGCCCTGTACTCAGCCTCATCTCCCTTGCTGATGCATCCAACTATGGCAGAGTCATCAGAAAACTTCTGAAGATGGCAAGACTCTGTGCAGTAGTTGAACTCCGAGGTGTAGATGGTGAAGAGAAAGGGACAGTCCCCTGTGGAGCCCCAGTGCCGGTGACCACTCTGTCTGACACACAGTGTTGCAAGCACATGTACAGTGGTCTGCCAGTCAGGTAATCAATAATCCATGACACCAGGGAAGCATCCACTGTCAGCTTCTCACCCAGCAGAGCAGGGCGGATGGTGTTGAACGCACTGGAGAAGTCAAAAAACATGACCCTCACAGTGCTCACCGGCTTGTCCAGGTGGGCATAGATACGGTTCAGCAGGTAGACGATGGCATCCTCAACCCCTAGTCGGGGCTGATAGGTGAACTGGAGGGGGTCTAAGTGTGGCCTAACCATAGGCCGGAGCTGCTCTAGAACAAGTCTCTCCAGGGTCTTCATAATATGGGAGGTCAATGCCACCGATCTGTAGTCATTGGAGCCACTGGGGCGCGGCATCTTCGGTACAGGGACAAGACAGGATGTCTTCCACAGCACAGGAACCCTCTGGAGACTCCGGCTCCGGTTGAAGACATGGTGAAGTACTCCACATAGCTGGGGGGCACAGGCTTTGAGCACCCAGGGGCTGACAACATCCGGGCCGGCAGCCTTGCTTGGGTGGAGACGTTCCAGCTGTCTTCTCACCTGTTCAGCTGTGAAGCCCACCGTGGTGGTTTCAGGTGAGGGAGGGGTGTAGTCACCAGAGCAGGGTGGGGGGCTGTGAGGAGGGGTAGGAGGGGAGAGTGAAGTATGTGTTGGTTGGGGATCGACAACAGATGAATCATGTGTTGATTGATACCTGGAATTATGATGTTGTAGCTATTAGTGAAACATGGTTGCAGGAAGGGTGTGATTGGCAACTAAATATTCCTGGATTTAGTTGCTTCAGGTGCGATAGAGTAGGAGGGACCAGAGGAGGAGGTGTTGCATTGCTTGTCCGAGAAAATCTTATGGCGGTGCTTTGGAAGGATAGATTAGAGAGCTCCTCTGGGGAGACTATTTGGGTGGAATTGAGAAATGGGAAAGGTGTAGTAACACTGATAGGAGTGTATTATAGGCCACCTAATGGGGAGCGTGAGTTGGAAGAGCAAATGTGTAAGGAGAAAGCAAATATTTGTAGTAAACACAAGGTGGTGATTGTGGGAGATTTTAATTTTCCACACGTAGATTGGGAAGCTCATTCTGTAAAAGGGCTGGATGGTTTAGAGTTTGTGAAATGTGTGCCGGATAGTTTTTTGCAACAATACATAGAAGTACTGACTAGAGATGGGGCAGTGTTGGATCTCCTGTTAGAGAATGCGATAGGTCAGCTGATAGATGTATGTGTTGGGGAGCACTTCGGGTCCAGTGATCACAATAGCATTAGCTTCAATATAAATGGAGAAGGACAGGACTGGACCTAGAGTTGAGATTTTTGATTGGAGAAAGGCTAACTTTAAGGAGATGCGAAGGGATTTAGAGAGAGTGGATTGGGTCAAGTTGTTTTATGGGAAAGATGTAATAGAGAAATGGAGGTCATTTAAGTTTGAAATTATGAGGGTACAGAATCTTTATGTTCCTGTTAGGTTGAAAGGAAAGGTTAAAGGTTTGAAAGCACTATGGTTTTCAAGGGATATTAGAAACTTGGTTCGGAAAAAGAGGGATGCCTACAATAGATATAGGCAGCATGGAGTAAAGGAATTGCTCGAGGAATATAAAGAATGTAAAAAGAATCTTAAGAAAGAGATTACAAAAGCTAAAAGAAGATACAAGGCTGGTTTGGCAAATAAGGTGAAAGTAAATCCGAAAGGTTTCTACAGTTATATTAAAAGCAAGAGGATAGTGAGGGATAAAATTGGTCCCTTAGAAAATCAGGGTGGTCAGCTATGTGTGGAGCCGAGGGAGATGGGAGAGATTTTGAATGATTTCTTCTCTTCGGTATTCACTAAGGAGAAGGATATTGAATTGTGTAAGGTGTGGGAAACAAGTAAGGAAGTTATGGAACCTATGACAATTAAAGAGGTAGAAGTACTGGCACTTTTAAGAAATTTAAAAGTGGATAAATCTCCAGGTCCTGACAGGATATTCCCCAGGACCTTGAGGCAAGTTTGTGTAGAGATAACAGGAGCTCTGACGGAGATCTTTCAGATGTCATTAGAAATGGGGATTGTGCCGGAGGATTGGCGTAATGCTCATGTGGTTCCATTGTTTAAAAAGGGTTCTAGAAGTAAGCCTAGCAATTATAGACCTGTCAGTTTGACATCAGTGGGGGGTAAATTAATGGAAAGTATTCTTAGAGATAGTGTTTATAATTATCTGGATAGACAGGATCTGATTAGGAGTAGCCAGCATGGATTTGTGCGTGGAAGGTCATGTTTGACAAACCTTATTGAATTTTTTGAAGAAGTTATGAGGAATGTTGATGAGGGTAAGGCAGTGAATGTAGTCTATATGGACTTCAGCAAAGCCTTTGACAAAGTTCTACATGGACTATTAGTTAAGAAGGTTCAATCGTTAGGTATTAATGCTGGAGTAATAAAATGGATTCAACAGTGGCTAGTTGGGAGATGCCAGAGAGTAGTGGTGGATAATTGTTTATCGGGATGGAGGCCGGTGACTAGCGGGGTGCCTCAGGGATCTGTTTTGGGCCCAATGTTGTTTGTAATATACATAAATGATGGGGTGGTAAATTGGATTAGTAAGTATGCTGATGATACTAAGGTAGGAGGTGTTGTGGATAATGAGGTGGGTTTTCAAAGCTTGCAGGGAGATTTATGCCGATTAGAAGAATGGGCTGAACATTGGCAGATGGAGTTTTATGCTGAGAAGTGTGAGGTTCTACACTTTGGCAGGAATAATCCAAATAGAACATACAGGGTAAATGGTAGGGCATTGAAGAATGCAGTGGAACAGAGAGATCTAGGAATAACAGTGCATAGTTCCCTGAAGGTGGAGTCTCATGTAGATAGGGTGGTGAAGAAGGCTTTTGGAACGCTGGCCTTTATAAATCAGAGCATTGAGTACAGAAGTTGGAATGTAATGTTAAAATTGTACAAGGCATTGGTAAGGCCAAATTTGGAATATTGTGTACAGTTCTGATCACCGAATTATAGGAAAGATATCAATAAATTAGAGAGAGTGCAGAGACGATTTACTAGGATGTTACCTGGGTTTCAGCACTTAAGTTACAGAGAAAGGTTGAACAAGTTAGGTCTCTATTCATTGGAGTGTAGAAGGTTGAGGGGGGATTTGATCAAGGTATTTAAAATTTTGAGAGGGATAGATAGAGTTGACGTGAATAGGCTGTTTCCATTGAGAGTAGGGGAGATTCAAACGAGAGGACATGATTTGAGAGTTAGGGGGCAGAAGTTTAAGGGAAACACGAGGGGGTATTTCTTTACTCAGAGAGTGATAGCTGTGTGGAATGAGCTTCCTGTAGAAGTAGTAGAGGCCAGTTCAGTTGTGTCATTTAAGGTAAAATTGGATAGGTATATGGACAGGAAAGGAGTGGAGGGTTATGGGCTAAGTGCGGGTAGGTGGGACTAGGTGAGATTAAGAGTTCGGCACGGACTAGGAGGGCCAAGATGGCCTGTTTCCGTGCTGTGATTGTTATATGGTTATATGTGGGGGATGGGCAGAGGCCACAGTGACAAATCTGTTGAAGAACAGGTTAAGTTCATTGGCCCTGTCCACACTGCCTTCAGCTCCTCTGTTGCTAGTTTGCAGGAACCCAGTGATGGTCCTCATCCCACTCCAGACCTCTCTCATGTTGTTCTGCTGGAGTTTCCATTCAAGCTTCCTCGCATACCTGTCTTTAGCCTCCCTGATCTTGGCTTTCAGGTCCCTCTGTATTGTCCTCAGCTCCTCCCTATTTCCATCTCTAAACGCCCTCTTTTTAGCGTTCAGGATGTCCTTAATGTCCTTTGTTACTCATGGCTTGTTATTTGAATAACAAAGGACAGTTCTTGCTGGAACATTGCAGTCCACACAGAAGTTGATGTAACCAGTGATGCACTCTGTGAGCCCACCAATGTCCTCTCCATGTGGCTCACAGAGGGCCTGCCAGTCTGTCACCTCAAAACAGCCCTGGAGTGCCTTATGGAACTCCATAAAACTCCTCAGAAAACTTCTCAACTTCTCAATCTCCTTATGGACTGTGGTGGGAATTCAAGCTGGCTGGCTTATGCTAACCGCTATGCCAACATGCCATTGACATCTAAATGAATTGAGATGTATTACTCCAATTAAACAAAGTTCAAAGTACCTTTATAATCAAAGTATGTATACATTATACAACCTTGAGATTCGTCTCCTTTCAGGCAGCCACAAAGCAAAGCAAACTGAAAAGAACCCATTAAAAAAAGACCATCAAACACCTAATGGAGAGAGAGAGAGAGAGAGAGAGAGAGAGAGAGAGAGAGGGAGAGAGAGAGAGAGAGGGAGAGGAAGGGAGAGGGAGAGAGGGAGAGAGAGGCGGAGAGAGAGAGAGGGAGAGAGAGAGAGAGAGGGAGAGGAAGGGAGAGGGAGAGAGGGAGAGAGAGGGGGAGAGAGAGAGAGACTAGGCCTCAGTTCAGCAAAGGGCAGTGGAAGTGTTGCAGAGCAGTGAGCAGAACCAGCTTGACCATCGCCTCCAGTCCCAACACCCTCCCTTTTCAATCCATCTGGCATTTAAATCGTCAACCCTCACCCCTGAATCCTGTCGCATCAGAGCTCTGGTCAGTGTACCTTAGAATACTGTGTCAAGGAAGAACATACTTCTGTGGAAAGTGGCCAGTGAGTGAGTGAAGGAGTGGAGATTTGAGGCTTTGACTCAAGAGATTCTGGCAGTTATGGCAGTTGCACTGTGCAATCATGTCAATCAAGATTTGAATAGCTCAGACTCAGCAGAAAGCAGCTGATTGGGCAATCGAGGTTAGGTGACCAAGCAGTTTGAAAAGCTCTAACAAATAAATAGAGGGTTAGCTCAAGCGGAGCGGCCTGTGGAAAGCGGCCAGTGAGTGAATGGGCCAGTGAAGGAGTGGAGATTTGAGGCTTTGACTCGAGAGATTCTGGCAGTTTTGGCAGTTGGACTTGGCAATCAATCAAGATTTGAATAGCTCAGTAATATTTGAATAGCTCAGTGAGGCAGTGGAAAGCGGCCAGTGAGTGAGTGTGCCAGTGAAGGAGTGGAGATTTGAGGCTTTGACTCGAGAGGCTTCGACGAGAAGAGGCAGAGGACGAGCTTGTTCCCAGTTAGTCTTTACAATGCCTCCTGAGACGGTGATGTGCCTCTCCTGTGAGATGTGGCCGTCTTGGGGGATCTCCCGTCTCCCGGAGAGTCACATCTGCCAGAAGTGCTTGCGGCTGGGCGATCTGGAAGACCGTGTGAGGAATCTGGAGCAGCAGCTGGATGACCTTCAACTCATAAGGGAGAATGAGGCAGTCACAGATGAGAGCTACAGGGAGGTAGTCACACCTAGGCTGCCGGAAGCAGGTCATTGGGTGACAGTCCGAGGGGGGAAAGCGAAGGAGAGTAGACAGGTAGTGCAGAGCACCCCTGTAGCCATTCCCCTGAATAATAAGTTTACCATCCTGGATACTGTTGGTGAGGACGACCGACCAGGTGTGAGCCACGGTGGCAGGGCCTCTGGCACTGAGTCTGACCCTGTGGTGCAGAAGGGTGGGACGGAGAAGAGGAGAGCTGTCGTCATTGGAGACTCTATAGTCAGGGGAGCAGACAGGAGATTTTGTGGACGTGAGAAGGACATCCGCATGGTTTGTTGCCTCCCGGGTGCCAGGGTCCGGGATGTCTCTGACCGGGTGCATGACATCCTGGTACGAGAGGGAAAGCAACCAGAAGTCGTGATACATGTTGGGACCAACGACATAGGCAGGAAGAGGGATGAGGTCCTGAAGTGTGGGTTTTGGGAACCAGGCAGAAGGCTGAAGAACAGGACCTCAAGGGTGGCGTTCTCAGGATTGCTGCCAGTACCACATGATAGTGATGGTAAGAATTGGAGGAGATGGCAGTTGAATGCGTGGCTGAGGAGTTGGTGCAGGGGGCAGGGTTTTAGATTTTTGGATCATTGAGATCTCTTCTGGGGAAGGTGGGATCTGTACAGATTGGATAGGTTGCACCTGAATTTGAGGAGGAGCAATATCCTTGCTGGTAGGTTTGCTAGCATGGTTCAGGAAGGTTTAAATTAATTTGCAAGGGTGATGGGACCCGGAGCGATAGAGCAGTGAAAGAAGTGCATGGAGTAAAGCCAGATCTAACATATAGAGAGGCTTTGAGGAAAGAGCAGCAGAATAAAGGGTATAAAGGTAGTAAGGAGGAAGAGCTAAAGTGTGTGTACTTCAATGCAAGAAGCATCAGGAACAAAGATGATGAACTGAGAGCTTGGACACATACATGGAATTATGATGTAGTGGCCATTACGGAGACTTGGCTGGCACCAGGGCAGGAATGGATTCTCAATATTCCTGAATTTCAGTGCTTTAAAAGGGATAGAGGGGGGGGAAAAGGGGAGGAGGGGTGGCATTACTGGTCAGGGATACTATTACAGCTGCAGAAAGGGTGGGTAATGTAGCAGGATCTTCTTTTGAATCAGTACAGGTAGAAGTCAGGAACAGGAAGGGAGCAGTTCCTCTACTGAGGTTATTCTATAGGCCCCCTGGTAGCAGCAGAGATACCGAGGAGCAGATTGGGAGGCAGATTTTGGAAAGGTGCAAAAATAACAGGATTGTTATCATGGGTGACTTTAACTTCCCTAATATTGATTGGCACTTGATTAGTTCCAAGGGTTTAGATGCGGCAGAGTTTGTTAAGTGTGTCCAGGATGGATTCCTGTCACAATATGTTGACAGGCTGACTAGGGGGAATGCCATACTAGATCTAGTATTAGGTAACGAACCGGGTCAGGGCACAGATCTGTCAGTGGGTGAGCATCTGGGGGACAGTGATCACCGCTCCCTGACTTTTAGCGTTGTCATGGAAAAGGATAGAATCAGAGAGGACAGGAAATTTTTTAATT
The DNA here is from genome assembly GCF_030144855.1 of Hypanus sabinus. Classification (NCBI taxonomy): domain Eukaryota; kingdom Metazoa; phylum Chordata; class Chondrichthyes; order Myliobatiformes; family Dasyatidae; genus Hypanus; species Hypanus sabinus. Next base: position 76,850,364 of record NC_082723.1, on the reverse strand, counting down.
GGGGAAGGGCAAATTATGAGGCTATAAGGCTAGAGCTTGTGGGTGTGAATTGGGATGATGTTTTTGCAGGGAAATGTACTATGGACATGTGGTTGATGTTTAAGGATCTCTTGCAGGATGTTAGGGGTAAATTTGTCCTGGTGAGGAAGATAAAGAATGGTAGGGTGAAGGAACCATGGGTGACAAGTGAAGTGGAAAATCTAGTCAGGTGGAAGAAGGCAGCATACATGAGGTTTAGGAAGCAGGGATCAGATGAGTCTATATAGAGATGAGGAATATAGGGTAGCAAGAAAGGAGCTTAAGAAGGGGCTGAGGAGAGCAAGAAGGGGGAAATGAGAAGGCCTTGGCAAGTAGGGTAAGGGAAAACCCCAAGGCATTCTTCAATTATGTGAAGAACAAAAGGATGACAGGAGTGAAGGTAGGACAGATTAGAGATAAAAGTGGGAAGATGTGCCTGGAGGCTGTGGAAGTGAGCGAGGTCCTCAATGAATACTTCTCTTCAATATTCACCACTGAGAGGGAACTTGATGACGGTGAGGACAATATGAGTGAGGTTGATGTTCTGGAGCATATTGATATTAAGGGAGAGGAGGTGTTGGAGTTGTTAAAATACATTAGGACGAGTAAGTCCCCGGGGCCTGACAGAATATTCCCCAGGCTGCTCCATGAGGCAAGGGAAGAGATTGCTGAACCTCTGGCTAGGATCTTTATGACCTTGATGTCCACGGGAATGGTACCGGAGGATTAGAGGGAGGCGAATGTTGTCCCCTTGTTCAAAAAAGTTAGTAGGGGTAGTCTAAGTAATTATAGACCAGTGAGCCTTACGCCTGTGGTGGGAAAGCTGTTGGAAAAGATTCTTAGAGATAGGATCTATGGGCATTTAGAGAATCATGGTCTGATCAGGGACAGTCAGCATGGCTTTGTGAAGGGTAGATCGTGCCTAACAAGCCTGATAGAGTTCTTTGAGGAGGTGACCAGGCATATAGATGAGGGTAGTGCAGTGGATGTGATCTACATGGATTTCAGTAAGGCATTTGACAAGGTTCCACACGGTGGGCTTATTCAGAAAGTCAGAAGGCATGGGATCCAGGGAAGTTTGGCCAGGTGGATTCAGAATTGGCTTGCCTGCAGAAGGCAGAGGGTCATGGTGGAGGGAGTACATTCAGATTGGAGGGTTGTGACTAGTGGTGTCCCACAAAGATCTGTTCTGGGATCTCTACTTTTTGTGATTTTTATTAACGACCTGGATGTGGGGGTAGAAGGGTGGGTTGGCAAGTTTGCAGACGACACAAAGGTTGTTGGTGTTGTAGATAGTGTAGAGGATTGTCGAAGATTGCAGAGAGACATTGATCAAATGCAGAAGTGGGCTGAGAAGTGGCAGATGGAGTTCAACCCGGAGAAGTTTGAGGTGGTACACTTTGGAAGGACAAACTCCAAGGCAGAGTACAAAGTAAATGGTAGGATACTTGGTAGTGTGGAAGAGCAGAGGGATCTGGGGGTACGTGTCCACAGATCCCTGAAAGTTGCCTCACAGGTAGATAAGGTAGTTAAGAAAGCTTATGGAGTGTTGGCTTTCATAAGTCGAGGGATAGTGTTTAAGAGACGCGATGTAATGATGCAGCTCTATAAAACTCTAGTTAGGCCACACTTGGAGTACTGTGTCCAGTTCTGGTTGCCTCACTATAGGAAGGATGTGGAAGCATTGGAAAGAATACAGAGATTTACCAGGATGCTGGCTGGTTTAGAGAGTATGCATTATGATCAGAGATTAAGGGAGCTAGGGCTTTACTCTTTGGAGAAAAGGAGGATGAGAGGAGACACGATAGAGGTGTACAAGATATTAAGATGAATAGATAGAGTGGACAGCCAGCGCCTCTTCCCCAGGGCACCATTGCTCAATACAAAAGGACATGGCTTTAAGTTAAGGGGAGGGAAGTTCAAGGGGGATATTAGAGGAAGGTTTTTCACTCAGAGAGTGATTGGTGCATGGAATGCACTGCCTGAGTCAGTGGTGGAGGCAGATACACTAGTGAAGTTTAAGAGACTACTAGACAGGTATATGGAGGAATTTAAGGTGGTGGGTTATATGGGAGGCAGGGTTTGAGGGTCGGCACAACATTGTGGGCTGAAGGGCCTGTAATGTGCTGTACTATTCTATGTTCTATGAAAATTGAGGAATTACAGAATCATGGAGTTCCACAGCGTCTATCAACCCAGTCTATAAACTGGGTTGATAGATGTCTCCATGATAGATGTCAAAATGTCTCCATTTTGACAGAGGTTCACGATGGATCTCAGGGATGTGGCGCATGGTTGTGACAATGGGGAGAGATTAAGCAGATTGTCCTATACCATATGGAAAGAAAAATGGAGAAGTTAAATGAGAGGAAAGGGTTAGTCTGAAATCTGCTCCTATGTCTTATGGTTTTCTGGTGAGCTTGATCTTGGATTAGGTTAAAAGGCTGCTTCGATATCGTAGGCCAAAAGGCCTGAACTGTGTTGTACTATTCCATCTTCTATACAGGACTTAAAAGAATGAACAGAGAACACAGCATTATAGAACAGAAAAGACCCCTCGGCCTATGATTGAGCCAACATTTTAATCAAAACTCAGATCAATCTAATCCTTCCCTCCCTCCCAACAGCTCTCCATTTTTCTTTCACCCGTGTGCCTATCTAAGAGACTCTTAAAAGGCCCCAATGTTTCTGCCTCTACCATTACCCTGGCAGTGCATTCTATGCACCCACTTTTCCTGTGTAAAAAAAACTGACTTCAGATATACACCTCCCCCATGCTTTGCCCCAATCAGCTTAAAATTATGCATCCTGATAATAGTCATTTCCACCCTGGGAAAAGGTTTCTGGATATCCACTCAATCTGTTTCTTTTGCCATTTTAGTACACTTAGTTATGGGCCTTCGTGTACTATGGGCACTAGCCTCCATAGTATCCAGGTCTTCAAGGAGCATTGCCCAAAAAGGACCACCATTACCCAGGTCATGCCTTATTCTCATTGAGAAGGAGATACAGAAGCCTGAAGAAACACACTCAATGATTCAGGAACTGCTTCTTCCCCTCTGCCATCTGATTTCTGAAAGGACATTGAACCTCACTACTTTTTTTATTTCTATTTCTGCACTAATTTAACTATTCAATATTTCAATGGTTCAATTTAATATCACAGAATGTATATAGTATAAAACCTGAAAAACTTACTCTTTGCAGACGTCCCCAAAACAGAAAAAAAGCCCAAAGAATGAATGACAGAATTTCATGACACATGCCAGTGATATTAAACCTGATTCTGATTCTGAGAAGTTTTCTCTCATCCTTCTTAGCTCCAAAGGGAAATGTTGTGAGCAAGCTGATGCCTATGCAGTAGGATGCCCCCTCCATGTATCTGATGACCTCAAAGGAACGGCAGAAACTGATACAGTTTGGTACCAGAGCCATCACAAGAGTTGCCAGTCAGTGGTGAACTCAACATAGGACTGCCTTAGGGACTCCAGCTCCGGAGTTTTCCTTGGGGTTTACTCCCAAAGTCTTCCCCATGAGTGGGTATAGCCATAAGGCAGCAGAGGTTTGAGATCGGAGTTTTCTTTCTCTTCGATTAGCTGTACAATAAATACAGTGATGAGCATGAAGAAACAGACTGGTTTGAAATACAGCAGAATGTAACATAAATAAATATTAATGTGACAATAACTGACAGAGGTAGAGATAAATGTCTGAGAACATCACCAGGAACAGGATGCGAAAAGGTGATTGTTTCACAAAGTCTGAGTGCAGTGGGGAAGAAGCGGTTCTGATATCTGGTCGTCAGACCAGGCAGTATGTTCCATCAATCCAGAGTAGAGCAGATGCCACAATAGGCTGAGGTACAACTCATCAGATTACTTCCTGTAGTGCATCTGTAGAAGTTCAAGAGAAGCCTTCTGGACAAGTCAAATCTTCTCAGATGACTAAGAAATTGAATACGTTGATGTGCTTTTTCGATCAGGCTGGTTGTCCGCCCTTTTGGTGCAGTCCTTCATTGATTCTATTCTGGTTATTGGATTTACTGTGATCACGCCACATGAAAATGAACTTCAGGGTTGTACATGGTGACATATACTGTATGTACTATGATAATAAATTTACCTGGAACTTTGAAATTCCACCATTAGCTCTCATCATGTCACAAGCTGAGGCTCACCACTGAATCAGCTGGGTCTCTGACCCTGTGCCAGGATTTGATGTGGGAATCTTGACAAGCATGGGATCATAAAGCCATAAGACCATAGTCATAGGAGCAGAATTAGGCCATTCAGCCCATCGACTCTACTCTACCATTCCATCATGGCTGATCATGGATCCCACTCAACCCCATACACCTGCCTTCTTGCATATCCTTTGATGCCCTGACCAGTCAGGAAAAGGTCAACTTCCACCTTAAATATAACCATGGACTTGGCCTCCACCACAGATTCACTATTCCACAGATTCACTATTCTCTGGCTAAAATAATTCCTCCTTCCCTCTGTTCTAAAAGGTCACCCCTCAATTTTGAGGCTGTGCCCTTTAGTTCTGGGTACCCCCACCTCAGGAAACATCCTCTCCACATCCACCCTATCTAGTCCTTTCAACATTCAGGGCTGATCTCCAGGCTATCCTGGTTGAAGAGGCATCTGGATCAGTTGAAAAACTCAGCTGAAAAATAGCAGATGCGATTTAATGCAGACAGTTTGAGGTGTTGCAAGTCGACAGGACCAACCAGGGTTGGACTTGCACAGGTTGGTCCTACAATGGTAGGACACTGAGGAGTGTGATAGAACAAAGAGATCTGTGAAATAAGGTCCATAATTCATTGAAGATGTTGTAGATAGGGTCAAAAAGAAAAATTTTGGCACACTGGCCTTCATAAATCAAAGTACTAAACATAGGAGATGGGATAATGTGTTGGGATGGGTGAGGCCTAACTTGAAGTACTATGTGCAGCTTTGATCACCTGCTTACAGGAACGATGTAAATAAGGTTGAAAGAGTACAGAGAAAATTTCCAAGGATGTTGCCAGGTCTGGAGGACCTGAGTTATAAGGAAATTTGAATAGGTTAGGACTGTATTCCTTAGAACACAGAAGATTGAAAGGAGCTTTGATGGGGGTATACAAAATTATGAGGAGTGTAGATAGGATAAACGCAAGCAGACTTTTTCCACTGAGGTTGGGTTAGACTACAACTAGAGTTCATGGGTTAAGGGTGAAAGGTGAAAAGTTTGAGGGGAACCTGAGGAGAAACCCCTTCACTCAGATGGTGGTGAGAGTGTGGAATGAGCTGCCAGCTCAAATGGTGCATGCAAGCTCAACTTCAACATTTTAGAGAAGTTTGGATAGGTACGTGGTTAGTAGGAGTATGGTCCTGATGCAGGTCGATGGGAGTAGTGACTGTAGATGGACTCAATGGGCTGAAAGGCCTGCTTCTGTGCTGTTCTTTTCTATGACTCAATTACAAGATCAGGCCTCTCACTCTTTATGCCTGGAGACCAAGCTCTCTCCCAGCGACTGATTCCTTTGGAATATTTGGAAGCAGGCACGCCCACAGTGATGGGGGAGGCGGCTCTGAGGCCTCAGCACATGGGGTGGGGTTAGTGCCTTCCGCAGGAGAACAGTGAACCAAACGGTGTGGCTGGGAGAGAGTTAAACTTCACTTCAAGCTTGCTTTCCATTAGCATCTGCTACTATTCCTTCTTCTCATGACAGCTGTCTGTTTCTGCACTTCGCTGTCATTAACACCAGAAGGGCTTTTCAAATGCCTCGTGTTTAATTTTAGGAAGCAGGGCTTATAAGTTTGACTGCTCAGGGCCTGGTCTACAGGTGCTAACTAGCCTAATTTGGTCCCAGTGTGGTGAACCTGGAGTTTGCCTGGACTTCCGGCCAGAAATGAAGGGAGGTATGTAGGGAATGAGCTTAATGTCTTGTTCGATGCTGCCGGAGTCTTGGGTCTTGGGCAAGGTTTAATCAACGTGGTTTGTGGATTTGACTCCATAATTATGATGTGTTTTTGGTTTCCGGTTACTCCTTTTTTTTAAGTTGCTCTTTTGTGCAGTTCCGAATGGGGCAGACTGGACTGGTTCTGAGGCCAGCAGTCAACAAATGGCATGGTGCTAGATTGAACTGAGCTGAGCTGCAGTGGCAAAATTGATCCAAAATGAAATTAAAACAATTGCCACCAGCCAGCAGCCCCACGGAGTTGTTATATTTGCGTGAAGTGCCCACAGCTTCAATAATTGCCCAAAGAGATGAACTCCGTGTTTCGCATTAGCAATGAGCAGACTTGCATTATTGAGCACTATCCCAGCGGATGGCAAAGCTATCACCTCCACCAATCCCAAGCTACAAACTGCCATGAAATTAGCAAGAATACTTAACTCATACCTTCACTTTTACAACACCCCACTCGCGTACTGAACATGAACGGAACTGAACGTTTTGACGGTTTCCATGAACAGGTTCCATGGTGTTTCATTGTTTCATGGCTGCCTGCGGGAAGACGACTCTCAGGGTTGTGAGATTGATAATAAATGTTCTTTGAATATTTTATACCTGCCTAAAAAGAAATAGCACGTGCAAGCATCTTTTCTCCTAACTTCGAGACATTAGGTAAGTGCATTTGAAACCGAGAAGCAATTGTTTCTGGGAAAAGGCTATAGATCAGACAACAGCAGTGTGATCAAGTGACAGGCTTCGGACACAGGAAGTTCATCCAGAATCACGAACTTCAACCTCATTACGTGACATGGAAGATTTTATTTTAAATTCTACATTCAAAATTCAAGTTTATTTGTCTTGTGTACATTGAAACAAACAGAGAAATGCATCATTTGCATTAACAACCACACACCCAAGGGTGTGCTGTGGGCAGCACACAAACACGCTTATTTTTATTTTTAATGAGGTCTTTCAGCCCTTCCAGCTGTGCTGCCCAGCAACCCCCTGATTTAGTCCTACCCAAATCACCAAATCACACAAATTAACCTACCAACTGGGTATGTCTTTCGTCCGTGGAAGGAAACTGCAGTGCTTGGAGGAAACCCATGCTGCCACAGGGGGAACCAGACAAACTCCTTATGGACAGTGGCAGAAATTGTACCCAGGTCACTGGGACTGTAAAGTTTTGTGCTAACCTCTACAGTACCTTGCGATGGGAATTGAACTCGGGTCACTGGTACTGTAAACCGTTGTGCTAACCACTACACTACTGTGTGATGGGAATTGAACCCAGGTCACTGGTACTGTAAACCGTTGTGCTAACCACTACACTACCATGTGATGGGAATTGAACCCGGGTCACTGGTACTGTAAAGCGTTGTGCTAACCACTACACTACCGTGCGATGGGAATTGAACCCAGGTCACTGGTACTGTAATGTGTTGTGCTAACCACTACACTACCGTGCGATTGGAATTGAACCCAGGTCACTGGTACTGTAAAGCATTGTGCTAACCACTACACTACCGTGTGATGGGAATTTAACCCGGGTCACTGGTACTGTAAAATGTTGTGCTAACCACAACACTACCGTGTGACAGGAATTGAACCCGGGTCACTGGTACTGTAGAGCGTTATGCTAACCACTACACTACCGTGTGACGGGAATTGAACCCAGGTTGCAAGTACGGTTTTTAAACCGTTGTGCTGACCACTACACCACTGTGTGATGGGAATTGAACCCGGGTCGCCAGTATGGTTTTTAAAACGTTGTGCTAACCACTACACGACTGTGTGATGGGAATTGAACCTGGGTCGCCAGTACAGTTTTTAAACCGTTGTGCTAACCACTACACTACTGTGTGACGGGAATTGAACCCAGGTCACTGGTACTGTAAAGTGTTGTGCTAACCACTACACTACCGTGTGATGGGAATTTAACCCGGGTCACTGGTACTGTAAAATGTTGTGCTAACCACAACACTACCGTGTGACAGGAATTGAACCCGGGTCACTGGTACTGTAAAATGTTGTGCTAACTACTACACTACCGTGTGATGGGAATTGAACCTGGGTCGCCAGTACAGTTTTTAAACCGTTGTGCTAACCACTACACTACCGTGTGATGGGAATTGAACCCAGGTCACTGGTACTGTAAAGCGTTGTGCTAACCACTACACTACCGTGTGACGGGAATTGAACCCAGGTTGCGAGTACGGTTTTTAAACCGTTGTGCTGACCACTACACCACTGTGTGATGGGAATTGAACCCGGGTCACTGGTACTGTAAAGTGTTGTGCTAACCACTACACTACCGTGTGATGGGAATTGAACCCAGGTCACTGGTACTGTAAAGCGTTGTGCTAACCACTACACTACCGTGTGACGGGAATTGAACCCAGGTTGCGAGTACGGTTTTTAAACCGTTGTGCTGACCACTACACCACTGTGTGATGGGAATTGAACCCGGGTCACTGGTACTGTAAAGTGTTGTGCTAACCACTACACTACCGTGTGATGGGAATTGAACCCAGGTCACTGGTACTGTAAAGTGTTGTGCTAACCACTACACTACCGTGTTATGGGAATTGAACCAGGGTCACTGGTACTGTAAAGCGTTGTGCTAACCACTACACTACCGTGTGATGGGAATTTAACCCGGGTCACTGGTACTGTAAAATGTTGTGCTAACCACAACACTACCGTGTGACAGGAATTGAACCCGGGTCACTGGTACTGTAGAGCATTATGTTAACCACTACACTACCGTGTGACGGGAATTGAACCCAGGTTGCGAGTACGGTTTTTAAACCGTTGTGCTGACCACTACACTACCATGTGATGGGAATTGAACCCGGGTCACTGGTACTGTAAAGCGTTGTGCTAACCACTACACTACCGTGCTATGGGAATTGAACCCAGGTCACTGGTACTGTAATGTGTTGTGCTAACCACTACACTACCGTGCGATTGGAATTGAACCCAGGTCACTGGTACTGTAAAGCATTGTGCTAACCACTACACTACCGTGTGATGGGAATTTAACCCGGGTCACTGGTACTGTAAAATGTTGTGCTAACCACAACACTACCGTGTGACAGGAATTGAACCCGGGTCACTGGTACTGTAGAGCGTTATGCTAACCACTACACTACCGTGTGACGGGAATTGAACCCAGGTTGCAAGTACGGTTTTTAAACCGTTGTGCTGACCACTACACCACTGTGTGATGGGAATTGAACCTGGGTCACTGGTACTGTAAAGTGTTGTGCTAACCACTACACTACCGTGTGATGGGAATTGAACCTGGGTCACTGGTACTGTAAAGTGTTGTGCTAACCACTACACTACTGTGTGATGGGAATTGAACCTGGGTCGCCAGTACAGTTTTTAAACCGTTGTGCTAACCACTACACTACTGTGTGACGGGAATTGAACCCAGGTCACTGGTACTGTAAAGTGTTGTGCTAACCACTACACTACCGTGTGATGGGAATTGAACCTGGGTCACTGGTACTGTAAAGTGTTGTGCTAACCACTACACTACCGTGTGATGGGAATTTAACCCGGGTCACTGGTACTGTAAAATGTTGTGCTAACCACAACACTACCGTGTGACAGGAATTGAACCCGGGTCACTGGTACTGTAAAATGTTGTGCTAACTACTACACTACCGTGTGATGGGAATTGAACCTGGGTCGCCAGTACAGTTTTTAAACCGTTGTGCTAACCACTACACTACCGTGTGATGGGAATTGAACCCAGGTCACTGGTACTGTAAAGCGTTGTGCTAACCACTACACTACCGTGTGACGGGAATTGAACCCAGGTTGCGAGTACGGTTTTTAAACCGTTGTGCTGACCACTACACCACTGTGTGATGGGAATTGAACCCGGGTCACTGGTACTGTAAAGTGTTGTGCTAACCACTACACTACCGTGTGATGGGAATTGAACCCAGGTCACTGGTACTGTAAAGCGTTGTGCTAACCACTACACTACCGTGTGACGGGAATTGAACCCAGGTTGCGAGTACGGTTTTTAAACCGTTGTGCTGACCACTACACCACTGTGTGATGGGAATTGAACCCGGGTCACTGGTACTGTAAAGTGTTGTGCTAACCACTACACTACCGTGTGATGGGAATTGAACCCAGGTCACTGGTACTGTAAAGTGTTGTGCTAACCACTACACTACCGTGTTATGGGAATTGAACCAGGGTCACTGGTACTGTAAAGCGTTGTGCTAACCACTACACTACCGTGTGATGGGAATTTAACCCGGGTCACTGGTACTGTAAAATGTTGTGCTAACCACAACACTACCGTGTGACAGGAATTGAACCCGGGTCACTGGTACTGTAGAGCGTTATGCTAACCACTACACTACCGTGTGACGGGAATTGAACCCAGGTTGCAAGTACGGTTTTTAAACCGTTGTGCTGACCACTACACCACTGTGTGATGGGAATTGAACCTGGGTCACTGGTACTGTAAAGTGTTGTGCTAACCACTACACTACCGTGTGATGGGAATTGAACCCAGGTCACTGGTACTGTAAAGCGTTGTGCTAACCACTACACTACCGTGTGACGGGAATTGAACCCAGGTTGCGAGTACGGTTTTTAAACCGTTGTGCTGACCACTACACCACTGTGTGATGGGAATTGAACCCGGGTCACTGGTACTGTAAAGTGTTGTGCTAACCACTACACTACCGTGTGATGGGAATTGAACCCAGGTCACTGGTACTGTAAAGTGTTGTGCTAACCACTACACTACCGTGTTATGGGAATTGAACCAGGGTCACTGGTACTGTAAAGCGTTGTGCTAACCACTACACTACCGTGTGATGGGAATTTAACCCGGGTCACTGGTACTGTAAAATGTTGTGCTAACCACAACACTACCGTGTGACAGGAATTGAACCCGGGTCACTGGTACTGTAGAGCATTATGTTAACCACTACACTACCGTGTGACGGGAATTGAACCCAGGTTGCGAGTACGGTTTTTAAACCGTTGTGCTGACCACTACACTACCATGTGATGGGAATTGAACCCGGGTCACTGGTACTGTAAAGCGTTGTGCTAACCACTACACTACCGTGCTATGGGAATTGAACCCAGGTCACTGGTACTGTAATGTGTTGTGCTAACCACTACACTACCGTGCGATTGGAATTGAACCCAGGTCACTGGTACTGTAAAGCATTGTGCTAACCACTACACTACCGTGTGATGGGAATTTAACCCGGGTCACTGGTACTGTAAAATGTTGTGCTAACCACAACACTACCGTGTGACAGGAATTGAACCCGGGTCACTGGTACTGTAGAGCGTTATGCTAACCACTACACTACCGTGTGACGGGAATTGAACCCAGGTTGCAAGTACGGTTTTTAAACCGTTGTGCTGACCACTACACCACTGTGTGATGGGAATTGAACCTGGGTCACTGGTACTGTAAAGTGTTGTGCTAACCACTACACTACCGTGTGATGGGAATTGAACCTGGGTCACTGGTACTGTAAAGTGTTGTGCTAACCACTACACTACTGTGTGATGGGAATTGAACCTGGGTCGCCAGTACAGTTTTTAAACCGTTGTGCTAACCACTACACTACTGTGTGACGGGAATTGAACCCAGGTCACTGGTACTGTAAAGTGTTGTGCTAACCACTACACTACCGTGTGATGGGAATTGAACCTGGGTCACTGGTACTGTAAAGTGTTGTGCTAACCACTACACTACCGTGTGATGGGAATTTAACCCGGGTCACTGGTACTGTAAAATGTTGTGCTAACCACAACACTACCGTGTGACAGGAATTGAACCCGGGTCACTGGTACTGTAAAATGTTGTGCTAACTACTACACTACCGTGTGATGGGAATTGAACCTGGGTCGCCAGTACAGTTTTTAAACCGTTGTGCTAACCACTACACTACCGTGTGATGGGAATTGAACCCAGGTCACTGGTACTGTAAAGCGTTGTGCTAACCACTACACTACCGTGTGACGGGAATTGAACCCAGGTTGCGAGTACGGTTTTTAAACCGTTGTGCTGACCACTACACCACTGTGTGATGGGAATTGAACCCGGGTCACTGGTACTGTAAAGTGTTGTGCTAACCACTACACTACCGTGTGATGGGAATTGAACCCAGGTCACTGGTACTGTAAAGCGTTGTGCTAACCACTACACTACCGTGTGACGGGAATTGAACCCAGGTTGCGAGTACGGTTTTTAAACCGTTGTGCTGACCACTACACCACTGTGTGATGGGAATTGAACCCGGGTCACTGGTACTGTAAAGTGTTGTGCTAACCACTACACTACCGTGTGATGGGAATTGAACCCAGGTCACTGGTACTGTAAAGTGTTGTGCTAACCACTACACTACCGTGTTATGGGAATTGAACCAGGGTCACTGGTACTGTAAAGCGTTGTGCTAACCACTACACTACCGTGTGATGGGAATTTAACCCGGGTCACTGGTACTGTAAAATGTTGTGCTAACCACAACACTACCGTGTGACAGGAATTGAACCCGGGTCACTGGTACTGTAGAGCGTTATGCTAACCACTACACTACCGTGTGACGGGAATTGAACCCAGGTTGCAAGTACGGTTTTTAAACCGTTGTGCTGACCACTACACCACTGTGTGATGGGAATTGAACCTGGGTCACTGGTACTGTAAAGTGTTGTGCTAACCACTACACTACCGTGTGATGGGAATTGAACCTGGGTCACTGGTACTGTAAAGTGTTGTGCTAACCACTACACTACTGTGTGATGGGAATTGAACCTGGGTCGCCAGTACAGTTTTTAAACCGTTGTGCTAACCACTACACTACTGTGTGACGGGAATTGAACCCAGGTCACTGGTACTGTAAAGTGTTGTGCTAACCACTACACTACCGTGTGATGGGAATTGAACCTGGGTCACTGGTACTGTAAAGTGTTGTGCTAACCACTACACTACCGTGTGACAGGAATTGAACCCGGGTCACTGGTACTGTAAAATGTTGTGCTAACTACTACACTACCGTGTGATGGGAATTGAACCTGGGTCGCCAGTACAGTTTTTAAACCGTTGTGCTAACCACTACACTACCGTGTGATGGGAATTGAACCCAGGTCACTGGTACTGTAAAGCGTTGTGCTAACCACTACACTACCGTGTGACGGGAATTGAACCCAGGTTGCGAGTACGGTTTTTAAACCGTTGTGCTGACCACTACACCACTGTGTGATGGGAATTGAACCCGGGTCACTGGTACTGTAAAGTGTTGTGCTAACCACTACACTACCGTGTGATGGGAATTGAACCCAGGTCACTGGTACTGTAAAGTGTTGTGCTAACCACTACACTACCGTGTTATGGGAATTGAACCAGGGTCACTGGTACTGTAAAGCGTTGTGCTAACCACTACACTACCGTGTGATGGGAATTTAACCCGGGTCACTGGTACTGTAAAATGTTGTGCTAACCACAACACTACCGTGTGACAGGAATTGAACCCGGGTCACTGGTACTGTAGAGCATTATGTTAACCACTACACTACCGTGTGACGGGAATTGAACCCAGGTTGCGAGTACGGTTTTTAAACCGTTGTGCTGACCACTACACCACTGTGTGATGGGAATTGAACCCGGGTCGCCAGTATGGTTTTTAAAACGTTGTGCTAACCACTACACGACTGTGTGATGGGAATTGAACCTGGGTCGCCAGTACAGTTTTTAAATCGTTGTGCTAACCACTACACTACCGTGTGATGGGAATTGAACCCGGGTCACTGGTACTGTAAAGCGTTGTGCTAACCACTACACTACCGTTTGATGGGAATTGAACCAGGGTCACTGGTACTGTAAAGTGTTGTGCTAACCACTTCACTACCGTGTGACAGGAATTGAACCCAGGTTGCCAGTACGGTTTTTAAACCATTGTGCTAACCACTACACTACCGTGTGATGGGAATTGAACCCGGGTCACTGGTACTGTAAAGTGTTGTGCTAACCACTACACTACCGTGTTATGGGAATTGAACTCGGGTCACTGGTACTGTAAAGCGTTGTGCTAACCTCTACACTACCGTGTGATGGGAATTGAATCCGGGTCACTGGTACTGTATAGCGTTGTGCTAACCGCTACACTTCCGTGTGATGGGAATCGAACCCGGGTCACTGGTACTGTAAAGTGTTGTGCTAACCACTACACTACAAGGCATCCCATTTATCCATCGTAACTTTGATGCCTTTGCACTGAACAAAGACAGTTTTCATGTCAAAGCTGATTTTGATTCTGAAGTGCTTTCGGGAAGGAGATCTGCCACCCTGACATAGCCATTCTACACAAATGCCTTTACTAGCAACAGTTCTGTATTACATAAGACCATGCCCCACTAAACTCAAGGACAGTTTCAACCTCCTTAAATGCAGCTTAGGTCTTGAATGGATCCCTTGCATGATCAAACTGAACTCTTGATTTACCATTAAACATAGGAGCAGAATTAGGTCATTCAGCCCATTGAGGCTGCTCCAGTATTCCATCATAGCTGATTCATTATCTCTCTCAATCTCGTTCTCCTGCCTTCTTTCCGATACTTTTGATACCCTAACTAATCAAGAGCCTCTACTTTGTATATGCCCAGTGACTTCTCTCACCACCCTCTGACTCAAAATACACTGGTGAGTCTGCACTTGAATTGAATTCAGCTTTGGTCACTGAGCCATAGGGATTATTTATTTATTTGTTTGTTTATCGGGTTACTGTGTGGAACAGGCCCTTCTGGCTCTTTGAGCCTCACTGCCCAGTAATCCCTCGATTTAACCCTTCTCTAATTACAGGACAATATACAAAGACCAATTAGCCTACCAACTTGTATGTTTTTGGACTATGGGAGGAAACCGGAGCACCCGGCAGAAACCCATGGTTGAGGGGAGAACATACAAACACCTTACAGACAGCGGCGGGAACTGAACCCAGATCACCTTTACTGTAAAACATTGTGCTAACCACTATGCCTGAAGTGGAAAGATGGCAGAAAAGAATTGACAAGTATGTTGCTTGGATTCCAAGGTCTGAGTTAGAGGGAGACGTTGGATAGGTGAGAGTGCGGGAGACTGGGAGGTGATCTTACAATAATATATAGAAGTACAACAGCCATAGACAGAATGGATGTACTCCCCACCCCCAGAGTGTGGAATCATAAACCAGGAGATACAGGTTCTTGCTTCCTCAGAAAGTTTGCTGTTACTTATGATAGACCACTTGAAGTTGAACACAAGCATAATTTCAGACTACTTGTATCACATGAAATTGGAGAAACAAGAAATTAACTTTTATTGAATATAATACCTTTAATTGCATAATGGTACTAATGCTATGCAATAGTTCAACTAAGCTAAAAATGTTTGTTGATGATTTTCATTTGTACTCTTTCACTTTGCACTTAAATGTCCAACAATAATCAGCCAGCATTGATGGATTCCAGTTGCCCTCATACTGTTTCTCCGTGACTGCAACGTCCTGGTGAAACCTTTCACCGTGTTCATCACTGACAGCGCCAAGATTTGCAGAGAAGAAGTCTAAATGGGAATGCAGAAAATGAATCTTTAGTGACTTGTTGCACTTTATGGTTTTGTATGCTTGAGGCATGTTGTCAACCAGCAGCATGTAGTTTGGTGCACTGTAGTTGTCAGGAAAATTTTCAATAAAATCCTTGAATACCTTCCATGTGATTTTCTCCAGTCCCACTAGAAGTTCTTCGAATTGTCTGTCATTGATGACCTATTTGATGTGTGGACCATCAAAAATGCCTTCCTTGATCTTGACAGCAGCAATTCTGACGAATTATGAATTGAAGCGTGGCGACTCTTGCGGGCTTTCCCCAGCGCATCCTTAGACTGTGTTGGTCATTAACGCAAACAAAGCATTTCACTGTATGTTTCTACGATTCAATGTACACATGACAAATGAAGTTCATCTTTATTGTAATCAACATTTCAACCCTAGGAGAGAAAGATGCCAGCTGTTTACTCTAAAGAAACACACACAAAATGCTGGAAGAGCTCAGCAAGCCAAGCAGCATCTGTGGAAATAAATAAATGGTCTATCTCTTGTAGCCTGTGACCTTATAAACCTGTATAATTTTTTTCTTGGATCCTTGAAAGGAAACTCAAAAATAGTTTATGGAAATAATAGCCTAGTATGTCTACAGATATACATTTTCATTTCCATACCACAAATTGAAATGAAAACATCTATGGAGGAGGATAATTATCTCCCAGGACAAACAACCTCCAAGACAGTGCTGTAGATCTCTGATCACTGACACTATAATTACTGATCCTCAGTCTCCCACAGCTGCAACGCTTCTAGTCTTGGAGCCGTTACAATATCAAAAGACATTCATTCTGTGATATGCCACGTTAAAACTCAATCTCATTTCCATCGTTTTCATCATCATTATGTGAAATCACTAGAACAGGTCTATCACTAGGATGATTTTAGGGGGTAATATGTTTTTATGAAAAGAGTTAAAGTTATAATAAATTATATTGTGGTTTAACATGAATAAAGTCACTGGAGAAACACTGAAGCTAGTGGATATATTAGCAACATTTTATTCAACAAAATGAGCAACAGGCATCGTATTGAGACCTTTTAGAGAAAGAGGCCTGTTTGACCCAATACCATATGACATTTTATATGCTAAAGATCAAAGGACAATTCCAAAATGTATCTACAATGCTTCCTTTGAATGACATATAATTTTCACACACCCTTCTTCACACCCACATTCTAGACACTCAAAATGAATGCTAACCAGCATTGTCTGGTTTTTCAATTACCTGCTCTCTACAGCCCTAGAAGCCTTTTGTCTAGAGCAATGTTTTAAATTGAATCTACAGTCCACATTCAGGTGAAAAGGTTGGCTGCTGAAGTTAATATTTTGCTGTATATCCTAACTCCAGAATGCACCCTAACACATAAGTAGAACATTCCTCTGAATCACAAGATTACGGGTGCCCAGTAGCGCTGCAATTAGCACAGTGCTTCCCAGCAGGCAGCTGTAATGCCGGCCTTCAATTCCTGCAGTTGGTTGCCAGGAGTCGGTACATTCTCCAAATTACCACATTGGCTTCCTCCGGGTGCTCTGCTTTCCCCTCACAAAGGGTAGTGTTAGCGAGTTCTGGGCATGCTATGTTGGCATGCTGTGGCAACACTTGAACGACCTTTGGTGATTTGATTTGACACAAGTGTGTCCTGGGACACACTTCATTGTTATGATTAGATGTACATGTGACAAGTAAAACTAATCTTTGTAAGTTTGCAGTACAAGATCAGAATCAGGTTTAATATCACAGGCATATGTTGAGAAATTTGTTGTTATGTGACAACAGTGCAATGCAATACATAGTAATAATAGAAAACTGTAAATTACAGTATATATTATATGTATATAGACGTAGTCTTCATGGGTTCAATGCCCATTCAGAAATCAAATGGCAGGGGGAAGAAGCTGTTCCTGAATCATTGAGTGTGTGTCTTCAGTCTCCTGTACCTCCTCCCTAATGGTAGCAACGAGAAGACGGTATGTCCTCTGTGATGGGAGTTCTTAATGATGGATGCCATCTTTTTGAGACATCACTCCTTGAAGATAGATGTGGCGGAGGCTTGTGCCCATGATAGAGCTGACTGAGTTTACAACTTTCTGCGGCTTATTTCAATTCTGTGCAGTGCTCCATCCCCCACCATACCAGATGGTGATGCAGCCAGTTAGAATGCTCTCCATGTTAAATCTGTAGAAATTTGCAAGTGTCGTTGGTGATTTACCAAATCTCCTCAAACTCTTAATAAAATATTGCCACTATTGTGTCTTCTTTGTAGCTGCATAGATATATTGGTCGACACACAAGAACTGCTCACTCTTTCCATTTCTGATCCCTCGATGAAGACTGGTGTGTGTTCCCTCATCTTACCTCTTCTGAAGTTCACAATCATTTCTTTGGTCTTACTGATATTGAGTGCAAGGTTGTCACTGCAACGCCACTCAACCAGGTAATCTGTCTCACTCCTGTATGGAGCAGAAGCAGAACAAATCTTCTCTGCCAAAGTTTACGCTGCACATGAGTCTCCACCACACACTATCAGCTTCCCTTTTGAGCCCTACTCCCACAGGACACCATGATTTTTATTTATATAACACCATTAAGATGGAAAATATCACATGTTTCACGTGAATGCCACTAAACTAAACTAAGGAATCCAAGGAGATACTAAGACAGTGGACAAATTTTGACTGAAGAAATGGGCTTCTAGGAACTTTGTAAAGGCAGAGAGGTTTAGCAAGGGGCTTCCAGAGCGTGAGGGTCAGGCAGGTGTAGGCATGGCCACCAGTGGTTTGGCAGGAGAGAAGACAAAATTAAAAGAACTCAGGTGGCTCTAGGTTGGGAGATCCTAAGACTTTCATTCATTCACTATGTGCCATGTCATATGATGTCATCATTCTGTGCCATGTCATATGACATGGATGATCCTGGTCTTTCCATGACCATGATTATTCTTGGCAAATTTCTCCACAGAAGTGATTTACCATTGTCTTCTTCTGGGCAGGGTCTTTACAAGACGGGAGACCCCAGCCATCATCGATACTCTTCAGAGATTGTCTGCCTGGTGTCAGTGGCCACATAACCAGGACTTGTGATATGCACCAGCTGCTCATACGACCATCCACCACCTGCTCCCATGGCTTCTTGTGACCCTGGTCAGGAGGACTAAACAGGTGCTACACCTTGTCCAAGGGTGACCTGCAGGCTAGCAGAAGGAAGGAGTGCCTTACACCTCCTTTGGTAGAGACATAGCTCTGCCCTGGCATGCTAGCTGATTTGAAAACAAGAGTGAGATTTCAAAATGTTTCACTTAATTGTGAGTAATACCATGCATTCCAAAACTTTGTATGATCCCCAGTTCATGAAGAACAGAGTGAGGGAGGCTGACCAGAGATTAACCTCTAAATAAAATATTAAAAATTAATCTCATTGGATGACATCTATAACTTGGATCACAACAGTCTTGATGCTGAACTTCCCTCCAAAGACATCAATTCCATTTGGAACCACACACGAAATGCTGGAGGAACTCAGCAGGTCAGGCAGCATCTATGGAAATGAGTCAACAGTTCACATTTTGATGATGATAGGCGTTGATCGTGTGGATAGTCAGAGGCTTTTTCCCTTGGCTGAAATGGTTGCCACAAGAGGTCATAGATTTAAGGTATAGGGGAAGATGTCAGACGTAAGTTTTTTATGCAGAGAGTGGTGAGTGCGTGGAATGGGCTGCCGACAATGGTGGTGGAGGCGGATACGATAGGGTCTTTTAAGAGACTTTTGAATAGGTACATGGAGCTTAGTAAAATAGAAGGCTATTGGTAAGCCTAGTAATTTCTAAAGTAAGGACATGTTCAGCACAACTTTGTGAGCCGAAGGACATGTATAGTGTTTCAGGTTTTCTATGTTTCTATGTTTTGAGCCAAAACCCTTCTTCATGACTGAGAAGGAAGGGAGAAGACAACAGAATAAAAAGGAGGGGGGAGGGGAATGATGATAATTAGAAGGTGATAGGTGAAGCCAGGTGGGTGGGAAAGGTCAAGGGCTGAAGAGGGAGGAATCTGAAGTAAGTGGCCAGAGTGGAGAATAGAATAAATTAAATATATCTGAATCTTAAAACCTCTTGCAGACCAGGAGCTGCAGAAGCCTGAAGTTCCATACAGGCAGGTGAGGAGAAGTAAAAGGTCAGAGTGGAGAATAGTGGAGGTGGGGAGGCGTGGAAATTTGTTTATCCAGAACCGGATTGCCCACAGAAGGCGAAGAGTGGTTGTAGACAGGCCATATTCTGCATGGAGGTCGGTGCCTCAGGGATCTGTTCTGGGACCCCTTCTCTTCGTGATTTTTATAAATGACCTGGAAGAGGAAGTGGAGGGATGTGTTAGTAAATTTGCTGTTGACACAAAGGTTGGAGATGTTGTGGATAGTGTGGAGGGCTGTCAGAGGTTACAGTGGGACATTGGTAGGTTGCATTGGTGGGTTTCTATGTTTATAAGAAATCGATATACATGCCAGTACATACCAGATGGCCTCAACTTGACACAAGAGGCAGGGAATCGACAAATTGGAACACAAGTGGGAATTGGAATTAAAATGCTTGGCCACTTGGTGGTTCATACCAAGTAGAAACTAATCTCTGGGTAATGAACTGCAGATGCTGGAAATCCAAGTTTAAAAGACAAAGTGCTGAAACCGTTCAGCAGGTCAGGCAACATTGAGGAGCAAATTCACTCTGTTGTTCACTTTGCAGATGCTGCCTGGCTGGCTAAGTATCTCTGTCAGTTCTCCGTTTTTATCTCGGCAGAAGGGCACTTCTCCAGAAATCGATACTGGATCTCAGCAGGATCCCTATTTTGGATTTATCAGCAAAGTCACAACAACAACCTTGCACTTTATTTCATAAAGACTAAAGAATTCATTTTGGATTTTGGGAAGGGGAAATCTGATGTACGTACCATATACTGCCCCTCAAAGTCCAACCTTACATCCCTTTTGTGAGAGGTGGAAACGAGTAAGGCTGGCTAACAGGGCTCTAGTGAAGTTAAATAGGCCAATCCCCTGTACAGTGGATACAATGGAGACAGGAGATCATCAATGGCCAATGCTCCGCTGAAGAGCCCGGGGCCCAAGAAGAAGAACGTACTGTATAACAGCCCTTTTTGAAAGCTCAGCAGTGGAAAGGGTGAACAGCTGCAAGTTCCTGATGTCAACATCTCTGAGGATCTACCCTAAGCTGAAAATATTCATGCACTTATGAAGTGGGCATGTCAGTGGATGTATTTCATTAGGGGTTTGAGGACATCTGTACAAAAATCTCAGGTACGTATATACTAGGGTGCCCACAGCACTGTCGTTGACAGCATGGGTGGAGATTGAGTTTGTAAATCTGGAAGGAGCAAAAGGTGTTGGGATTGACAAGGGTGGGGCACCGCGGGAGGGGAGTGGGACAGGTGGCAGAAGCAGAGGATGGTGCGGGTGCAGACACACCCATTCCTGAGACACCAGGCGAGGCCATTTCATTCCAAACAATTGGTTTATTGATCATTACAGAATGTCTCTCTGGTGCTTCCCACTCCCTCCCCTCTCCCTTCCCCTTTTCCCAACCATGATTCCCTGCTCCCTGCCCCCTTCCCACTCTCAGTCCACAATAGAGACCCATATCAGAATCAGGTTTATCATCACTCACGTCATGAAATTTGTTTTGTTGTGTGGCAACACAATACATAAAATGTATTACTGTGCAATGCATAAAATTATTACAGTACTGTTCAGAAGTCTTAGGCACCCTAGCTACTTATGTCACCACAAAGTCTCTAGAAAATTTCTACAGGTGTACTGTGGAGAGCAATCTGACTGGTTGCATCACTATCTTGTATAAAGGGACCAGTGCACAGGATTGAAATCCCAGCCAGTTCCATCATGAACACTAGCCTCCCCACCACTTAGGACATCCTTAAAAGGTGATGCTTCAAGAGGCAAGAAGATTCAAGAAGTATTTCACTTTATATTTCAATGTACATGTGATAAATAAATCTGAATCTCAGATATGAATCTAAGATTTAGAGAAGGAATTTTTTCTACACAGATCATGGGCTTGGAATTTGGAACTACTGAGCAGGTGGTGGAGACCCTTGCAACATATCTGGACAAGATCTTCAAACACCACACATCAGAAGGCTCCCGCTGAGAAATGGGAATGGGATTCACTCAACTATAGGACTTACACGACTATAAACTTAGTTGCTAGATTCCTGATTTATTTTTGAAAGAAAATGCTAATTTTCGTCAGTATACAACATTCCCTTGGTACTCATTTTCCAGATAGCAATGAAAATGTCTTTTTTTTAACTTCTTTTGAGCCGTTTTTCACCTTAAGTGTGTTTCTGGGACTGTTAGAGCCTGTGATTTACAGTTTGGAGATTGATTCAGCGCTTTAGTGTCTCGAAGAAGGTTCTGGGATGTGAGAGTATACTCAGATGGTCTTCGAGACAGGGCACAAGCCATATTCAACTCCATTTTTGACGGTTAAAGCATCAAGGAAGATTGAGACATTGAGACAAATGTGGAAGGCAAGTGAAGAGTTCAGTGCCTCTCTTTTGATCGCTGCTGGAGACGGAATCTGCAAGCGGCCTGTTGCTGTGTGGCTCACTGTGGTAGGCAAGTATCTTAATGGTGCTTTTTAGTGGTTGATATTCTTGTTTCATTTTGTGTGTGGTGAGGGAGGTTTGGGGAGTTGATGATCAGGATGCCTCATTTCTTTGTGCGGGAGGGTTGGTTTGATGGTTCTCTCTAAATAACTTCCTAAGAACTTTCTGTTCTTTCAATGTACCATTGCTATCTGGAGAAGACAAATTCCAGAGTTAATAATAAGTGCTTTGATAATAAATGAAGCTTTGGACCTTTGAACTTTTTCTCACAATTTATTCAGACTCCTATTTAGATTTAAGTATCGTAAGTACCTCAAAACATACTGTCCTGTGCACAAGCCTTTGACATATGTAAAAAAAAATCTGGAAAGTGAAGATGCTTTCAAAAATAATGAAATGAAAAGTTTCTACATCTCAAAAAAAACTACTATAAAGAGCAGAAAACAGTAAAAATCTAAATCAAGTCAATGTTTGGTGTGACCTTTAAAACTGCATCAGTTATCTTGCCACAGCTCTTCTGTAGACATTGGCCACCTTGCTTGCTTCTGTCTCCCCGGGTAATTCCAGACAGCCTCGATGATGTTGAGATCAGAGCTCTGTGGAGCCCATACCATCTGAAACCATGTAAAAAATCTAGTGCGCCCAAGACTTTTGAACAGTACTGTATTACGACATGCAACCCAAGGAAGTGCTGGAGTTGCCCGCAAGAGTCGCCACACTTTCCAACGGCAATATAGCATGCCTATAATTTTCAGCAGAACAACAAAGAACACAACAACAGTGAAACAAGTCCCTACCATCCCCCCCCCCGCCAACTCACAGAAACAGACAGGCCACCAACCCCAGCACAGTCCACCTCTGAGCCTCCAGCCTCCAGTGGAATCTCAGATTTGCAGACATCATGCCTCCAACTTTCAGACACACTGACTCAGTGGATATGGGCATTGCTTGAGCTTATTGCCCAACCCATGCAGTTCTTGTAAAGGTTGTGGTACACCAGCATGCAGGACCACATCAGTCTGTGTGGTAACAGAACTCCTACAGCGACAGAGTTTCAATTCTAGATCCTGTTATAATGAAGGAACAATGAACTTCTGCTATGTCTCATTGTTCAAAGTTCAAAGTAAATTGATTATCAAAGTGCATATGTCACCATATAGAACCCTGGGATTCATTTTCTTGTGGGCATACTCAATAAATCTATAGAATAATAACCATAACAGAATCAATGAAAGACTGCACTGACTTGGACATTCAACCAGAGTGCAAAAGTCAACAAACTGTGCAAATTCAAAAAGAAAGAAATAATAAATAAATAATATAGAAAATATGAGATGAAGAGTCATTGAAAGTGAGTCCATAGGTTGTGGGAATGGATCAATTATGGAGTGAGTGAAGTTGAGTGTAGTTATTCCCTCTGGTTCAAGATCCTGATCGAACATACAGGGAAATGTGTCATTTGAGTTGGTGAACAACACAACTTAAGGACATGCTGGGCATAGACCGCAAGTGTTGCTTCATTTTCTGGCACCATATACACACAATGCTTGGCAGAACAATAACAACAGCAATAAAAGCCCCTTTCCTCCCTCCCATCCACCTACACACTCACAGACAGACAGTCCCCTTTCCAGGGCAGGACTCCAACCGCCAATGGATTCACAAATATCTGGCCTCAGACCTGCAGACCCAGTGGACATTGGGCCTCAACCTCCAATTGGCCTTCGGGCTTCGATCAAAACTGATTCGAATATTGATTGTTGGAATGAGCCTTCAGGAAGAAGGTACAGGAGCTTTAGGACTCATCCCGCCAGGTTCAATAACAATTATAACTCCTCAACCATTACGCCCTTGAATCAAAGGGGATAATTTCACTCAACTTCATTTGCCCCATCATTGAACAGTTCCAAAAATTTCAAGGGTCTTTCATCTCATTATCTCAATATTTATTGTTTATTTATTCATGATTATTATTTCTTTCAGTTTGTATTTGCACAGTTTGTTGTTTTTTGCACACTGGTTGACCACCCAAGTTTTTCATTGATTCTGTTATGGTTATTATTCTATAATGGATTATTGAGTACACCCAGAAGAAAATGAATCTCAAGGTTGTATGTATTGACATATATGTACTTTGATAATAAATTTGCTTCAAACTCATATTGGTTAGCAGAAGACCGATTACTAAAGACATCTCCTGGTTTACAATCTGTTTGTACATATAGACTCCATGCCTTGTGCTTTTGTGTAAAAAATCTCTTCCTCCTTCTTCTTTGTCACTTCCTCAGAGTTGAGGACGCCTAGTTCTGTGGGTGGCCAACAAATCCAGTGTGGGAATTGTGGATCCTTTCACAGAGGTATATGATGGAATGGCTAGATGAAGAGGTGGTGTGCATCTATTGATGGGATTGTGTGAGTTCCTGATGAATGGATTCAAGTTTTAAAATACTCCTTCACAAATGCTTCTTCTCAATTCAGGTATTCCCGCAAGTCAACAGAAGGTTTTAAGAACATGCTTTAATCTCAGGTCTTCTGGTCAAGATAGCCCAAAGTTGCAAGGTCCATTGAGATTGTGGCTTGGACTTAATTGTTTTTTAGGCTTGCAATGAACGTTTTGGCCAGACATCAGTGAAGCCCGGAGGTCAAAGACCAAAGTCGGTGAGTCCAGAGTTCAAGGCCCCTGGGCTGGCTTGTCCAAATGTTGGAGTCTGTAAGTCGAGGGCTGAGGGGTGGCCTACTGTGGGATTGGAGGCCTGTCTGTGGGTGAGCAGTGGATGGGAGGGAAGTGCAAAAGGGGCTTGTCTTGTTGTTCTGCTGAATATTGGCACCAGAATGTGAGGCAACACTTGTGGGCTGCCCTCTGCACACCCTTCAGTTGTTTACACAAAGGACACTTCTGACTGTACGTGATAAATAAATTAATCTGAATCTGTTTTTTTCTTTGTCTTCCTGATAATATCTTCCCTTCTCAGAGCTCAGAATAGACTGGCTGCTTCAGGGACATGTAAACAACATACATTTCCAAAAAGACGTAATTCCTCACTGAGCAGGGTTCCCAACCTGATGATCTACAGACCGCTTGGTTAATGGTGGGGCCATGACATAAAAAAGGGTGTGAACCCCTGTTGTAGAGGTATTTAATATCACAAGGGGCATAGACAAGTGAACACACTCAACCTTTTTCTCCAGGGTTGGGGATTGACAAACGAAAGGGCACAGGTTGAAGGTAAGAAGGACTTAATAGTAACTTGAGAAACAACTGAGTCTGCAACCTTCTGCAGCTGAGAAAAAGCCTCAGAGGGTTCAAACACAGTCAACTCCATCATAGGCACTAGCCTGCCTGGCAATGCCTCAAAAAGGCAGCATCCATTAGCAAGTACCCTACTTAAGGCACACACACAACGATTCAGGGACAGCTTCTTCCCTTCTACCATCCGTTTTCTGAATGGACACTGAACCAACGCATGAACACTATTTTTGCACTCTTTTTGCACCACTTATTTAATTTTAACTTTATATACATTAATTTATAGTATATTTTGTGTAATGTACTGTAATGCTACCGCAAAACAACAGATTTCATGATATTCTGTATATCAGTGATATTCTTGGAACAACCAATTCCAAGATGGCGGCGCAACGCAGCTTGCAGTGGCCTCTCTGGAGTTGATATCTGTTATTTGTTAAGCGGGGGGTGCCATGCACAATCCTAATCTGATGAAAAATGGACGTGGGAGCACAGAGGAACGTCTGGAAATCTCCAGAAAGGACTTCTTTGTTGCTGCTGTTGTTGTGAGGTCCAGGTCTCAGACGAACAGGCCCCCAGTCCTCAGGGTCATGTTGCCAGTGGCCGTTGGTGGGGGCGTCTTAATGTGCTCGGCAGAGGATGGTGCTTGGAGAGGCTGTGCCAGAGGGGATGGTCAAAGGCTTGGAGAGTCTGCTGCAGTCAGGGCGCTTCCAGTGTGTGCTGCGTCTGCGAGGCTGAGTCCGGCGGCGCCATGTAAGTCCATAGCGGGGGTACTCCCTTCTGCCGCCGGCGTGGGATGACGAGTCTATCCGGACCCTGGGGACTTGTGGAAACTGTGTGGTGGTTTCTTTTTGAACTTATAGTCTTTTAACATCTTTGGACTATTTTTTATTGTGCCCATGGTCTGTTTTTTATCAATTATGGTATTGTCTGCACTGTTGTAACTATATGTTAACTATAACTATATAGTTATAGTTTATAGTTTTGTGCAGGTCTTCTAGCTTTAGTTTTTGGTTTGTTGCGTGGTAGAGTTGGTCTCCTGAGTTGGTATGTCTGGGTAGTCTTGTTTTGTCTGGTGGATTTGGAGCTCCTTTCCGGGGAATGCGCTAAGCGTGATATTAATACGCAGCAGCCTCTCCGGACTCTGGATTGGGGATCGCCAAACGTTATGTGGATTTTCTAGTGTAGTCTGTTTTGTCATGTGCTTTTGTGATATCATTCTGCAGGAACGTTGTCTCATTTTTTAACTGCATTGCATTTGTGGTTTCTAATTGACAATAAACTGAAATTCAATTCTAATTCAATTCAATTCAACCTGATTCCGATTTCTTCTGGTAAGATAGCAGCTCGCTTAGATGCAGGGTCTTCTACGGGGCCGGCCGAAGGTGTTATTAAATGCATTTATCAGAATTGCAAGATTCTGCTGGACATTAAAGTGTTGCAGGTCTACCTCATCAACGAGTTGCTCATTAGTAGAGAAACTGAAGGTCTGGACCGTGCTGCCGGCTGCTACAGAAACGCAGTGTGCAGGCCAATGGCAAGGGATTGTCCTAGTCACTTTTCTTCTGATCACAAGACCCTATTGGACATAGGTAACGTGGAATGCTGCAAGTCTGTTTCACTGGTTTATTGACAGGTTAACGACATAGGAGCTGTTTGGCCTCAGATGACTGGACCTCAATCTGTGGTGTCACTGGCTTATAGCCATCCAGGAGAGAGGCATTGTGCTCTACTGGAGGCAGTGTGTGCAGCCAGGAGTTGGTTCTACCCCCCGAGTGTTCACTCAGCAGAAAACAAGTGTATTGTGTTCGACTGCAGACTGCTGCAACATTCATGGACTCAGGGATTTGGATATGTATTTTTGTGTGACTACATTTTACTGATATTTTATATGTGTTATATGTGCCTTGTGCTGTGTGTAACTTTTGATACTGTGTTTTGTCCCTTGGCCCCAGAGTAACACTGTCTTGTTTGGTTGTATTCATGGGGATTCATGTACGGTTGAGTGGCAATTAAACTTGAATTTGATTCTGATCCTGACTCAAAGGATGGTATCTATGTGGAATGAGGTGTAAGAGAAAGTGGTTGTAGCAGGTGTATTAAAAACTTCTCAAGAACAGTTGGACAGTTGCATGGATTAGAAAGGTTTACACGGCTGAGGGCCAAATACTTGCAAACGGCACAGGCTTGGATGGAGCATCTTGGCCGACATGGACTAAATGGGCCAAAGGGACTGTTTCCATGTTATATAACTCAAAGACTCCATTACTGAGTGTGATTAGAAGATTCTGGTGAGGGAGAAGGGAGTCATGTTTGGGAAAAAACGGAAGGGGAGGGGAGAGAGCAGGAAGCACCAGAGAGACATTCTGTAATGATGAATAAACAAATTGTTTGGAATCAAATGACCTTGCCTGGTGTCTCAGGGCTGGGGGTGTCTGCACCGGCACCACTCCAGCCACTGGCACTCCTTCTCTGCCACCTGTGCCACACCCCTCCCACAGCGCCCCATCCTCACCATTCCCAACATTCCAGATTTACAAACTCACTCACCCCTCCATGTTGACAAATGCAGTACTGTGCAAAAGTCTTAGGAACTTCTGTGGCTCCAATTTTTGCACAGTACTGTATAATTGGATAATAAATCTATTCTCAACTTTAACTTTGAACTAATGTAACTCCCTAAATCTTAAGCGACCATACTGCCAAGAGAACAGAGGTGGAGAAATTCAAGTACTTCCTTTAGTAAATATCCCTGCCTGCTCCCGCATCTCACCAGACAAGGCGGGGATTAATGTTCACAGTCAAATGCCAAACACAACTTCTCTATTTATCTAATGTCAGTTCATAATGTGGAACTTGTCAAGACTGTTTTCCCACTGTTACAAGACTCTTGTACATTGATGGTGAAATCTTGACCTCATAACATGGCCTTTGCACCTTACTTTCCCTGTTAAAGTTCAAAGTTCATAGTAACACTATTATCAAAGTACATATATGTCAACCTTTATATCCCTGAGATTCAGTTTCTTGCAGGATTATTCAATAAATCCATAGAAAAATGACCATAACAGAACCAATGAAAGACTGCACCAGCTAGGGCCTTCAACCAGTGTGCAAAAGACAGCAAACTGTGCAAATGCAAATGAAAGAAATTATAATGATAAATAAATAAGAAATAAATATCTTGAACATGAGATGAGTCCTTGAAACTGAATCCATTGGTTGTGGGAACATTTCAATGATGGGCCAAGTTCAGTTGAGTGAAGTTAACCCCTCTGGTTCAAGAGCCTGATAGCTGAGGGGGAATAGCTGTTCCTGAAACTAGTGGTGCAAGTCCTGAGGCGTCTGTACCTTCTACTCGATGCCAACAATGAAAAGAGAGCATGGCCTGGGTTGGGAAGGAGTACTGATGTCAGTGTTCTGTGTAGATGTGCTCAATGAGGAGGCCTTTGCTCATGATGGACTGGGCCATATCCACAACCTTTTGTAGGATTTTCCATTCAAAGGCATTGGTGTTTCCATACCAGGCTGTGATGCAGACAGTCAATATAATCTCCACTACACCCCTATAAATGTTTGTCAAAGTTTTAATCATCATGCCAAATCTTCGCAAACTCCTAAGAAAATAGAGGCATTGCTGTGCTTTATTCATAACTCCAGGACAGGACAAAATGATAACACTTAGGAATTTAAAGTTGCTGACCCTCACCACCTCTGATCCCCCGATGAGGACTGGATCATGAACCTTTGGTCTCCTTCTTCTGAAGTCAATAATCTTGCTGGCGTTGTGTGAAAGATTGTTGTTATGGCATCACTCAACCCAAGAGCTGACCCCCCCCCCTCTCTTTCCCCCCTTCACCATTTCCTTCTCTCACTTACCTCCTTTCCTGCCCATCACCTCCCTCTGGTGCTCATCCCCCTTCCCTTTCTTTCAGAGCCTTTGTTCCTCTCCTATCAGATTCCCCTTTCTCCATCCCTTGATCTCTGTCACCCATTGACTTCCCAGCAGTTAACTTCACTCCCTCCCCCTCCCGGTTTCACCTGCCACCTTGTATTTCTCCCTTCTCTCCCTCCCCGCACCCCCCCCCAACCTTCTTACTCTGACCTCTCATCTTTATTCCTGATCCTGATGAAGGATCTTGGCCTAAAATGTTCACTGTTTACACTTTTCCATGGATGCTGTCTGACCTACTGAGTTCCTCCAGAATTTTGTGTGTGTTGCTTGGATTTCTAACATCTGCAGATTTTCTCTTGTTTGTAACTGCAATCTCAGAAGCAGATTTATTTTCAGTGCCTGTAAAGTGCAAGCAGGTTCACAGGTTTGGTAAGTGAGACAGAAAACACCAATTATGAATAAGCACTTTAACCATTTATTTACAAACAGTAAAAGATTTGGCCAAACATCTACTTCCCCCCCAAGCTACATAAACTACAAAACTAAATATTCGACAAAAAGACACTACTGAGAGTGCGAGTGGGCCGTCTAAGTCTGGAGCAAACTTTCCCAATGGCTCCTCAGCACTGGTTGTGACCTCACTGTGAAGTGGGTCCTGGGGAGGAGGGAGAGAGACCGAGCCCCCTGTATGTGCTATTCTTATACCCCTGAGGTTTCTGACATCAAACCCATGCTGTGGAACACAAGGTAATCAATGGGAAAGAGCTGTGGCAAACAGGCCACATGATGGAACTGCTTTCGACCAACAAGTAAACTAACCTTCACATAATAACGTCATGAAATATGCTATGTTTGAGGCAACAGTACAGTGCAATAGCGTAAAATTACTATAAACTACAGAATAAATAATCAGATACAATACAAAAGGGAATTGTGAATAGTGTTCATGGACCATTCAGAAATCGGATGATGGAGGAGAAGCTGTTCCTAGATCACAAGGTGTGGTTCTTCAGGCTCCTGAGCCTCTTCCTTGATTTGTCTAATGAGAAGAAGGCATGTCCCAGACGTCCTTTATGGTGAAATCCGCCTTCCTGAGGCAGCGCCTTTTGAAGATGTCCTTGATGGGGAGAATTGTGGCCATGATGGAGTCAACAGTTCTCTGCAGAATCCTGTCATCCTGGGCTGTGATGCAACCAGTCAGAATGCTCTCCACTCTGGTGGCTGTCCATCGTGTCTGACAACAGGAAACCCGTGACAGAGAGTTTCTGAAGTGGGAAAGCCATTGCACTGGGTCAGTTCCACTTTCTCGACCTCAGCAGTCTGGGTCCAGTGGTACGAACAAACTGGGGTCTTCCCTGTTTGCAGTGGGTAACCGTGATGTCTTCTGTGCCTCGTCCTGCCCTTCACTCTCCACAAAGCATCGCGGTACTCCCTTCCTGGCCGTGGATCTCATCCGCCCAGTCCATTTCGAGCTGGCTTTGCATGCTGGGACAGGCATGTCCAACCTCACTGGGGTGTGAGGCCACCGGCTCTCCGGAACTGGTGTAGCCCTCCTGTCGAAATGGTGTTCTTGGGTGTGGCCACTATCACAGGCAAACAGCTACTTGGAGGCACAAGTGAGAGCTGAGTGTCCGGTGGGGACCAAAGGTGAGTGAGCTGCCCCAGATTGGACATGACAAGCCCCTTCATCAGAGGTGCTGCCCCTCCCTGGACACACTTTACACCTCATCCATGGTACATCTATAGAAATGTGTAAGTCTTCCATGACATAACCAATCTCCTCACACCCCTAACGGAGCTGCCGGCACGCCTCCTTCATGATTACATCAATGTGGTATGTTCACAGAGGTGTTGACACCCAGGTAATCCAAGCAGCTCAGCTCTGACCCCTCAATGAGGACCGATGTTTGTGTTCTCCAAACTTCCCCCTTCCTGAATTCCACAGGCAATTCCTTGGTCTTGCTGACATTGAGTTTGATGTCATTGTTAC